>NC_090330.1:7575332-7915782 GCF_035084215.1 Heptranchias perlo
AGCTATGCGACAATAACCTCCTGTCACACAAGAAAAACGAACCGAAAATATCTTGACCCTCAAGATATTTTTCTGAAGCTAAAACCAATCTGGAAAGGCACTGCAAACAACAGAAAACTTAAATGATTTGAACCACATATTACTCGTACGACTTGAGCAAGCTGTACTCACAGGGTTCATGGCCTGACGAAAGGAATGGTGCAGTGATCGCAAATGGGCACCAAAGTGGATTGGAAAACAAAGCGTGTGCACCATCACATTCAAACACAATAGTGCAAACATGAAGTGCCTTTCTAATATTACAGCTAAAAGCATTTTTTATTCACTGAGAGGAGGTACACATGCATTGAGTGTTCTGCTTGCTCTTTCTCAAATGTTATCTAATGCACTGACACCAGGGGTTCACCGCATCACAAGATGAGAAAGGTTCTTTGGTCTGTCCTGGATCAGGCCTCCAAAAAAAAAACCCCTCACGGATCCCCCATCACAAAATCCAAATGTTCCTTAAACGATTCCAAGGTTTCCGCATCCACTACTCTACTCAGAAGTCCATTGTACATGTTGATCATTCTCTGTATGAAGATGTTCCTGACATCAGTCCTAAATTATCCTTTCATTAAAAGAAAAAAGAAAGACTTGCATTTATATAGAGCCTTTCACAGCCTCAGGACGTCCCAAAAGCACTTTACAGCCAACAAAGCACTTTCTTTTTAAAATGTTGTCACTCTTGTGAAGTAGGAAACGCGGCAGCCAATTTGCGCACAGCAAGCTCCCACAAACAGCGTTGAAATAAATGACCAGATCATCTGGTTTAGGCTTTGGTTGTGGGATGAGTGTTGACCAGGACACCGGTGGTGGGAGGGGGCGCGGTGCTCTTCTTCAAAATAGTGCCATGGGATTTTTTTACATCCACCCGAGGAGGCAGACGGGGCCTCGGTTTAATGTCTCATCCGAAAGACGGCACCACCGACAGTGCAGCACTCCCTCCCTTGATTATGTGCTCAAGTCCCTGGAGTGAGTTTGAACCCACAACCTTCCGACTCAAAAGCAAGAGCGTGCTATCAACCAAGCCAAGGTTGATGCATTTAGTTCCAACCATTGTCCTACAATTGCAGCCTAATTTGAAGTAATTTTTTGGGGTCTGCCTTTTCTATTTTATTATATGGCCGTGTGAGATTCTTTCTTTCAAAAGCTGAATAACCCAAGTTTGTCCACTCTTTCCTCATAACTCAGTCCTGTGACAACACTGATCAGTCTTACGGATCTCCATCTATGTCAATACTTTCAACTTTCAATCCGTCACTTCACCATTAATCCATCAACTCTTTCTAAAGGAGTTAATTGATCAATCATTAACTGTTTTTGAAGGTAATTTATCTACATCTTTGCTGCTCTAGAGAGGAAAAAAAAAATCTTCTGACTCCATTTAGTCTTTGCTTTGTCCTTTCATCCTCCAATTCTGTGATCTCAGGCATTCATGCTCTCTGCCATCCTGTAACAGTGACTTCTCGAAGGAAACTATTCTTAGGTAGCTTGTTAGACCTTGTGGTCTGCAGCCTTGCTGAAGGATTGCGGCCTGCCATTAGTGTCGACTTCCCCATCACAGTATTTCAGGACTTACCACTGCAAACTCAAGAGTTGCCCTAAATACGAGAATGGGAATTTCAAAGACCCCGGACAGGCCTAGGCTCGGAGGACAGTCTCTTCAGATCACAAAGCAAGATGTTCCAGGCTCAACCTGCTCCTGATGCCTCTGACCCCTGCGACGTATGAAATTACAGGACCGGAAAAGATAGTGCAGTCAATGGACCGTAATTTTGCAGTGGCAGGGCATCTACCGGCGTCTGCCGTTAGTTAGACGTTCCCCTTGCACGTTTAGCTTTTAAAGTTTTTTTTTGCGTGGCAAGTTGCTGGAAGTGCGAGCTGATAACGTCGCAGCGAGGGAAACAGGGCATCAGGGACCTGAGTGAACAGGACAAGCAACAGGGTATCTCCTTAACCAGTCAGGTTGAAGAATCGGGAAACAAACAGCGGAAGGACAGAGAAGGAATTGTACATTAGAATGGGTGAATTCAATGTCAAATCAGGTACAGGAAGAGAAATAAAGTGAGGGAGAGAAAGATTGGATTAAGAGAGAAAAAAGAAACAGAAAGGAAAAGTAAAAAAAAAATTTGAAATGTAAAATTTGACATTTTTAAAATCTCCCAGCAACAATTGAAACCTGAAGGAATGAGACTCCACACTTGTAATAGTTAATTTTCAGTGCCAGGGAGGTTGACTGGAAATAATTAACACTTGCCCAGTTCTGTTAATGTTGTTGCTAACACATGGCAACCAGAGGAAATTTACTTTGAAAGGTAACACTGATTTCCACTCCGATCTGATTGAATCAAATGAATTCAGAGTTTTTTCTATTCCTGACACTTGATGCACGTCCAACCACAGCACTCGACAGTTAAAAAAAAATTCTCCCCCTACTCTTAGGTCATCCAGTGCACAGTTCCTTAAAAACTTTCCTAGGGCCCCGCACAGAATTGCTATTTGTGTCAGGCGTGGCGCTGTGTCACTCTCGTCTCTGAGTCAGAAGGTCCCACTCCAGAGACTTGAGCACAAAATCTAGGCTGACACTCCCAGTGCAGTACTGAGGGAGTGCTGCGCTGTCGGAGGTGCCGTTTTTCGGGTGAGACTTTAAAACGAGGCTCCGCCTACCCTCTCAGTCGGATGTAAAAGATCCCGTCGTGCTCGTCTAAGAAGAGCAGGGGAGTTCTCCCCGGTGTCCCGCCCAATATTTATCCCTCAACCAACATCACTAAAACAGATTACCTGGAGCACTGTGAGCAGTTCTGGGCACTGCACCTTCGGAAGGACATATTGGCCTTTGAGGGAGTGCAGCGTAGGTTTACTAGAATGATACCCGGACTTCAAGGGTTAAGTTACGAGGAGAGATTACACAAATTGGGGTTATATCCTCTAGAGTTTAGAAGGTTATGGGGTGATCTGATCGAAGTTTATAAGATATTAAGGGGGACAGATAGGGGGGATAGAGAGAAACTATTTTCGCTGGTTGGGGATTCTAGGAGTAGGATTCTTAGAGCCAGGCCTTTCAGGAGCGAGATTAGAAAACATTTCTACACACAAAGGGTGGTAGAAGTTTGGAAATCTCTTCCGCAAACGGCAATTGATACTAGCTCAATTGCTAAATTTAAATCTGAGATAGATAGCTTTTTGGCAACCAAAGGTATTAAGGGATATGGGCCAAAGGCAGGTATATGAAGCTAGATCACAGATCAGCCATGATCTTATCAAATGGCGGAGCAGGCACGAGGGGCTGAATGGCCTACTCCTGTTCCTATGTTCCTATTATCACATCATTGCTTGTGGGACCTTGCTGAGTACAAATTAGCTGCCACATTTCCTACATTACAACAGTGACTATACTTCAAAAGTAGTTCATTAGCTGAAAAGCGCTTCAGGACGTCCTGAGGTCGTGAAAGACGCCAAACAAATGCAAGTCATTTTTTTTATTTTCTCACTAGATGGATGAGTTTGGTCAATGAATAACAGCAGTGACAGAGTGTGTGTTATTGGCTGTATACTAATCACCCACTCGAAAATCATGCCGTAGCGATCTTAGAACAAACAAAATCCAGTGTTCCCACAAAGGCACAGAGCTGATGCGAGTAACATCAATTATGTTGTGTCGGGAGCCAAACACACTCATCCTCTCAGGAACTTACAGCAAAAAAAAATGGCTCAAAATGTATTAACAAATTAACTGAATAACAAATTGCTTGAAGTTTCTCTTTACCTAAATTGACCGTCCAAATGGAAAAAAAAAATGAGCTGTCTGGCAAATTAGTCCTTCAAGCTGCAGATTGCTGCATGATGGGGTTCGAGTTTCCTCTTTAGTGCTTTAGCGACGGTGATGGGGCAGAAAATCGACCATTGTCCCATCTCCCCGCCACTTCAAGGACTTTTCGCCAGAACTGGTGGGGGACTGACGGGATGCATCACGTCTTACAACATGATCGCCACGGTAACACTGGCCGCTCGGAATGACCCAGTGAGTCAGTGGTCAATCTGCGGAACAGGCTCCCTTGGGAAATGGCGGAAGCAGTTAGTATTGATTCATTCAAATGCAAATAATAATAACAATCAGAAGGTAACATTTTGGGATACGGTACATGAGCAATTTGAGACATGGGGCTCGATTTTAAACGTAAATTGCGGGTGCGTTGTGGGGCGGGGGAGGGCTGCAAAAATTGCAGAAATGCAGAGCGGGTTCGGAAGCCGTTTCGAAGCTGCCGACTTCCGACTTCTCCACAGACGCACCTGTGTGCCCGCGGGCGTACCCAATCTGGAAGTCCTGCCGGCAATTAAAGCCGGCGGGATGATAGTTAAAGAGTCAAATGTACCTCATTGAGGCACTTTACTTGTGACATATTAGGTAGTTAGAATGATTTTTAACTTACCTGGGCGGCTTTCCCACAGCTTCCGATTCACACCTGGTGAAACCAGGGCCGGACCAGGCAAAAAGAAACAAAATAAATTAAATAACAAACCATTGCAGAAAGTTAAAACACAAAATCAACCTACCTTTCCACCCTGCTCCGATGTCCGATGTCTCCCTCTCCGATATCCCTCTCAGCCCCCGATGTCTCCCTCTCCGATCTCCACTTTGTCCACCCCCCTGATGTCCCCCCGATCTCCCCCTCTTGCCCACCCTGATGCCCCAAAGATCTCCCCCTCTTCCCCCCCCAATGCCCCCCAATCTTCCCCTCTTCCCCACCGATCTTCCCGTCTCCCCACCGATCTTCCCCTCTCCCTCCCCCAATCTTCCTCTCTCCCCCCCCACCCCGATCATTTGTTCCAGCGCTGGATGATGTCTCGGTCTCTCTCCCTTTCTCTCCCCCCCCACCCCACCCCACCCCCCCGCAGGCGTTGCAGCTCCTGTCGGCAGCCAGTCTGTCAATCAGGGGCCGTCGGGCGTGAAACCCAGAAAGTACTTTAATCACCATCAATTACGTTGCGATCGCGTCAGAAACGGTAAGATTTTTTTATTCGGGTTTGCCACGCGCACCTTCACCGCCTCCCCCCCCACTGCCAACCCACCACCATTTCAAAATTGAGCCCATGACATGGTAAGTGTAACATGCTTGGGAGGAACAGGTGGCTTTGGACCTATGGTTCCCAAAGCTCTCCACCACTGGGGGTTTTCCTCGCCTCATGTCTGGGTCTGTTGTAGACTGATTGATAAGAGATTGATTGCTATGATTAGTCAACAACTCCATTATCGTTGTACCAGGCGACTAGCAGGATGGTAGAAGGAGAACTAGATGGACCTCAGTCTTTTCTCGTCTAGCAATTCCTGTGCTCCTAATGCCAGCATGTTACAAGCATACAGCGTTGCCCATGGTCGGCTTAAGGGCCTTTAAATTTTAAACCCCCCCCCCGCCCCTCGAGGAGTAGAGTCAATCTTGGGGGGGATCGATTCACTCCTTCCAATTGCGACTTTTTATCCAGTTGGCAGCCAGTTCAGCTCTGCTGCTGCAGATGTTTCAAGGCTTGCAGTAGCCATTTCATCCCCCCACCCCCCCCACTGACCACCCCAACACATTTCCCGGCTCTGCAGGAATACCGCTGGGACCCTGTCTGAAAGGTGCAAATTAGAATTAGACGCTGGTAAATTTGTAACAGTCCATCCCTGCCAAACCCCTGCCTCGCTTTTATGGACGTTGCTGCTGAGGAGGAACATGCCGGCCGGCTTGCTTTAAAACCTCGCACGAAATGGTGTATTCCTTTAAAATCCTGACCACTGGCAATGGGGGTGCAGGTTACAGAGGCCACCATCCTCCATTGAGTCGGTCATGACGCAATGATCTTGACTCAGTTCATAGTGTTCTTGCCTCGAGGGACAAAAGGAATTGTGCATTCAATAACTGTGTTCAGTTCTGGGCACTGCACCTCAGGAAGGATATACTGGCCTTGGAGGGGGTGCAGCGCAGATTGACCTGAATGACAGCAGGACTTACAGGGTTAAATTATGAGGGCAGATTGCATAAACTTGGCTTGTATTCCCTTACGTACAGAAGATTGAGAGGCGAACTGATTGATGTGTTTAAAATATTGAAAGGATTCGATCGGGTAGATACAGAGAAACTATTTTCTCCGGTGGGGGAATCAAGAACAAGGGGATATAATCTTAAAATTAGAGCCAGGCCATTCTGTAACGAAATCAGGAAGCACTTCTTCACACAAAGGGTAGTGGAAATTTGGAACTCTCTCCCCCAAAAAGCTGTGGATGCTGGGGGTCAGTTAGAGCTTTCAAGACTGAGGTCGATCGATCTTTGTTGGGTAAGAGGTGTCAAAGGATATGGAGCAAAGGCAGGAAAGTGGAGTTGAGGTACAGATCAGCCATGACCTCATTGAATGGCGACGCAAGCCTGAGGAGCCGAATGGCCTACTCCTGATCCTAATGCTTCTATGTTCCTACCAACAGCAAGGCCAGAGCACACAAACTAATCTGATAGTCCAGCGCTGGGAGAGTGCTGCATTATCTGAAGTGTTGTTCTTTGATGAGAGGTTAAATCGCCAGATGGATGTTAGCTATCCCAGAGCACCACTCAAAGAACAGCAGGGAGATGTCCTCACTAACAATATAGATTAATTGGTCATTTATTAGAAACAGTTACAGTATAGAAACAAGCCATTGTTTGTATTTTACTCCACATGAGTCACCTATGCTTATCCTACTAACATGCACACTCTGCATATCCTTCAATATTTCTCTTTTTTCAGGCAGCTATCTAATTCCCTTTTAAAAGAATTTGTGTCCTCTCATTATTGTCTCACCCACCAGTGGAAATAATCTATCATTATTTACCTTATCATAAAAGAAAGAACTTGCATTTATATAGCGCCTTTCAGGGCATCCCAAAGCACTTTACAACCAGTTAAGTATTTTTGAAGTGTAGTCACTGTTGTAGTGTAGGAAACGCGGCAGCCAATTTGCGCACAGCAAGATCCCACAAACAGCAATGTGATAATGGCCAGATAATCTGTTTTTTTTAGTGATGTTGGTTGAGGGATAAACATTGGCCAGGGCACCGGTGAGAATTCCCCTGCTCTTCTTGGAAATTGTGCCATGGAATCTCTTACGTCCACCTGAGAGGGCAGATGGGGCCTCGGTTTAACGCCTCATCAGAAAGACGTGGCACCTCCGACAGTGCAGCACTCCCTCAGTACTGCACTGGGAGTGTCAGCCTAGATTTTGCGCTCAAATCTCTGGAGTGGGGCTTGAAATCACAACCACTGAGCTGTTTACCACAAAAATGAGCACTCTCCAGCTGGATTAGTGATCTCGGAAGATTTATTTCAGTTGCCGTAGCTCAGTTATCGGCTGGTGCAGCATCAAAGGATCATTATTGCAGGTGCATTACAATTGGCTACTATTTTTGCATTGCTACTAATG
Source organism: Heptranchias perlo (assembly GCF_035084215.1). Lineage (NCBI taxonomy): Eukaryota > Metazoa > Chordata > Chondrichthyes > Hexanchiformes > Hexanchidae > Heptranchias > Heptranchias perlo. The sequence goes on from NC_090330.1 coordinate 7,582,804, forward strand.
ATATTAAATTCTCATGAACGTGTTTCTGCAGTTTCATTAAAATGCTTCTTAATTTTGACAATCAACAAGCACTGTTTTTCCAGTGAAACAAGAATGTCAAGCCAAAGTTACCTCATGAAGACACGGGAGGAACTGAGATGACTTCTGTGCTGTCCTCTCACATACTCACTTCCATCTCCATCAAATGACCTCACCATCTGCCAGTTGACCTACATATCTATATTGGCGGCATCTCAGCTGCATCAGTAACAAGGCATAAAAAGAAACATCCTTGGCTCTCCCATATTTACTGCATTTGATTAACTCAGGCTACAGACTTGACTACCTGCCAACACATATTTCCCACTTCCTCCAAATTAAATTGTCTACGAAAGCTTTAACCTCACTAAATCATCTACCTTTTTAATGCAATTCGTGACGGCCCGCAGATTTCTCAGCTGCATCCTGACTCGCCCGACTAGATCTTCCAACGCTGGGGTAATTTACGTTGGAGTAGCAGTGGGTGGGTTTTAGATAGATTCAAATGGAAAGGGTTCATTTGCGGCCAGTTTACCAAGGGTCAACTCATTATTATGGCTTATGGGGCTGCTTTGGACTGATTTATGGAACGAGCTACTGGTGGACGGAAATTGTGTGTAGATTAAATTTAAAGGGACGGGGTCAATTAAAGGGGAATGCTACAATAGGGTGACAACAATTCTGAAAGAACTTGGAGAGCCTTAAAAGGTATCTCAACCTATCAGCAATCTTAAGGCTCATGCAAAAGTCTATAATCAAGTCATAGAAGAACGAAAGAAAGACTTGCCCTTCTATAGCGCCTTTCGTGATCTCAGCACTTTACAGCTGATGAAATACTTTTGACGTTTAATCACTGTTGTAATGTAGGAAACACGACAGCCAATTTGCACACAGCAAGTTCTTACAAACAGCAATGGAATAAATGACCAGATAATCTGTTTTTAGTGATGTTGGTTGAGGGGTAAATATTGGCCACGACACCGGTGAGAACTCCCCTGCTCTTCTTCCAAATAGTGCTGTGGGAAGTAATGGTGCAGCCTAGTACCTGAGCCCCTTCGATGCTATCCTGAAGTGGAGATGGTGTTGCACAACGTGGGCGCTAAATTGGGCCGTGTAGCGCCTGTTGTTTCGGCGCTACACGACCTCTCCGACATCCAAGATGCTCAAGCACATTTCCTGCGTGACGTGCGCCAGACGCCATCTTGGTATAGGAGTTTGCGCAGGCGCAGGTAAGAATCACTGGAATCATGTAAGGTAGGGTGAAAATGTCTTCAATCAGTGTGCAACGCTGATTTAAAGCGATAGACACCATTTTGGGACTTAATGCTCAACTCAACGCACAGTCTTAACCCCGGCCATCTGTACGTGTCTTAGAGTGCCTGGAGGACCCCCCACCGGTGCTATTTAAAGGGACCATGCAGGATTTACAGGTTAGTGGCTGGATTATTGCCTCTGGCTACCGAGACATTTGTAACTGTTTTTGGAGGTCTCCTAGACTTCAATACTAGGACGCGGGGACATAGCCCAACATTTAGAGCCAGGACGTGCAGGAGTGAAGGTAGGAAATGCTTCTACACTCAAAGGGTGGGAGACGTTTGGAACGCTCTTCTACAGACGGCAGTTGATGCTAGCTCACTTGTGAATGTTAAACCTGAGATTGATAGATTTCTGTGAACCAAGGGAATTAAGGGATATGGGGCTAAGGCGGGTATATGGAGTTAGGTCACAGGTCCACCATGATCTCACTGAATGGTGGAACAGGCTCGAGGGGCTAAATGCCACTGCCACTTGCTGCCTCTTGATAGGCGCCACCTTCTCCTGCAAGAAAGCGAGGCGTGTGCCTGAGTGATGTGCCTGTCATGGTTGAATAGCTGTCAGTGTGTGTGGCCTGTGAGTTGTGTGTGGGTGGCTTGAAACAGTGATAATGTGTAAGGGCGGGAGGAAGCATCTGATTGGAAGAGTTGAGTACTGATGGAAAGAGTTTGTTGGTATGTGGGTGATGGGGGGCGTAGTGCGTGGTGCAGTTGGTAGGAGACATCACGTGACAGTTGACCTCACTCACCTTGCCCACTCATGTCAAAGTACTGAACTTCTTCCTGCACTGCATCCATGGTCATGATGCTGTGCGCCTGGCATTGACTTCGTCCCCCCGCTGCCTCCCACTGCCTTTTGAGTATATGTCTAGAGGGCCTCTTGCCCCCCTCCCCCCCGCGGATATAGGATATCTCTCCTTCTCTCCACCTCTTGCACCCAAGGTCTCTAGTGCTTCAGCAGAGAACCTTGGTGCATGCACTCTCACAGGCCTGGTACCAACTCAGATCGGCAGATTGGTGAGGTCTGGTGTGCAGATTGGAGGATGTGGGATTTAGTAGTGTGCAACCTTTAATCAATGTTTTAACATAACTCGTTCACCTGACGAAGGAGGTAGCCTCCGAAAGCTTGTGAATTTAAAATAAAATTGCTGGACAAAAACTTGGTGTTGTAAAATTGTTTACAATTAACATAACTCATCAGTGTGTAAACATAGGGATGGGATCTGCATCTGTGTTTTACGTGTGTGATGTCTGATCTCTGTTCGGACTCCATGCAGACAGTAGACTGTTATTTTCAGCAAATAACAGGTACAAGCTACCTTTAAGAGATTTCTAACAAACATCTTCCCTTTAAGAGATGGAGCTCCATCTGGTGGTGGAAAGTGTGAATTCCATTCATTCCACGTGCAAGGCCTGGAAAGGAACGCCGGGTGCAAGTAAGTGCTCCCTGGGGACTAAACTTGGGTCTTGCCTGCCCAGGGTCCGTCGGGCGCGGGGTGTTACATCGCCCAGAACGGACCCTTAACCAATTTTTCCTCCGGTTTATTCAAGGAGGTCTGGTCCTCTGTGTCACTTCACAGGAGCTTTACAGTATGCCTGTAAGGAAGTGGAGGCAGGCTTGAGGCTGAATATGCAAGCCCTATGCTGCATGCTGGCTGCAGCCACCCTTGCAGCTGATGGCACAGATCTACATCTGCTGAGGCAGAACCTGAAAAGAACGTTTCCCATGGTCTTTGCCAGGTAGTTTATGCCACGACCACAACATCAGCAACAACTTGCATTTAAATAATGCTTTTAATGTAGTAAAATGTCCCAAGGCGCTTCACAAGAGAGTAATCAGACAAAAATTGACTGTAACGCACTTTGGGACATCCTGAGGTTGTGATAGGCGCTATATAAATGCAAATCTTTCTTTTTTCTCTTTCAGTGAAAATTGAAAAGAAATGGTGGCATGCCTTCCAATCTCAGCATGTGCTCAGGCCTGTAGGGGCAGACCTGATTTTTCTGTTCAAGGGCGGTTTGACGTGCGGTAAGCTATTGTCATGGTATTTGAGAGCTGGCTGAAGCTTTCATTTAACAACGGGGACACATCATGTTTTGAATTCCCTGTCAATTTTGGTTAATTTGAATGGTCACCTAAGGATCCAATATGTGGGTGCCGCCATATTGGATCGGCCTCCACCCTAGGCGCCCAGGACAATGGCAATCATTTAAAAGCCTCATTGTCGTATTAAATAAGGGTTGTACGCTTGTTCTTAGGACCCCTTTGTGAAACTGGGCTGCCCCAGCGCTCGACTCGCCACGTGATAAACTCGCTCAGCAGCCCATGACGCTAACAGGTGGGAAGAACATGGAAGGAGGAAGGCATGGTGTGAGATGGCCATGGCCACAGCGTGCCTCCAGGGAGCACTGCTCCTAACTCACCTTCACTGAAGAGTGATGCGTCAGGTGCCTTCAGTTCACCAGTGAGGGTCTGTCACCTGCTGCGGCCACAACCTCGAGCCTCAAAGCAGGGAATGGACAGCACGGCCTGTGGTTCTCAAGGTCACCCTGGCCCTTAACTTTAATGCGACCGGGGTCATTCCAGGCTGCATAAGCGACATCTCCCAGTTTGCTGCTCACCGTTATATCAGGGAGGCGACCGAGGCTCTCTACGCCAGGAGGAACGGCTACGCCAGTATCCCAATGGGTTGAGCGAAGCCGGATGAGAAAGCACTAGGCTTCGCCCGGACTAGAGACTTCCCCAGGGGGGCAACGTGCTGCAGACTGAACCCAGATTGCCTTGCCTGCACCCCGTCATCAGCAACAATAAAAAGTTGCATTTATATAGCACCTTTAACGTAGCAAAACATCCCAAGGCGTTTCGCAGGAGCGATTATCAAACAAAATTTGACACCAAGCCACATAGGGAGATGTTAGGACAGGTGGTGAAAATCTTGATCAAAGAGGTAGGTTTTAAGGAGCATCTTAAAGGAGGAGAGAGAGTTGGAGAGGCGCAGAGATTTAGGGAGGGAATTCCAGAGCTTAGGGCCTAGGCAGCTGAAGGCACGGCCGCCAATGGTGGAGCGATTAAGATCGGGGATGCACAAGAGATCATAAGAATAGAAGAAATAGGAGCAGGAGTAGGCCAATTGGCTCCTCGAGCCTGTTTTGCCATTCAATAAGATCATGGCTGATCTTCTACCTCAACTCCACTTTCCCGCCCTATCCCCATATCCCTTGATTCCCTTCAAGGCAAGAATTGAAGGAGCGTAGAGATTTCGGAGGGTTGTGCGGCTGGAGGAGGTTACAGAGATAGGGAGGGGCGAGGCCATGGAGGGATTTGAAAACAAGGAAGGGAATTTTAAAATTGAGATGTTGTCGGACCGGGAGCCAATGTCGGTCATTGAGCACAGGGGTGATGGGTGAACAGGAATTGGTGCGAGTTAGGATACGGGCAGCAGAGTTTTGGATGAGCTCAAGTTTATGGAGGGTGGAAGATGACATTTTCTGAATAGAAAGGGATTTCATTCCTTCAACGTCCAGCTTGTTAGCGACCATCATGTCAGGTCTGTGCCTGGTTTCCTGGCAGCAGTCATGACTCATTCGTCCTGCACCAGTTCTCTGTGCTGCCTTTATTCCAACCAAGCCATCGGGTCACAGGCTGGCTTCTGGGTGACAAGGGCTGTTTTCTTCAGACATGGCTCATTACTCCCGTCACAGCTGCAGAGCAGGCCTACAACGAGAGGCAGGCCACCACCAGAAACGTCATTGAGCAGATTTTCAATTCAGTGCTTTGGGTGACAGGAGCCAATGGAAGTTGGCAAGGACAGGGGTAGAGGGGGAGCAGGACTTAGTGTGGAGCAGGACGGAGTTGTGTATTCTGTTACCAGGAGAAGGCCATTGAAGCAGAGAGTATAAAGAAATTAGATGTTTTGATGGAAAGAGAGAAAAAGAGATTGAGGGATTATAATGAGAAAACAGGTAGGCGGGGTTGAGATGTATTCTGTTGGGCCTAATCATTTTCTCCTCTTCCAAAAAAATTCCCATTGGAGTAAAGTTTCAATTCATCTGTTTTAAATGGATTAACACCTCCTTTAAAGAGAGGACAAAGGAATTGCATCAAGACATCTTTATCGCACGGTGCATGTTCAGCCAATTGCTTTATATATTTAATAAATTACTACTAAACGTGGAACTGAAATGTACCAGTCCTTCAGTGCTATTTGAACAACAGTGATAGACTTCATGTTTACTACGCTGCCGAATTGTGGGTAGTCTGCAAGAATGATGTACTTGAGCTGCAGTTTTGTCCTTCAGTTGTCCGGCCTTTCTTCACTTTGACAGCGCAGTACATGTACAGCCTGTCTTTTATTGCTTAATTCGTCATTTGGGACAGACGCGCGGAACTGGGGTAAAATGATCAACCCTGTGACCGAGATTACATTACCACCAGACGGTCGCAGGCTTAAAGGGGAGGTGTAGTGCAATTGAGTGCCGCATAATCTCTGAATGTTTTAAAGGGAGATATTAATTAGCATCCTTCAATCAACTCTTTGTTACTGCGCATATACCAGATGACGTAAGTTAAAAATGAGGAAGTTAGCAGTAAGACGAGGAGTCAGGATAACCTTGGGTAAGGGTAAGAGGATTGTGGAGCAATTTATGAGAAGGATGTTGATATAGACAATATGGGGCAGAGGTCCTGGCTCAGCTCATAGATAGCTTTTTGGCAATCAAAGGTATTAAGGGATATGGGCCAAAGGCAGGTATATGGAGTTAGATCACAGATTAGCCATGATCTTATCAAATGGCGGAGCAGGCACGAGGGGCTGAATGGCCTACTCCTGCTCCTATGTTCCTATCTGCTGCTGAAACCCTCATCCATGCCTTTGTTACCTCCAGACTTGACTATTCCAGTGCTCTTCCAGCCGGCCACCTGCATTGCACCCTCCGTTAACTTGAGCTCAACCAAAGTTCTATGCTACCCATATCCTGACTTGCGACCAGTCCCGTTCACCCGTCACCCCTGTGCTCGCTGACCTACATTGGCTCCCGGTCCGGCTAGGCCTCGATTTCAAAATTCTCATCCTCGTGCTCAAATCCCTCCATGACCTCGCCCCCTCTCTATCTCTGTAGTCTCCTCCAGCTGTACAACCCTCCGAGATCTCTGCGCTCCTCCAATTCTGGCATCTTTTACATCCCCGATTTGCTTCGCTCCATCATTGGCGGCCGTGCCTTCAAGGTGCCTAGGCCCTAAGCTCTGGAATTCCCTCCCTAAGCCTCTCAACCTCTCTATCTCTCTCTCCTCCTTTAAGTTGCTCCTTAAAACTTTTGGTCAGCGGTCCCAACATAGCTTGATGTGGCTCGGTGTCAAATTTTGTCTGATAGCGCTCCTGTGAAGAGTCTTGGGATGTTTTCACTGCCTTAAAGGCGCTATATAAATGCAAGTTGTTGTTGTTGATGTTGACATGCTATGTACTTGGATAATGAGAAGCTGCGAACCACTGAAAATCAGAAGAATGATGTGCTGTGTTGACCTGCAGACCACCCATACCACAAGGCAGGGAGACAGGTGTGTAAAGTTTGTATTGCCTGCCTGGTTCAGTTGGTAGCACTCTCACCTCTGACTAAGGTTGGGAGTTCAAGCCTTGAGCCAGGACTTGAAGTCCAAAATCTAGGCTGACATCCCAGCGCGGTTCTGAGGGGGTGCTGCGCTGTTAGACAGCTTTTGATATTCAAATTGGGTTCTGTAAATACAGGATATCAGAAGGAATTTGTGGCCTGCTGGCCAGCCAATTGGTTCATTCTGTTCTACTGTATTGTCTGGTAAACTGATCTGTGTGTTCCAAGTTCGGAGTCAGAGTGCTCCATTTGCGCAAGTTGATAAAAAAGGGGTCTCTTGGCAGAATATTGCCACAATCAGTCTTCATTCAGTGACACTCAGGCTGTGTTTTGATGAGATGACAGAGTCTCACTAAGTGATTCTTCATTACAGTGAAATGGAGGAGAGAAAACTGATTAAAGAATTAATCACATGGATGATGGGCTCGGCTGGAAGGCTGTGCTTTCATTTTCCAAGATAGATTTTGAATCCGTGCAAATCTGATGAAATGAAAGGTTTGCTGGCTGCGAGGCTCCTGAGCAAAAAAAAAAATATTCTGAGGAGGTCTTCAAAAGGGTCCTAATGGGCATATGTGTGCATCCACAGAGAATTCACCGGAAAAATAGGCCGTCAAACAAGGCACAGCCCTTCCAAGGAGAAGAGAGGATGGACGGTTTGCTGATTAGGGTGGAACGCCTTGTCAGCCCCTTCCCAACCAGTCGAGGGAGTGAGGCATCGCAGTCGAGAGGGTTCTTCTCCTCATCCGATGTTCACACTTGCATTTTCTGGCGAAGGTCTCCTAACGGTAATGGGGGGGGGGAAGGAATCAGGGTGGCTTCCTCTCCCCTCCCCTCCCCTCCCCGCCGTCCAGAGCCTAAGGTCACTGAGGTCAATTCTAGTCGCTTTCATTGACTACTTCCGGGTGCAATGGTGGAGGCCAACAGATAACAGGCATACTCAGTTGAATCAATCGAAGCCCTGTAGTATTGTAGCGACGTCGGGTAGTATTTCCACTGCATGTTACAAGGGGAGTAGCAGACCTGAGGCATGAAATTCCAATTGGCATGGGGGGCTGAAAGATGCCATTATCCAGACAGGGGCAGAATTTGGGATAATGCCCAGTTGTCCTGAGTCTCGAACCAACTTTTTCCGCCCACCAGAATTTTCATCACTTGGGCCCAAGCAACGCTGGCCAGCAGGGCCACCTGTAAATTGTCGGCCTCCAGCATTGCTAAGCGACTTGGCGGGGTGGGGGGGGGGGGGGGGGTTAAAAATTGAAAGGCCGGATTCAGCTATGCAGCATAATAGAGAGCCAGAACTATTTGGTTACCCAGGATTGTCAGGGTCCACTCACGTTGCGGTGCCTGCCCAAAACCAAACGGTGTTGGGGCCCACCCAAAATATTCAAAGGCCCTCCTGATCCTGGGAAATGTGCTGGGGTCAAAGGTGAAGTTCTGCCCTACCCTAGATTCTAAAACGGCCTCCCTTAGAATTCCTGGCCTCATTTATACACCTTGTAGTGTAACACTAATGTATAGTATTAGCTATGTATGGATTTAGCTTGTTTGTATTTTGGCTGAGGGCTGATTAAATCTGTGAGTTTAGCATATTATATTCGTATGGGCCTGAAATTGCCGGGCTCCTGCTCTGTCTCTGGAAATGCAGCTGTTTGGGACTTCCATCCATCAACTGTTCAGACCTTTGACCCCAAATTGTGGGGGGAGGAGAGTGGGGGGGAAGGTCATTTTAATAATTGGGGCAGTTGACCTGTAGAGGCACAACAGAGGCAACCGCCTCGAGTTACTAAGCAAAGAGACACCAAGACCCCTAACAGACTGAAGATGTAAGGGCAAAATGTTAATCATTCCCTGCAGGGAGACCATGTTATCGATCCCCTTTGGAATTGAGTACTGTTGCCCTTTAACGTCTCTGGGATCTGTGGATGGCCGAATACTGAACCCTCACCCGTTCTCATCAGGCATGAGGTCCACGAGGTGGTGTGCTGGGTGGAATTCTTGGAAGCACCCCCAGACACACCCCTATATATGTAATAAAATTAGCAAAAGAACCAGGGGGAAGATGAGGAGAAATTGTCTTTATGCAGCGAGTTGTTACGGTCTGGCAGTGGAAGCAGATTCAATAGTGACTTTCAAAGGGGAATTGGATATGTACTTGAAAAGGAAAAGAAATTCAGAGCTATGGGGAAAGAGCAGGGGAGAGTGGGACTAATTGGATAGCTCTATTCAAAGAGCCGCCACAGGCACGATGGGCCGAATGGCCTCCTTCCGCGCTGTATGATTCTATATCTGTGCAGGACCTAAGGAGAACAGAAGAAAATCTCGCCCGTCCCCCTCCAAACCCCCAACCCCATTTTTTGATGGAGGCCAATTGTATCGGGATAGCTCCACAAATTCCTGCCTTCTTTTGGGCTCGAATGACTGATTTTGATCAATACCCCCTTCCCAGAAATTTTGGGCCTATTAGTATTTACACATCGAAGTTCTCCAGGCCTAAACTTCAATCAGAAAGTAAATGGTATGGAAAAGCTAAATCATAGAATCATAGAATGATTCAACACAGAAGGAGGCCATTCAGCCCGAAAGCCCTACCGAACCTTCTGCCACTAGAAACAGTTTCTCCTTATTTACTCTATTGAAGCCCTTCATGATTTTGAACACCTCTATCAAATCTCCCCTCAACCTTCCCTGTTTTAAAGAGAACAATCCCAGCTTTTCTAGTCTCTCCACATAACTGAAGTCCCGCATCCCTTGTACCATTCTAGTAAATCTCCTCTGCACCCTTGCCAAGGCCTTGACATCCTTCCAAAAGTGTGGTGCACAGAATTGGGCACAATACTCCAGCTGGAGCCTAACCAGTGATTTATAAAGGTTTAGCATAACATCCTTGCTTTTGTACTCTATGCCTTTATTAATAAAGCCCAGGATCCCACATGCTTTTTTAACAGCCTTCTCAACTTGTCCTGCAAGTATATCCTTTCTTCGGTAAGGAGACCAAAATTATACATGATACTCCAGGTGCAGTCTCACCCACGCCCTATATAATTGCAGTAAGACATCTTTACTCCTGTACTCAAATCCTGTTGTAATAAAGGCCAACATGCCATTTGCCTTCCTTATTGCTTGCTGCACCTGCATGTTAGCTTTCAGTGACTCATGTACAAGGACACCCAGGTCCCTTTGAACATCAACATTTCCCAATCTCTCACCATTTAAAAAATACTCTGCATTTCTGTTTTTCTTATGCAACTAAATTACCTCAATTCCATGTGCTCTAACTTTGTTCACCAACTTCCTGTGTAGGACCTTATCGAAAGCCTTCTGAAAATCCAAATACACCATATCCACTGGTTCCCCCTTATCTATCCTACTAGTTACTAGTGCATAACTTCACATTTTTTCACATTACATTCCATCTGCCATGTTCTTGCCCACTCACTTAGCCTGTCTATATCCTCTTGAAGCCTCTTTGCATCCTCCTCACAACTCACATTCCCACCTAGTTTTGTGTCATCAGCAAACTTGGAAATGTTATATTTGGTCCCCTCATCTAAATCATTGATATAGATTGTGAATAGCTGGGGCCCAAGCACCGATCCCTGCGGTACCCCACTAGTCACAGTCTGCCAACCTGAAAAAGACCCGTTTATTCCTACTCTCTGTTTTCTGTCTGTTAACCAATTCTCAATCCATGCCAGTATATTACCCCCAATACCATGTGCTCTAACTTTGTTCACCAACTTCCTGTGTGGGACCTTATCAAAAGCCTTCTGAAAATCCAAATACACCACATCCACTGGTTCCCCCTTATCTATTCTACTAGTTACATCCTCAAAGAACTCCAATAGGTTTGTCAAACATGATTTCCTTTTCATAATTACATGTTGACTCTGCCAAATCCTATTATTATTTTCTAAGTGTCCTGTTATCACATCCTTTATAATAGAGTCTAGCATTTTCCCTACTACTGATGTCAGGCTAACAGGTCTGTAGTTCCCTGTTTTCTCTCTCCCTCCTTTCTTAAATAATGGGGTTACATTTGCTATCCTCCAATCTGAGGGTACCAATGTAATTAGTCCTGAGGGCATTAAGAGGCAACCACATATATCAGAACAAGAGACATATGTAGGCCAGACCAGACAGGGATAGGTCCCTAAATGACAACATTGAATCAGTTGGGTTTTGATAAAGAAAGAAAAGAAATACTCGCATTTATACAGTGCCTTGCACTACCTCAGAACGTTCCAAAGCCCTTTACAGCCAATTAAGTTCTTTTGAAGTGTAGTCACTGTTGTAATGTAGGAAAATGGTGGCATTCATGGACATTTTATCTGATGTTAATACAGAAATTACCAGATTTATTGAATCCGGTTTTAACAACTAGCCGTGGTGGGATTTGAACTCACAACATAGGAACAGGCCATTCAGCCCCTCATGCCCACTCCGCCATTTGATAAGATCATGGCTGATCTGTGATCTAACTCCATATACCTGCCTTTGGCCCATGTCCCTTAATACCTTTGATTGGCAAAAGGCTATCTAGCTCAGATTTAAATTTAGCATCAATTGAGCTAGCATCAATTGCCATTTGCGGAAGAGAGTTCCAAACTTCTACCACCCTTTGTGTGTCGAAATGTTTTCTAATCTCGCTCCTGAAAGGTCTGGCTCTAATTTTTAGACTGTGCACCCTACTCCCAGAATCCCCAACCAGCAGAAATAGTTTCTCTCTTTCCACCCTATCTGTTCCCCTTAATATCTTATAAACTTTGATCAGATCACCCCTTAACCTTCTAAACTCCACAGAATACAACCCCAATTTGTGTAATCTCTCCTCGTAACTTAACCCTTGAAGTCCGGGCATCATTCTAGTAAACCTACGCTGCACTCCCTCCAAGGCCAACAACTCTTGGGTTTCTAGTCTAATAAAGAAAAAAAGTAACACTTGCATTTATACAACGCTTTTCACGGCCTCTGGACGTCTGAAATGGCTTTACAGCCAATGAAATATTTTTGAAGTATCGTCATTGTTGTAACGCAAGAATACCACAATCACGAGGCTCCCATACCCATGTTTGGCTATAATTGACAGCAGTTACATGATTGATGTACGTGTCAACATTGGCATATTATCATAAGTATTGTAATGCATACATTAAGTGTGATGTGCGATAGATATTTAATCCAGTTAGGGGATCTGTTGAATACATGACTGTGATTCCCACCAATACCTTTTAAAAACACTGTGGCTCTTTAGTTCTCACTAGAGTACCTAGTGTTCTTTGTCCCTGACGGGAGTCTTACATTAACTACTTTAACCATTTTTCTGTTGATGAATGCTTTTAAAATGATGTTATAGCAAAGATCTCTTCACTCAAGTGCGCCACTCTCCCTTTTTCTTTTTTTATTATTGGTTCATGGGATGTGGGCGTCGCTGGCAAGGCCAGTATTTATTGCCCATCCCTATTTGCCCTTGAGAAGGTGGTGATGAGCTGCTTTCTTGAACCGCTGCAGTCCGTGTGGTGAAGGTTCTCCCACAGTGCTGTTAGTTAGGGAGTTCCAGGATTTTGACCCAGCGACGATGAAGGAACGGTCGATATATTTCCAAGTCGGGCTGGTGTGTGACTTGAAGGGGAACGTGCAGGTCTCTTAGAAAGGAAGAAGATTAAGCGGTATAGAAGATTAAGGGGTGATCTAATTGAGGTGTTTAGGATGATTAAAGGAGTTGACAGGGTAGATTGAGAGAAACTATTTTTCTGGTGGGAGACTCCAGAACAAGGGAACATAACCTTAAAATTAGAGCGAGGCCATTCAGGGGTGATGTCAGGAAGTATTTCTTCACACAAAGTGTAGCGGAAATCTGGAACTCACTTCCCCAAAAAGCTGTTGAGGCTGGGGGTCAATTGAACATGTCAAAACTGAGATTGATGGACTTTTGTTAGGCAAGGGTATTAAGGGTTACAGAACCAAGACAGGTAGATGGAATTAAGGTACAGATCAGCCATAATCTCACTGAATGGCAGAACAGGCTAAAGGAGTTGAATGGCTTACTCCTGATCCTACGTTCCTATGTTCCTTTCACAGTGTGCCATTGGTACCTTTCGGACTTAATGGAGGGCTTTGTTTTTCTCAGGAAAGTTCATGTCCCGGAGACCTCCGACAGCCTGGCATCTGTCATCTTTTTTTAAAATTCATTCTCGGGATGTGGGCATTGCTAGCAAGGCCGGCATTTATTGTCCATCCTTATTTGCCCCTGAGAAGGTGGTGGTGGGCCTTCTTCTTCAGCCGCTGCAGTCCATGTGGTGAAGGTGCTCCCATATTGCTGTTGGGTTGGGGAGTTCCAGGTTTTTTGGATCATCAAGTGCGATGGAACATAGGAACAGGAGTAGGCCATTCAGCCCCTCGAACCTGTTCCACATGGTGTACCAACTGGGTGCAGAAACTAAAAGCGTACGGTAGTAATATGTTCTGGGCTGAACAAGGTGCTTTTCTTGTTGCTCTGATAAAAGCTACTATGCTCAAACAATTCAAACAATAATGCTTAATTAAAAAAAATATAAGAAACCAGTTAATACCTTTATAAAATAGCAGACAAAGAAATTTCATATGAATAAATTTTCACGTTTTGTCAAATAATATCAAACAGCCAGATGTCGACTCTTGAGTCGTGTTGCAAAAAAAAAACAAAAAGAAAACACAATAATCATGCAACTGTAGTCAAAATGTTGATACAAAGTCCTCCATTCTCTTTCAAGAAGAGCTCTATTTGTCAGGTTAAGTAATCTTTCCTTCTCCTAGTAGTGCAATTCCAAGGGCCTGGAAATGGGAAAATGCCATTATTTGGACAGGCAAGTTTGGAATTTGGGGTAGGACCTGCTTATATTGATTCCTGGCCCCTTTGTTCCGTCCCATTAGGAATTCCATTAGAAGTGGGGGAGGGTGAAAAGTACCACTGCTCCTCGATAGGCGCCTTGCTAATGAAGGAAGTGCAACACGCAGCCTATTTTGCCTGTCATTTGCACCCCAGCAACGCTGTGAGCAAGAAATATGAGGGCTTTAAACCTTAAAAGGCCAATTTGCCCAAAGCATTTGTTGGATCGAGGCCCACGGAAGGAAAGTTACCACAGTAAAATTCCCGTCCTCCCCACTGAAGTGGGTACCTCAGGGGCACTGTAAATGGTGAAGCCTCTTGGCCATCACTTAATGCCCCAGACGCCGGGGTGAGGTGCGGGGTGTATCCATGAAGGGGGGTGGGGGTGCACACGTTTCCCCCCCCTTGCCCCAGATCTGCCTTAAAAGGTCCCGCTTAGAATATCTGGACTCATGCGAGCATATGAAATTGACGGGCAGGAAAAGACCAGCTGGTCCATCAAGCCTGTCCCACAAACTCCTCTGTTCATACATGGGCACATCATGTATTACATAAGAGAACAACAGTGTGTTCCGTTAATGTCTTTTATGGATCACGCTTATAGGAGGGTTTTCTGAAGGTACAAAGGTACGACCTTAGACTCAACAAAATTAATGTCAGCATGAAGCAGCCGCGAGATAGAACCATAGAAAAGATACAGCACAGAAGGGGGCCATTCGGCCCATCGTGTCCACACCGGCTCGAAGAACAACCAGGTACCCAATCTAATCCCACCTTCCAGCACCCGATCCGTAGCCCTGCAGCTTACAGCACTTTAGGTGCAGGTCCAGGTACTTTTTTAAAAAAAAATTTTTTTTTATTCGTTCACGGGATGTGGGCGTCGCTGGCAAGGCCGGCATTTATTGCCCATCCCTAATTGCCCTTGAGAAGGTGGTGGTGAGCCGCCTTCTTGAACCGCTGCAGTCCGTGTGGTGACGGTTCTCCCACAGTGCTGTTAGGAAGGGAGTTCCAGGATTTTGACCCAGCGACAATGAAGGAACGGCGATATATTTCCAAGCCGGGATGGTGTGTGACTTGGAGGGGAACGTGCAGGTGGTGTTGTTCCCATGCGCCTGCTGCCCTTGTCCTTCTAGGTGGTAGAGGTCGCGGTAGAGGGAGGTGCTGTCGAAGAAGCCTTGGCGAGTTGCTGCAGTGCATCCTGTGGATGGTGCACACTGCAGCCACAGTGCGCCGGTGGTGAAGGGAGTGAATGTTTAGGGTGGTGGATGGGGTGCCAATCAAGTGGGCTGCTTTATCTTGGATGGTGTCGAGCTTCTTGAGTGTTGTTGGAGCTGCACTCATCCAGGCAAGTGGAGAGTATTCCATCACACTCCTGACTTGTGCCTTGTAGATGGTGGAAAGGCTTTGGGGAGTCAGGAGGTGAGTCACTCGCCGCAGAATACCCAGCCTCTGACCTGCTCTCGTAGCCACAGTATTTATATGGCTGGTCCAGTTAAGTTTCTGGTCAATGGTGACCCCCAGGATGTTGATGGTGAGGGATTCGGCGATGGTAATGCCATTGAATGTCAAGGGGAGGTGGTTAGACTCTCTCTTGTTGGAGATGGTCATTGCCTGGCACTTATCTGGCGCGAATGTTACTTGCCACTTATCAGCCCAAGCCTGGATGTTGTCCAGGTCTTGCTGCATGCAGGCTCGGACTGCTTCATTATCTGAGGGGTTGCGAATGGAACTGAACACTATGCAGTCATCAGCGAACATCCCCATTTCTGACCTTATGATGGAGGGAAGGTCATTGATGAAGCAGCTGAAGATGGTTGGGCCTAGGACACTGCCCTGAGGAACTCCTGCAGCAATGCCCTGGGGCTGAGATGCTTGGCCTCCAACAACCACTACCATCTTCCTTTGTGCTAGGTATGACTCCAGCCACTGGAGAGTTTTCCCCCTGATTCCCATTGACTTCAATTTTACTAGGGCTCCTTGGTGCCACACTCGGTCAAATGCTGCCTTGATGTCAAGGGCAGTCACTCTCACCTCACCTCTGGAATTCAGCTCTTTTGTCCATGTTTGGACCAAGGCTGTAATGAGGTCTGGAGCCGAGTGGTCCTGGCGGAACCCAAACTGAGCATCGGTGAGCAGGTTATTGGTGAGTAAGTGCCGCTTGGTAGCACTGTCGACGACACCTTCCATCACTTTGCTGATGATTGAGAGTAGACTGATGGGGCGGTAATTGGCCGGATTGGATTTGTCCTGCTTTTTGTGGACAGGACATACCTGGGCAATTTTCCACATTGTCGGGTGGATGCCAGTGTTGTAGCTGTACTGGAACAGCTTGGCTAGAGGCGCAGCTAGTTCTGGAGCACAAGTCTTCAGCACTACAGCTGGGATGTTGTCGGGGCCCATAGCCTTTGCTGTATCCAGTGCACTCAGCCGTTTCTTGATATCACGTGGATTAAAAGAGTTGAGGGTCCCTGCCTCTACCACCAATTCGGGCAGCGAATTCCATACACCCACCACCCTCTGGGTAAAAATGTTTTTCCTCATGTCCCCTCTAATCCTTCTGCCAATCATCTTAAATCTATGTCCTCTAGTTCTTGAACTCTCCACTAGGGGAAACAGGTACTTCCTGTCTATCTGGGCCCCTCATAATTTTGTACACCTCAATCAAGTCACCACTCAGCCTCCTCTGCTCCAAGGAAAACAACCCCAGCCTATCCAGTCTCTCCTCGTAGCCGCAATTTTCAAGCCCTGGCAACATTCTTGTAAAAGATGTGAGTTTTACATTTTCCACAAATGATTACAATAAATACTGATTCGAAATGTGCACATATGAGTATCACTGAGGAACAGTCAGAAAATGTTACCATTAAATATAAAGTGCCCATCCACAATATTCCATTTTAGATTTCACGTTTCAGTTGTTAACTCTGATAAACTGCAGAGCCCAGACCTCTGGGTCCCGTTAAACACTTCTCAGTAAGTTTATTTTTGTTGCTTTCAGCAAAAGTACCATTATGGTTAATAAATCATCTCAAAGTTAATAGAAAGAAAGACTTGCATTTATATAATACCTTTCACGACCTCAGGACGTCCCAAAGCACTTTACAGCCAATGAAGTACTTTTATTTTTGAAGTGTAGTCACTGTTGTAATGTAGAAAACGTGGCAGCCAATTTGCACACAGCAAGCTCTCACAAACAGCGCTGTGGTAAATGACCAGATAATCTGTTTTTAGTGGTGTTGGTTGAGGGATAAATATTGGCCAGGACACTGGGTAGAACTCCCCTACTCTTCTTCAAAAAAGCACCATGGGATTGTTTACATCCACCTGAGAGAACTGACAGGGCCTCAGTTTAACATCTCATCTGAAAGGCAGCACCATCAGACAGCACAGTACTCCCTCAGTACCACACTGGAGTATCTGCCTGGATTCTATACTTAAGTCTCTGGAGTGGGACTTGAACCCACAACCTTCATAAACATAGAGGTGAGAGTGCCACCCACTGAGTCACAGCTGAATAAACCACCACAGCTAAAAGGAGTCTTTGTCAGGTGAGCTCATGAGCCCATAGCTCAGGAGGCTGGTTAGGAGGGTACTGTTAGCTAAGATAGAAGCCCATGGAATTGAGGGAAAAGTACGGACTTGGTTAGGAAGTTGGCTGAGCGAAAGGCGACAGAGAGTAGGGATAATGTGTAGGTACTCACATTGGCAGGATGTGACTAGTGGAGTCCCGCAGGGATCTGTCTTGGGGCCTCAATTATTCACAATATTTATTAACGACTTAGATGAAGGCATAGAAAGTCTCATTTCTAAGTTTGCCGATGACACGAAGATTGGTGGCATTGTAAGCAGTGTAGATGGAAACATAAAATTACGAAGTGATATTGATAGATTAGGTGAATGGGCAAAACTTGTGGCAAATGGAATTCAATGTAGACAAATGTGAGGTCATCCACTTTGGATCAAAAAAGGATAGAACAGGGTACTTTCTAAATGGTAAAAAGTTAAAAACAGTGGATGTCCAAAGGGACTTAGGGGTTCAGGTATATAGATCATTGAAGTGTCATGAACAGGTGCAGAAAATAATCAAGAAGGCTAATGGAATGCTGGCCTTTATATCTAGAGGACTAGAGTACAAGGGGGCAGAAGTTACGCTGCAGCTATACAAAACCCTGGTTAGACCGCACCTGGAGTACTGTAAGCAGTTCTGGGCACCGCACCTTCGGAAGGACATATTGGCCTTGGAGGGACTGCAGCGTAGGTTTACTAGAATGATACCCGGACTTCAAAGGTTAAGTTACGAGGAGAGATTACACAAATTGGGTTGTATTCTCTAGAGTTTAGAAGGTTAAGGGGTGATCTGATCGAAGTTTATAAGATTTAAGGGGAACAGATAGGGTGGATAGAGAGAAACTATTTCCGCTGGTTGGGGATTCTAGGAGTAGGGGGCACAGTCTAAAAATTAGAGCCAGACCTTGCAAGAGTGAAATTAGAAAACATTTCTACACACAAAGGGTGGTAGAAGTTTGGAACTCTCTTCCACAAACGGCAATTGATGCTAGCTCAATTGCTAAATTTAAATCTGAGATAGATAGCTTTTTGGCAACCAAAGGTATTAAGGGAAATGGGCCAAAGGCAGGTAGATGGAGTCAGATCACAGTTCAGCCATGATCTTATCAAATGGCGGAGTAGGCACGAGGGGCTGAATGGCCTACTCCTGTTCCTGTGTTCCTATGAAAAGCCTAATCTGGAAGTAATCAAGGTGTGGATAAGAGTTTGAGTGGTGGTTGTGGAGGTGAGGGAGGGAGGGAGGGAGGGATAGAGGCAGGCAATGCTCTTTAGGCGAAGTTGAACAAGGCACTGGGCTTGTACCCTGTTGGGCTGAATGAGTAGTCAGAGAGAAGGATGGAAAAGAAGGCTAAGGTATGAAGTTTCTGGTGAGAACCAAAGGAGATGACCTCACTCTAACTGCTGTTTAACTGGAAGTCATTCTGACTCATCCACAACTTGTTCCACTCCAGACACCTGAGCACAAAATCCAGGCTGACACTTCGGTACAGCATTGAGGGAGTGCTGCACTGTCGGAGGTATGACATTAAGCCCCGTCTGCCCTCTCAGGTGGTGGTAACAGATCCCAAGGCAGTATTTCAAAGAACAGCAGGGGAGTTCTCCCCACTGCTCTTGCCAACATTTATCCCTCAACCAACACCAAAAACAGATGATCTGGTCATTTATTTCATTGCTATTTGTGGGATCTTGCTGTGTGGAAATTGGCTGCTCTGTTTCCTACATTACAACAGTGACTACACTTCCAAAAAAAAAGGACATCATTGGCTCTAAAATGCTTTGGGATGTCCTGAGGTCATGAATGGCACTATATAAATGCAAGTCTTTCTTTCTATATAAATGTGAACCTTTCTTTTCCTTTTTAATATCAATGCTCTATGGTGACAAACAACCTGCTGGATTGTCCTGTTATTAAACAGGTCATAGTAAAAATAAAAGTAATTCTGGGGCCAGAGGGGCCATTGTGAAGAATAATGGCTTGCTTTATGAGATTCTTGTAAAAGACATGATGAGACTGTAGTATTAACTTCAACCAACGTACAATGTCCTAGGGAGGTAACAGCAGGTCCATTACCTCGGTGGTGTATGGATTACGTTCAGTAGATGGGTTCTACAGATAATGCGTCTCCCTCTAATGAAGCTGCCTTTTGTTGTGAGAAATTAGAAATACCAGAGGGCCTTTTCATTGCTCATTTGGAAGGCCTCATCAAAGCCTCTACGAGCCACTGTCGGGAAAAGACGCTTTGTCTCTTCTTTAAATGTGTAGCAGAACAATCCCCCGGTATTGGAGAGATCATTTATCAAAGCGAGCAGCAATACGTCCTGCAATACTGAAAGAATTACCATGTAAACACGAAGGGAAGATAGCAGGTCTTCATGACACTGAGTTGCAGAGATAAAAAAGGCAACATAGATAAAAAAAATGAACAGGACAAATAGAAAAGTACATCAAGAGAATGAAGATTTTCTTTGTTCTCTTGCCGCAAGAGAATTAAAGCCAACAAAAAGTAAAAGGCACATCTATCTATATTAAAAGGGAGATTTCATACTCCTGGAGGGGAGGATGTGCTTACAAGGAGTGTGGGTCGGAGATAGGACAACAAAATTATGCTCCAGTTCTCCAACTCATCCTTCTAGCCGATATAGCTACTTGCTGGGAGTGCGGGATCTTAGAATCAGCCCTTAGAAGTCTTGTATCTTGCATCTAACACTCCTGTTAGTGTGTACGGGAGTACTTTTAACCTGACTCGCCCTGCGGGAAACAAAGGAGATCGATCGTCCGCCCATTTTAACTCGCACTGCCCAATATCTACTTATGTAATGGCATAACCCATAGGGGATATCAAGTGTACTCGATTATGATCTGAATAAACAATTGGTGAGATGAAACTGGATATAAAATGTGAAGTTACTTTATTTCACAGTAGGTTAACGTACAGAGCAACAGTTATGAATGGATTCGCTCAGTTCAACTAGTCCAACTCGTCTCTGCATAATAATACAAAAATAACAAACACGCCACACTACCCTAATTCAGTGGATGATTTTGCTTGACTTAAACTAATTTTCTAATTCCTCTCTTGCATTACATCCTTCTTGCAGCCTTTTGCTGCCTGACTGCCTGAATAGCATCCTCCTTCTAAAAACGTCTTTTTCTCTCTCTTCCTTTTTATCACAGGATTTTCCAACACAACGAGTGTCAGCTTTTTTCCTGATTACTTGGAAAAGCTAAAACAAATGGCTTATCGTTTAGTCTCTCTGGGGAAAACAATATCCATTTAGCATATTAGCCACCTTTCATCGAGCTGCCTTTTTGTAAACTTGGGCGAATACACTTTATCTTCAAAAAAATATTAACAGTAATACATATTTTCAAATTCTTTCTGTGGAAAAATGGTTGACACATCCTGAAACATGACCATAGTCTTCCCAGCCATGGCTCACAGGTTTATCAGGCTGTCTTTTGTTGTTAGTGCTGTTTACTATCCTTCCCGCCCAACACTGCTTTGGCCAACCGCCCTGATGTTGCTGCATCCCACCCGTCCCGAGCCCAATGCTGCCACTCGCCCATTCAGCCATTGTTGATGCAGCTGTTGCTTACCAGCTTGCCCCATTCCAGATGCTGCCACCTCAAATGGGGCCTCGGCCCACCAGTTGCCACTGACCCCATCCAGGCCTGCAGAAGAAATGCAGCGTAAACATTTGAAGTGCTTTTAAATAAACCAAAAGCTCAGTGCTGTTTTTTTGTTTTGCGTGGTTTGAGGAGGGGAGAGGCAGAAGGGGAGGGAAAGGGGTGCTGAGGGAAAGGAGTAGTGGACGATTTGGGAAGACGTAAGGTGATAAATGGGGATAAGGGAAAGGGAAAGAGAAGGAATGAACACTCTCTAAGCACAAAAGAATGTAATACAAACGTTTTAAGCATTCATACCACATTCCTCAGTGTTCTCTTTTTAGACGGTGTTAATAGTTACAGTGACAGCTAAAACTGACCCAGTATTATGATGTACTAGCTACTTGATGGATTTAATTCTGTCTCTGCACTATTTTAAGTACACCTGTTTTCAAAGATTTCTGCCTGTGCTATTTTAATACAGATATAAACCTATTTAAAATAAAGCCTTTAATAGGTTGTCTGAATGAAATTACCAAATTATTAATACTAACAACAGGTGTCAGCATGACTCAGTGGGTAGCACGCTTGCCTCTGAGTCAGAAAGTACTGGGTATCAAGCACCATTCCAGAGATTTGAGTACAAACTCTAGGCTGACACATCAGTGCTGCACTGTCGGAGGTGCCGTCTTTCGGATGCAGGTGTTAAACCAAGGTACCTTTCAGGTGGATATAAAAGACCCCATTGCATTCTTTCGAAGAAGAGCAGGGAGTTCTCCTTGGTGTCCTGGCCAATATTTATCCCTCAACCAACATCTAAAAACAGATTAACTGGTCATTATCATGTTGCTGTTTGCGGGACTTTGCTGTGTGTAAATTGGCTGCCATGTTTCCTACATTATAACAATGACCACACTTCAAAAAGTACTTCATTGTCTTTGGGACGTCCTGAGATTGTGAAAAGCACTATATAATTACACAATCCTTTCTTTCTATTAGCATTAAGTTATCGACAGTCACATTCAATCACTTAAAATAGTCATGACAGAGTGAGAGGGAAGGAGTGAGCAGGGGCAAAATTGGAAATAGAATTTCTGTCCAATAGTGTAGTTGGACAATTGTCTTTCCAATTCTAAAAATCCCTTGGTTATAAGAGCTATATGAATGCATGTTGAACACAGAACAAATCCTGTACGCTCCTGTGAGCAGGATTATAACTGCAGCCTCAAAGGAATCTCTATAAGGACAGAAATGTAAAATAATTTCTCGAAATTTGAGATATTAAAGTTTTTGAATGAATTGGGAAAATGAGCTTTTTGAGGTTACTTTAAAACAATTTTCTGAATGAGTGGAAGATTCTTATGTAAAATACTCTGTTGGTTTCTTGAAACATTTGGCAATGAGAAAGATACTGAGCAGTTCTCAAATCAGATAACTGAGTCATTCTCATATATTATGAAGATATAGAAATACGTGAAAAATTCTACAAGTTTTTAATAATCGTTTTATGTGGCATGAAAAGGATCTAACAAAAATAAACTGTGAAAGTTCACGACATCATAAAGAAAAAGATAAAGAAAATGGCTGCACATGCCGGAAAATTGAAATAAATACAGAAAATAATTGAAAGGCTGGGGATTCATGAATGATGTGGAGATGCCGGTGATGGACTGGGGTGGACAAATGTAAGGAATCTTATAACACCAGGTTATAGTCCAACAATTTTATTTTAAAATCACAAGCTTTCGGAGATTATCCCCTTCGTCAGGTGAGTGAAAGTGTATAATCAAGGCTGGCACTTAAGTGCAGTGCCAAGGTAGTACTGCATTGTCAAAGGTGCCGCCTTTCAGATGAGACGTTAAACCAGGTGGATGTAAAAGACTCAACGGCACTACTCAAAGAAGAACAAAGTTCTCCCAGTGCCCTGGCCAACCAGTACCACCAATACAGATTAACTGATCAAGTATCTTCTTGCTATTCATGGGGCCTTGCTGTTCACACATTGGCTGCCATGTTTGCTACAGAATAATCGTGACTATGCTTCAAATGTAATTGATTGGAAGTGAAGCACTTTAGGACTTCCTGAGGATGTAAAAGTACGACCTAAATGCAAGTTCTTTCTTCTTACACAGCAAGTCAATGAGCATCCGTAAAGAGAAAATCACAGGTTCAGCTCTTTAATCAATTTGATCTCCTCCTCCCAGTAAACAACTTCCCATTGCGGCAATCAGCTGTTTATTGAATGAATATGGTGCTCAGGCATCAAACATCCTTCCTGGCAACCCATTCCAACTGTTTATCACCCTTGTTGTAAAGGAGTACTTTAGCACATTTGTACTAAACTCGCACTTCACTCATCCCATATCTGGAACGCTTGTACTTCTGTAAAGCGCCTTTTAATAAACTGTGCAGGCAAGTGGGATTCAAAGACTGACTGCTTAGATTCTTCTTCAGCCAACTTTGAATTGAAAGTTTACTTCAATCAATCTCACGTACGTATGATTCAGCCACCCTACTGTGGGGAAAATACATTGGAGCACATTTGTTACAGCGTAGAAAAGTGCACTAATGTGTTATTTTACGCCACTTGGTATTCACACCATCTTGACTCGTGGATTAGAAACTGAGACAAATGAAGATTATTGATCAATTTGATTGCAGTTCAGTTCCTGTGTTTTGTAAAAATGAGGAAAAATTTGGCTGATCTTCCAGCCATCACTGAGAAATATTAACTATAGATAATTCTGGGGAATGGATG
Organism: Heptranchias perlo; assembly: GCF_035084215.1. NCBI lineage: Eukaryota > Metazoa > Chordata > Chondrichthyes > Hexanchiformes > Hexanchidae > Heptranchias > Heptranchias perlo. The sequence continues at coordinate 7,606,536 of NC_090330.1, forward strand.
CTTGTACTATTGATTAAGTTAAATCATTTAAATATAAGAAAATAAAGTCAGTCTTGGTTTGGACAACAGGAAACTAAGATAACGGGCGTCATTTTAGCACCCGCTATCGGGTGCGTTCCTGGCGGGGGGGCTCCGAAAATCGGAGAATCCTGGCGCGGTACCGGAGCCCGCCCCAAACCCGCGCACTTCCGGGTTCCCCGCTGACGCGTCGGCGTGCGCGCGCAGCCCCCGCAGGTGGGAATCCCACAGGCAATTAAAGCCAGCGGGGTTCCACTTGAAGGTATTTATTTAGGTATTTCAGGTCATTAACTGACCTGATTAAAGGATTATGTGGGATTTTAGAGCAAACTGGGACTGTTTCCCACACTGGGGGAAACACTCCCAGGTCAAATGGACGTGTTGCAGCTGTCAGCCTGTGGCAGCTGCAAAGGTCCATTTGACAGGTGGTGGGGGGAGACACTCACCCATTGCAGGAGGTCACTCCGTCACTTGAGACAATGTTTGGCCTCCACCACCCTCCTCCTGACAGTCAAAGTCACCAACCTGCACACTTACCCTGGGGTCCAGAGACATGTACCTACCTTGCGGACCCCCTCAGATGTACATCTTGCGGATGGGGGCCGCCGTAGCTGCAGTCATGACCTCCTCGGAGGGCGGACAGCATCACCAGCCTTGCCATCCACGCCGTCCACCTCTGACACGTGGAGCTCCACAACAGAGTGCTGTGACACATCCACCTGTACAGCAGGAGGGAGGGCAACCGCAGAGAGAGATGCATTGCAGAGGGCACTACCCTCGCCACAGGGTCCACAGACTGAGGCTCAGCTTCCTGGACCTCTCTGAGCAGCAGTGCACACGGAGGCTCAGAGTCACTCGACATGTAGTCGTGGACATCTGCAGCCTCCTTCATGCCGAGCTGCTCCTGGCTGGCCCCAGCACCATCTGCTTACCTGTCGCTGTCAAAGTCACCGCTGCCCTCAACAACTTCTCCTCCGCATCCTTCCAGGGTTCCACCGGGGACATCGCCGATGTCTCTCAGTCGTCTGTGCAAAAGAGCCCTGCAAATACACCTACACTCACTCTGAAGTGACACACTGGGTGGCATCAGTTGTGGGTCCTCATAGTGATCCTCAGGAGAGGGCATTATTGCACAAACCAGACAGGATTCGCGAAGACATGGCAGTAGTGGTGCCAATATAATATGTAATGTGAGTTGGTCAGAAATTCAATATAAGTAACACCCATGACAAACCCTCAAACACCCTTGTGCATCTCCTTCATGCTCACGACATGTTTGCCTTACACTGCCTACTGCACATATGCCGGTGATGGACTGGGGTTGACAATTGTAAACAATTTTACAACACCAAGTTATAGTCCAGCAATTTTATTTTAAATTCACAAGCTTTCGGAGGCTTCCTCCTTCGTCAGGTGAACGATGTGAAATGTTAATGATGCCTCACTCCAGGTATCAATACATGGACATTCTGGAGGGGGAGGGTGAACAGCCAGTTGTCGTGGTGCATATAGGCACCAACGATATAGGTAAAAAACAGGATGAGGTCCTACAAGCTGAATTTAGGGAGTTAGGAGTTAAACTAAAGAGTAGGACCTCAAAGGTAGTAATCTCAGGATTGCTACCAGTGCCACGGGCAAGTCAGAGTAGGAATGACAGGATAGCTAAGATGAATACGTGGCTTGAGAGATGGTGCAAGAGGGAGGGATTCAAATTCCTGGGCCATTGGAACCGGTTCTGGGGGAGGTGGGACCAGTACAAATTGGACGGTCTGCATCTGGGCAGGACTGGAACCAATGTCCTAGGGGGAGTGTTTGCCAGTGCTGTTGGGGAGGGTTTAAACTAATGTGGCAGGGGGATGGGAACCGATGCAGGATGTCAGTGGGAAATAAAATGGTGACAGAAACAAAAGGCAGTAAGGGAGAGTGTACAGAACATGACCGGACAGATGGTCTGAGAAAGCAGGGCAAAGACCAAGGGAAGTCTAGATTAAACTGCATTTATTTCAATGCAAGAAGTCTGATGGGCAAGGCAGATGAACTCAGGGCATGGATGGGTACATGGGACTGGGATGTTATAGCTATTACTGAAACATGGATAAGGGAGGGGCAGGACTGGCAGCTCAATGTTCCAGGGTACAGATGCTATAGGAAAGATAGAGCAGGAGGTAAGAGAGGAGGGGGAGTTGCGTTCTTGATTAGGGAGAACATCACGGCAGTAGTGAGAGGGGATATATCCGAGGGTTCGCCCACTGAGTCTATATGGGTAGAACTGAAAAATAAGAAGGGAGAGATCACTTTGATAGGATTGTACTACAGACCCCCAAATAGTCAACGGGAAATTGAGGAGCAAATATGTAAGGAGATTACAGACAGCTGCAAGAAAAATAGGGTGGTAATAGTAGGGGACTTTAACTTTCCCAACATTGACTGGGACAGCCATAGCATTAGGGGCTTGGATGGAGAGAAATTTGTTGAGTGTATTCAGGAGGAATTTCTCATTCAGTATGTGGATGGCCCGACTAGAGAGGGGGCAAAACTTGACCTCCTCTTGGGAAATAAGGAAGGGCAGGTGACAGAAGTGTTGGTGAGGGATCACTTTGGGACAAGTGATCATAATTCCATTAGTTTTAAGATAGCTATGGAGAAGGATAGGTCTGGCCCAAAAGTTAAAATTCTAAATTGGGGAAAGGCCAATTTTGATGGTATTAGACAGGAACTTTCAGAAGTTGATTGGGAGAGTCTGTTGGCAGGCAAAGGGACGTCTGGTAAGTGGGAGGCTTTCAAAAGTGTGTTAACCAGGGTTCAGGGTAAGCACATTCCTTATAAAGTGAAGGGCAAGGCTGGTAGAAGTAGGGAACCTTGGATGACTCGGGAGATTGAGGCACTAGTCAAAAAGAAGAAGGAGGCATATGACATGCATAGGCAGCTGGGATCAAGTGGATCCCTTGAAGAGTATAGAGATTGCTGGAGGAGAGTTAAGAGAGAAATCAGGAGGGCAAAAAGGGGATATCAGATTGCTTTGGCAGATCAGGCAAAGGTGAATCCAAAGAGCTTCTACAAATATATAAAGGGCAAAAGGGTAACTAGGGAGAGAGTAGGGCCTCTTAAGGATCAACAAGGTCATCTATGTGCGGAACCACAAGAAATGGGTGAGATCCTGAATGAATATTTCACATCGGTATTTACGGTTGAGAAAGGCATGGATGTTAGGGAACTTGGGGAAATAAATAGTGATGTCTTGAGGAGTGTACATATTACAGAGAGGGAGGTGCTGGAAGTCTTAACGCGCATCAAGGTAGATAAATCTCCGGGACCTGATGAAATGTATCCCAGGACGTTATGGGAGGTTAGGGGGGAAATTGCGGGTCCCCTAGCAGAGATATTTGAATCATCCACCGCTACAGGTGAGGTGCCTGAAGATTGGAGGGTAGCAAATGTTGTGCCTTTGTTTAAGAAGGGCGGCAGGGAAAAGCCTGGGAACTACAGACCAGTGAGCCTGACATCTGTAGTGGGTAAGTTGTTAGAGGGTATTCTGAGGGACAGGATCTACAGGCATTTGGAGAGGCAGGGACTAATTAGGAACAGTCAGCATGGTTTTGTGAGAGGAAAATCATGTCTCACGAATATGATTGAGTTTTTTGAAGGGGTAACCAAGAAGATAGATGAGGGCTGTGCAGTAGACGTGGTCTACATGGACTTCAGCAAAGCATTTGACAAGGTACCGCATGGTAGGTTGTTACATAAGGTTAAATCTCATGGGATCCAAGGTGAGGTAGCCAATTGGATACAAAATTGGCTTGACGACAGAAGACAGAGGGTGGTTGTAGAGGGTTGTTTTTCAAACTGGATGCCTGTGTCCAGCGGTGTGCCTCAGGGATCGGTGCTGGGTCCGCTGTTATTTGTTATTTATATTAATGATTTGGATGAGAATTTAGGAGGCATGGTTAGTAAGTTTGCAGATGACACCAAGATTGGTGGCATTGTGGACAGTGAAGAAGGTTATCTGGGATTGCAACGGGATCTTGATCAATTGGGCCAGTGGGCCGATGAATGGCAGATGGAGTTTAATTTAGATAAATGTGAGGTGATGCATTTTGGTAGATCGAATCGGGCCAGGACCTACTCCGTTAATGGTAGGGCGTTGGGGAGAGTTATAGAACAAAGAGATCTAGGAGTACAGATTCATAGCTCCTTGAAAGTGGAGTCACAGGTGGATAGGGTGGTGAAGAAGGCATTCGGCATGCTTGGTTTCATTGGTCAGAACATTGAATGCAGGAGTTGGGATGTCTTGTTGAAGTTGTACAGGGCATTGGTGAGGCCACACTTGGAGTACTGTGTACAGTTCTGGTCACCCTATTATAGAAAGGATATTATTAAACTAGAAAGAGTGCAGAAAAGATTTACTAGGATGCTACCGGGACTTGATGGTTTGACTTACAGGGAGAGGTTAGACAGACTGGGACTTTTTTCCCTGGAGAGTAGGAGGTTAAGGGGTGATCTTATAGAAGTCTATAAAATAATGAGGGGCATAGATAAGGTCGATAGTCAAAATCTTTTCCCAAAGGTAGGGGAGTCTATAACGAGGGGGCATAGATTTAAGGTGAGAGGGGAGAGATACAAAAGGGTCCAGAGGGGCAATTTTTTCACTCAAAGGGTGGTGAGTGTCTGGAACGAGCTGCCAGAGGCAGTAGTAGAGGCGGGTACAATTTTGTCTTTTAAAAAGCATTTGGACAGTTACATGGGTAAGATGGGTATAGAGGGATATGGGCCAAGTGCAGGCAATTGGGACTAGCTTAGTGGTATAAACTGGGCGACATGGACATGTTGGGCCGAAGGGCCTGTTTCCATGTTGTAACTTCTATGATTCTATGATATGATTCTATGGGGTGAGGAGGAGGGGGAGGACAGAGATTTTCCTCCCGGCGTGCGGGAGAAAGTGGCCTGCCTCTGCCACCAGGAAGGCCTGGCTGGAGGTGGCAGAGGAGGTCACCTGCGCAACCAACGTATCGCCCACCTGCATACAGTGCAGGAGGCGCTCCAATGACCTCAGTAGGTCAGCCAAAGTGAGTACACGTAGTCTTTCCCCTACACTCCGTCTGCCACATCACTGCCACATTGTTCACCTGACGAAGGAGGAAGCCTCCGAAAGCTTGTGAATTTAAAATAAAATTGCTGGACTATAACTTGGTGTTGTAAAATTGTTTACTACTGCACATATGTGATGCATGCCCTGTGGCTGCAGCACAGGTAGTGGCAGGTTGAGTGAGGCTGGCTGTGAGGGAGATGCACGAGAGGGTGAGTATGAGATAGAGCCATGAGATTGTATGAGGATTGGGTTGAGTGGTAGTGGCGGGATGAGTACTGGCGAGGTGAGTAGGTGCAGGTAAGATGAGGATGAGGTTTGAGTGGGTATGAGGGGTGATGTGACAGAGTTATTTTGGCAGTGCTGAAGGAGATGTGGGGTGGGGGCAGTGATGTGGCAGACGGAGTGTAGGGGAAAGACTACGTGTACTCACTGTGGCTGACCTACTGAGGTCATTGGAGCGCCTCCTGCACTGTATGCAGGTGGGCGATACGTTGGTTGCGCTGGTGACCTCCTCTGCCACCTCCAGCCAGGCCTTCCTGGTGGCAGAGGCAGGCCACTTTCTCCCGCACGCCGGGAGGAAAATCTCTGTCCTCCCCCTCCTCCTCACCCCATGTATTGATACCTGGAGTGAGGCATCATTAAACTGGGAGCAGCCTTCCCCCTGGGCTGCTCCATGCTGTAATTTTTGCTATTTGTTGCAGCATCTGTCAGTGGAGGACTGCCCCTTTAAATAGAGCTCCTCCAGCTGACAGATCTTACTGCGCATGCGCAGTCCGCCTGACGCGCAGATCAGCAGTGGGGAACCCGGAGGACCAGGTAAATGGATCCAATTAGTGGATTGGATGCTACAATCGCGCGGGAAACTGACTAATTTCACCGGGCGCGTTACCCACGCGCCCGATAGCCACCCCCCCCGCCGAGAACCCGCAGCCCTGCTAACATCGGGCCCAATATATCACATAAAAACATCCATTCATATAATGTAGGGAAATACTGCAGCCAATTTGTGCACAGCAAGGTTCCACAAACAGCAATGTGATAATTGACCAGATAATCTGACATTTAGTGCTATGGGATCATTTACATCCACCTGAGAGGACAGATGGGGCCTGGGTTTAATATCTCATCTGAAAGACAGCACCATCTGACAGTGCAGCACTCCCTCAGTAGGGCACTGGGGTGTCAGCTTAGATTTTGTACTCAAGAATCTAGAGTGGGACTTGAACCCATAACCTTAATGAGTCAAAGGTGAGAATGCTACCCATTGAGCCACGGCTGACAAATTTTTGAATGCAGGGAGTGAGGTGGCTAAAGGATCTGCCACCAATAGCAGCAGCGAGGGGGTGGGAACAAGAAGTAAGCGAGCATTGGAAGACGAGAGGCTACGCACAGGGACCTGGAGCTAGAGAAGATCAGGGAAGCAGGTGAGGCTGTGGAATAACAATGGCACCATTAATAGATCCTTACTGCTGACCATTAAAAGCAATTTCAACTTGCTATTTGCATGTACTGAATAGAATTAAAGGTGAGAGAAACAGGAAGAATAGTGGGAATTGGACCAAACATGGACTTTATTCAACTATCCCCACATAGACTAAAGATATTGAATCATTTGCCTTGAAAAGCAGCACTGAAATGGCTTACCTCCAAGTTATTGTTTAAATGAATAGAGAGTGTACCAAATGACAAGTAGGATAATGCCAATCTAAACAGACAAAAGGAACTTCTTGTCATGGGCAGTCAATATTGGGAAGACTAATCAAGTCACCCTTAAGATAGCGATCAGTTATGAAAGTTTTTTTTTGTGTAAATCCGGACAGTTCCTTGAGGGAAACAAGAAACCCATTGTTCCAGTACAATTAGTTGGATCTCAGTCAGCAGGTATATTGATATTGAGTTGGACAGTGTCCTTTGCAGTGATGAATTAACAAGTCATGTCATCCATTTCCCTTAGGCACAAAGGCTAAAGATTTATGCACATATATGGCTACCTTGTGCTGCTCTTTAAGAGTGACAAGTAGAAGAATTACTCATTCCATATCTACTTCACTTTGTGCAGGTGATAGATGGGTTCACCTCAACAATGTCTTTATCCGACTTTATTGCTCTCAAGGTCTAACTCAGAACTTTTTTGCCCTTTATTCGGCTACTGTGCTCTTTTTTCAATTTTAATGGTATCCTCCTTACAGTATTGGTTGATGCGATAGAAACTGCCTTGGCAGAACATGAGGTTATATCTCTTCTGTTCCTGGAAACAGTGTCCAATGTACCCCATTCTTTCTGAGTATATAAACAGATACATCATGCTGAATACTGGGTGAGGTGTTCTACTGTGGGTCAGTTTGGCTCATTTGGTGGCACTCTTTCCTTTGAGTCAGAAGGTGGTGGGCTCAAGCCCACACCCCAAGATTTGTGCACATAATCTAAGCTAATATTCCACAGCAGTAACTTTATTGCTGGAGGTGCTCTCCCTTGGATGAGATGCTAAACTGTCAGTTGGATATTAAAGAACCCTTGACACTATTCAAAAAGGAACAGGGAGTTCTTTTGATCTGTTGGGCAACATTATTCCTTTAATCAAGCCTATTGAAAATGTCATTGTTATTTGTGGGATCTTGCTGTGTGAAAAATGGATGCCATGTTTTCCTGCAAGGCAAAGCATAGAATCTTGGAATATTACAATACAGAAGGGAGGCCTTTTGGCCCATCGTCCTTTGAAGGAAATATCCAATTAGTCCCACTCTTTCCCCATAGCCCCACAATTTTTTCCTTTTCAAGTATATAACCAATTCCCTTTCGAAAGACACTATTGAATCTGCTTCCACCCTTTCAGATAGTCCATTCCACATTATTACAACTCGCTGTGCAAAAAAAAATGTCATGTCTCCTCTGGTTCTTTAGCTAATTATCTTAAATCTGTGTCCTCTGGTTACCGACCCATATCCCAGTGGAAACTATCTCCTTATTTACTCTATTTTTTTTATTCGTTCATGGGATGTGGGCATCGCCAATGAAAACCCTTCATTTACCGCATGTGAGTGCAAAAAACAAGGCTGAAATGTTCGCAACCATCTTCAGCTGAGTGGATGAGCCATCTCGGCCTCCTCCTAAGATCCCCACCGTCACAGATGCCAGTCTTCAACCAATTAGATTCACTCCACATGACATCAAGAAATGGCTGAATGCACTGGACACAGCAAAGGCTATGAGTCCCGCCAACATCCTGGCTGTAGTGCTAAAGACTTGTGCTCCAGAACGAGCCGCGCCTCTAGCCAAGCTGATCCAGTACAGCTACAACAATGACATCTACCTGACAATGTGGAAAATTGCCCAGGTGTGTCCTGTCCACAAAAAAAAGCAGGTCAAAACCAATCTGGCCAATTACCGCCCCATCAGTCTACTCTCAATCATCAGCAAAGTGATGGAAGGTGTCGTCGACAGTGCTATCAAGCGGCACTTACTCACCAATAACCTGCTCACCGATGCTCAGTTTGGGTTCCGCCAGGACCACTCGGCTCCAGACCTCATTACAGCATTGGTCCAAACATGGACACAAGAGCTGAATTCCAAAGGTGAGGTGAGAGTGACTGCCCTTGACATCAAGGCAGAATTCGATCCATTATGGTACCAAGGAGCCCTTGTAAAACTGAAGTCAATGGGGATCAGGGGGAAAACTCTCCAGTGGCTGGAGTCATACCTGGCACAAAGGAAGATGGTTGTGGTCGTTGGAGGCAATCGTCTCAGCCCCAGGACATTGCTGCAGGAGTTCCTCAGGGCAGCGTCCTAGGCTCAGCTATCTTCATCTGCTTCATCAATGACCTTCCCTCCATCATAAATTCAGAAGTGGGGCTGTTCGCTAATGATTGCACAGTGTTCAGCTCCATTCGCAATTCCTCAGATAATGAAGCAGTCCATGATCACATGCAGCAAGACCTGGACAACATCCAGGCTTGGGCTGATAAGTGATAAGTAACATTCTCACCATACAAGTGTCAGGCAATGACCATCTCCAATCATAACCAATACATAACCACATCCCCTTGACATTCAATGACATAACCATCTCTGAGTCCCCCACCTTGGGGGTGTCGAAAACTTAACACTATACCAATGCACTAACACACTCAGACCAGTATCACAAAGGGAAAAGTTTTACTTTAATTGACTTGTATACAAGGGAAGCTGTATTCTGAACAACGGTCAGAGTAACCTCTTCCCTGAACAAAGGAAAACATTTCACATTTATACAGTTTAATTCGCAATGCCACCTGTCATAGAATATGGGCGTACATGTACATTCTTTATTGGTTCAGGTAGTTGGTCAATCAAGTAGTGAGCCTGCCTCCTCTGGACATCCATAGCTCATTCCTGTTTTGGCACGTAGGCCTCGTAGGCCTGAGAACACTACCCTCCCTACATTCTAAAGCTGGTTATCAGTGGGGCTGAAGTCAGCCTCAAGGCCACATGGCCTCTCAAGAAACTGTATTCTCATTATATTTTATAGTCAGCAATACCCTTTTCTGCTCGGGGGGTGGGGGGGGGCGGGGTGCAGACAGTACCAAGCACCTGGACAGCCAACTTAATTATCAACATACCAAGGCTTAAATGTAATTACACAATTGTGTCTTTCTGTGTGTGTGTGTGTGTGTGCTGTAGCTACCCCATTATGGGAGCCAAGGAGTTAACATTGGTCAAATATCCATCATGCATTTCTTATTCTTTTTAATATGGTCAAGTAACTGTTCACGTATTTCTACATTAATGTGGTCAGGTATCTCTTTATGGTTTAGGTGTATCAGAAAGTTAATATTGTCAGGCATTTCTTTATGGTTTTCCACAGGGGTCGCCAATGACCAGAAACACAACTGGAACAAATAAATGCTGTGACTACTAGAGCATGTAAGAGGAAGGGTATTCTGTGACGAGTGGCTAACCTACTGACCATCTAAAGCCTCTTTACCACATACAAGGCACAAGTCAGGAGTATGATGGAATATTTTCCACTTGCTTGGATGGGTGTGGCTCTAACAACACTCAAGAAGCTCGACACAATCCAGGACAAAGCAGCCCGCTTGATCAGCAGCCCATTCACTTAAACATGCACTCCATCCAACATCTGTGTACTGTGGCTGCTGTGTGTGTTATCTACAGCATGCACTGAAGCAACTCGCCAAGGATTCTTCGACAGCACCTCCCAAACCCACGAACTCCAATATCTAGAAGGACGAGGGCAGCGGGTGCTTGGGAACGCCATCACCTCCAAAGTTCCCCTCCAAGTCACACACCACCCCTTCTCGAACATACATCGGCCGTCCCTTCGACATCGCTGGGTCAAAATCCTGGAACTCCCTACCTCACAGCACTGTGGGAGCACCTTCACCACACGGACTGCAGCGGTTCAAGAAAAAGGCCCACCACCACCTTCTCAAGGGGCAACTAGGGATTTGGGCAGTAAGTTCCAGCCTTGCCAGCAACCCCCACATCCCGAGAATGAATTTTTAAAAGCGTACTTTGAGAGACTTGACAAGATGTAAGTCTTTTAACTGAGGATGAACACTGATTGTAATAATACATGATAGCCGGTTATGACAAGACTTCGTAGAACAGACTGTTAAGTTGAAATTGGAGTCTGGAGTAATTTTCATAGTAATGATATTTTTTGAGCCATTTCAGATGTTCAATTTATCTACCTTGCAAGATTATTTTTGCAAGTACCTTTAAACAGGAAACAATTACACAGGTTATGTAATAAATTACAATCTACTTAAAATCATTGTTGTCACTGTAACATAATCAGCAGCCTGAAATATTGGTACTATTTTAAAGAGACCATAACAAAATATCAATAAAGAGGATTAATGATCTAATAAACCATCTTTTGTTTAACCAAGGTGATTAAAAAAACATATTGCGAGGGATTATTTTTCAAGATAAACTGTAACACACCCTTGGGCATTCAACACTGTCTCTTCACAGGTTACTAAAGGTGATAGCAGGAATTGCGTTTTTTTAAATTAGATTGGCTTAGTGGGTTGCACTGTCATCTGTGAGTCAGAATGGCTGTGGGTTCAAGTCCCACTCCAGATACTCCAAGTGCAGTCCTGAGGGAGTCCTGCACCTGTCTGGAGGTGCCGTCTTTTGGATGAGATGTTAAACCGAGGTCCTGTCTGCCCTCTCAGGTGGACGTAAAAGATACCATGATACTATTTCGAAGAAGAGCAGGGGAGTTCTTCCCGGTGTCCTGGCCAATATTTATCCCTCAACCAAGATCATTAAAAACAGATCGTCTGATCATTATCACATTGCTCTTTGTGGGACCTTGCTGTGCACAAATTGGCTGCCACGTTTCCTACATTACAACAGTGACCGCACTTCATAAGTACTGAATTGACTGTAAAATGCTTTGGGATGTCCCGGGGTTGTGAAAGGCGCTATATAAATGCAAGTCTTTCTTTTTCTTTCCTTCTGGCGGAAGAGAGCTTTAAAAAAATTTAAACGAGGCCTAGCTGTTAAAATCGGACAGGCCTCACTTCCTCCATGACTTCCTGGTGCGCTGCCAGCTCCAGGTCCCCCACCACGCACCCATCCCGCTCTGGGTTAAAATCGAGCGCCTTGCATTGTGCCGTGGCCCCTATTAGAGACTGGACGAAGACCGCGTTCACGTCAGACCCTTTACAGCCCAGGGAGAGAGTCAAGGCTTTCATCCCATCGATCTGGGCTGGATTCTAACCCAGAAATAAAGCAACAGCTCTCCACCCCTAGGGGGCAAAATACTGCAACACAAAATATTTGTGAAGAATTAATTAACAGACTCAGGGTTAAATTGGCCCATTTGTTATTTTAAGAGTTGCTAGCCTGTTAATTTTAAACGGGTTAACGACATCATTAAAACAGCCAACAGCAGAACTCCGCCCGAAATGAAGAGATAAATAAAACCGAACTGAGACCTGACGGATCACTTGAATTAAGTTCTCACCTCAAGAGTTTCATTTCCCGGCCAAACGCCGTCTGTTGTAAGCCTCATGTTACTCATTTATCTTCTCGTACAAATTCAATCCGTTTATTAAGCCAGAACAGAAAGAAAAATTATACAAGCATTTTGAGCCATTTAAAAGAGAAAAAAAACCATTACAAATATCGACGCCTTGGAACTCATTCTGCAAAGAGGAAAGAGGAATTCTACTCATTTCGTCTTAAGGTACCTGTTCTAAATTAGAATAAAGCCACAGCATTGGAATTATGTTCAACATCCTTAGCAGCGATTTTAGATAGCCTATTAGGACTGCAAAACAAGACTGAGGATGCTTATTTCTTTCTGGTGTATAAATGATTTAGTGATAACCTAGCTGCTTTCCTTCCTACCAGATCCACTGGCTTCTGTGATCGATGTTGAACACAGTTAGAATGAAAGAGCATAAGGAAATATGAAGCTCATCCCTCTGGTACACTAATTCTCCCATCGTGGTACGTTGAATAACAGATTTTTTTTTTTTACCCTGCTTGATCGATTATTCCGAACATGTAGCCGTCTGAGCTTTTCTGGTGTCCGTCCTAAATTTGCTTTTCACTCATTTCCAGCTCGTTCGCTCCTGGGGTTTGTCCCGCTATTTACACCGGTCAATGCATCTCATAGCATCTTACAGCAGAGCAGGAGGCCGTTCGGCCCATCGAGGTTGTGCCGGCTGTTTGAAAGATCTATCCAATTAGTCCCACTCCCCCGTTCTTTCCTCATAGCCATGCAAATTTTTCCTTTTCAAGTATTTATCCATTTCCCTTTTGAAAGTTACTATTGAATCGACTTCCGCCGCCCTTTCAGGCAGCGCATTCCAGATCAGAACAGCTCGCGGCATAAAAACATTTCTCCTCATCTCCCCCCGCCCCCCACCCCGCCCCGGTTCTTTTGCCAATTATCTTCAATCTGTGTCCTCTGGTTACCGACCCTTCTCTCAGTGGAAACATTTTCTCCTTATTTACTCGATCAAAACCCGTCATAATTTTGAACACCTCAATTAAATTTCCCCTTAACCTTCTCTGCTATAAGGAGAACAATCCCAGCTTTTCTGGTCTCTCCATATAACTGAAGTCCCTCATCCCTGGTACCATTCTGGTAAATCTCCTCTGCACCCTCGCCAAGGTATCTGTGTAAATCCCTGTGAAAGGTCATCTCTAAGGTTTGGATTTTAATCCAGCCCAGTTTGATGAGGTGAAAGTTTCCTCTCTGGACTGTGAGAGTCCGACCTGAAATAATTTTGGAATAATCAAACCCAAGTGTCTAGGAGAAACCTATTTATCAGTTAACCAATGTATTAAAATACCGTAGACAAGAATTTACATGAGTGTGGTAACAGGTTGTGGCAACAGTAGAGCACAAAGGAAATTAAAGGGGAGGAAATTAAAGAGGAGGTTTTCTGCTGCTGCACTTCTGGCCCACACCAGGAGCAAATAATAGGAAATTAGGCACCCTTAGCCCCCCTGATTTTCCATCTAATATGCCAGCCGTGGCTCAGTGGTAGCACTCTCGCCTCTAAGTCAGAAGTCGCACTCCAGAGATTTAACCACATAACCCAGGCTGATAATTCCAGTGCATTACTGAGAGAGTCCTGCACTGTCGGAGGTGCCGTCTTTCGGGTGAGACGTTAAACCGAGGCCCCACCTGCCCTCTCTGATGGGCGTAAAACATCCCATGGCACTATTTCGACGAAGAGCAGAGGAGTTCTCCCCGGTGTCCTGGCCAATGTTTATCCCTCAACCAACACCTAAAGGAAATCATCTGGTCATTGTCTCATTGGTGTTTGTTGGACCTTGCTAGGCGCAAATTGTCTGCCGCGTTTCCCGACATTACAGGTGACCGCACTTCAGAAAGTACTTTGTTGGCTGTAGAGCGCTTTGGGACGTCCTGACGCCATGAAAGGCTCTATGTGAACGCAGGTTCTTTCCTGCTTTAATAATTTGAAGAAAATTTGAAGCTCATCTCTCCCATCAGGATATTGAATTGCATTTTCAATATGACGTGTGCCGGGATTGTCTCCTAGTGAACTCTGTGACCTACATGTACTTTCAGTCACGGTGATATAAGATGAGAAGAATATGTAACTTGAAGTGTTGTGTTCATCTCACAGTGTACAGGCTGGATACATAAATAAATAAACAAACACTTATTGGGTTCCTGGCACCAATACCTTACACATACAACAGGGGGGAATATGCAGTACAATTGAGGATTATAACTGAAAAGCAGATTGCATGCTCTGCATGCCAGAACTGTTGTTTAAAACCAATGGTATCTCATCCAAGTGGCCATTCTTTGAAGGCTATCTGACTACGGAGGGCATCACAGCCGAATCCGGTTCTGCCCTCACCTGCTGTTCACACAAACACATTTTACGAACATTGGGAACAGGAGTAGGCCATTCAGCCCCTCGAGCCTGTTCCGCCATTCAATTAGATCATGGCTGATCTGTATCTTAACTCCATTTTCCCGCCTTCGCTCCATATCCATTAATACCCAGAACAAAAAAATCTGTCGATCTCAGTCTGGAAAGCTCCAATTGTCCAATTGTCCCCATGTCCGCATCCTTTTGGGGGGAAGAACAGTCGAATACTGGATGGTGATCAGGAGCAGGAACCCTTAGCTTGGTGAGGTGGTGGTGGTGGGTGTCACTGAGGCTAATTGGGGTGATCTCACTGCTGCCCTGACTGGGGCCAGCTCACTCAGCACAGATGGGGGAATCAAAGCTGCCAATCTCCTGACCCGTTTGGTCTCAGTACCACTTCCTCATGTGGGGTTTCTGGCAACTGAATCACTGAGAGAGGGACTCTCCAAATACCATGCAAAGACTTCTGTCTGGAATTTCCACACGGATTCTCCCGATCTCTGCTGATATTTCAGCAGTAAGTCGCCAGGACCCTCCGGAGAGACGGTGCAAACGGCTAAAAACAACCGTCTACGCCATTTATCCAGCGGGTTCTGCCAAAGTTATGGCAGCGGATCAGGAGAAACCTGCAGAAATTCTCCCCCCATCTTATATGTTTACACCCATCAAGCCCGGGTCAATTTTGTTGCTTTAATCACCATCCCACTGCCTCTGCTATTAACCGGTAGGTGGATGAGGAGCCCGCCTAGAGCAATTGGGAGCCTTGTAAATTGATGCGAATCGGGGTCCTGTTATGTCGATAGAATCCCGATCTCTATTGACACCCCCCCATCTCTGTAACCTCCTCCAGCCCTCCGAGATCTCTGTACTCCTCCAATTCTGACCTCATGCACATCCCTGATTTTCATCGCTCCACCATTGGCGGACATGCCTTCAGCTGTCTAGGCCCCAAAGCTCTGGAATTCCCACCCTAAACCTCTCCACCTCTCTCTCCTCCTTTATGATGCTCCTTAAAACCTACCTCTTTGACCAAGCTTTTGGTCACCTGTCCAACAAGCCAGGGGATCAACCCTGGTTCAATGAGGAGTGTAGAAGAGCATGCCAGGAGCAGCACCAGGCGTACCTAAAAATAAGGTGCCAACCTGGTGAAGTTACAACTCAGGACTACATGCATGCTAAACAGCAGAAGCAACATGCTATAGACAGAGCTAAGCGATTCCACAACCAACGGTTCAGATCAAAGCTCTGCAGTCCTGCCACATCCAGTCGTGAATGGTGGTGGACAATTAAACAACTAACAGGAGGAGGAGGCTCTGTAAACATCCCCATCCTCAATGATGGCGGAGTCCAGCATATCAGTGCAAAAGACAAGGCTGAAGCGTTTGCAACCATCTTCAGGCAGAAGTGCCGAGTGGATGATCCATCTCGACCTCCTCCCGATATCCTCACCATCACAGAAGCCAGTCTTCAGCCAATTCGATTCACTCCAAGTGATATCAAGAAACGGCTGAGTGCACTGGATACAGCAAAGACTATGGGCCCCGACAACATCCCGGTTGTAGTGCTGAAAACTTATGCTCCAGAACTAGCCACCCCTCCAGCCAAACTGTTCCAGTACAGCTACAACACTGGCATCTACCCAACAATGTGGAAAATTGCCCAGGTATGTCCTGTCCACAAAAAGCAGGACAAATCCAACCCGGCCAAATGCCGCCCCATCAGTCTACTCTCAATCATCAGCAAAGTGATGGAAGGTGTCGTCGACAGTGCTATCAAGCGGCACTTACTCACCAATAACCTGCTCACCGATGCTCAGTTTGGGTTCCGCCAGGACCACTCAGCTCCAGACCTCATTACAGCCTTGGTCCAAACATGGACGAAAAAGCTGATATCTAGAGGTGAGGTGAGAGTGACTGCCCTTGACATCAAGGCATCATTTGACCGAGTGTGGCACCAAGGAGCCCTAGTAAAATTGAAGTCAATGGGAATCAGGGGGAAAACTCTCCAGTGGCTGGAGTCATACCTAGCACAAAGGAAGATGGTAGTGGTTGTTGGAGGCTAATCATCTCAGCCCCTGGGCATTGCTGCAGGAGTTCCTCAGGGCAGTGTCCTAGGCCCAACCATCTTCAGCTGCTTCATCAATGACCTTCCCTTCATCATAAGGTCAGAAATGGGGCTGTTCGCTGATGATTGCACAGTGTTCAGTTCCATTCGCAACCCCTCAGATAATGAAACAGTCCGTTGCTTCATGTAGCAAGACCTGGAGAACATCCAGGCTTGGGCTCATAAGTGGCAAGTAACATTCGTGCCAGGCAAGTGCCAGGCAATGACCATCTCCAACAAGAGAGAGTCTAACAACCTCCCTTTGACATTCAACGGCATTACCATTGCTGAATCCCCCACCATCACCATCCTGCGGGTCACCATTGACCAGAAACTTAACTGGACCAGCCAAATAAATACTGTGGCTGCGAGAGCAGGTCAGAGGCTGGGTATTCTGTGGCGAGTGACTCACCTCCTGACTCCCCAAAACCTTTCCACCAACTACAAGGCACAAGTCAGGAGTGTGATGGAATACTCTCCACTTGCCTGGTTGAGTGCAGCTCAAATAACACTCAAGACACTCAACACCATCCAGGACAAAACAGCCCGCTTGATTGGCACCCCATCCACCACCCTAAACATTCAGTCCCTCCACCACCGGCGCACCGTGGCTGCAGTGTGTACCATCCACAGGATGCACTGCAGCGACTCGCCAAGGCTTCTTTGACAGCACCTCCCAAACCCACGACCACTACCACCTAGAAAGACAAGAGCAGCAGGTACATGGGAACAACACCACCTGCACGTTCCCCTTCAAGTCACACACCACCCTAACTTGCAAATATATCGCCGTTCCTTCATCGTCGCTGGGTCAAAATCCTGGAACTCCCTTCCCAACAGCACTGTGGGAGAACCTTCACCACACGGACTGCAGCGGTTCAAGAAGGCGGCTCACCACCACCTTCTCAAGGGCAATTAGGGATGGGCAATAAATGCCGGCCTCGCCAGCGACGCCCACATCCCGTGAAATAATTTTAAAAAAATTCTCCTTATGTGGCTCAGGGTCAAATCTTATTTGATAACTCTCCTGTGAAGCGCCTTGGGACGTTTTACTACTTAAAGATGCTATATAAATGCAAGTTGTTGTTGTTGTTAACCGGGGCCTGAGCAGGGGAGGCCACTGCCCTGATTTTCCCACTGGGCTGAAGCAGGTCGGAAGCTGGTGAGAAGGATGAAGAGGCCTCTCCATGTACGTAAGTGACAAACAAAAAAATGTCGTTTGTGGGGCCAGGAGGAGCAAGAGTGCTCCCACAAGAAAAGTCGAGGCCTGCCCTAGTCTGGACTCGCTCCCCACCCACCTCCTTCCCCCGAGGCCTTCCTCAAAATCCCCCCCGTCCCCGCCACTTACCTCTGAAGCCGGCGGTTGGCTAAGGGCCTCCTCATCTATCCCTGACGGCAACCGCTGTGCGTTGTCTTGACATCCGATACGGGCGGGAAATGGACCGTCGCCGCTCAATTGAGGCAAGGCGATTAAAATGGCAAACCTGCTGCCTCTAAAGGGGCGGGAAATGAACCCGCCGCAGCAGTTTTCCCCGCAGGAAACCCCGCCGCAAGACTGAAGCCCGCCCCTGGGTGTGGAAACTCTACACTCTTCGCACAGGAAGCAACACTTTGCGTTCAGTTGGTGTGTGCCATTTCTGCTGCTGCTGCACCTGCCTGAGAGACAAGGCAAGTGAATGTCATGTCCTCCGTCACAGCTTCGCTTGCTCTCAAACCTAATTTCTCTGCTGTGTAGGGTTCAGAACTTAATGAGGTTACTTCATAACGAAGCATTTGATCTGATTCCTGTACCAGGAGAGAAGCTGATTGTCACACAGCTCTTGAATGACAAAGTCATGAGTGAATTAGCCTTAAACCACAAGAACACAGAAAGAGGTTATTCAGGCTACCCTTGTGATTTAGAACCTCCTTCAGGCTACATGTGGTCTATTGTTTTATCTCTTCTAACTCAAACCTTCTTGTAGAAATTTCCAGGCCTGCTACGTTCCTAAAGCAATCAAGAGGCTGCTTGAGAGCTCCTGGGATGACTCAGTGAGTAAACCATAGAATCATACAGAACAGAAAGAGGTCATTCAGCCCATCGGGTCTGTGTCGGCTCTTTGAAAGAGCTCTCCAATTAGTCCCACTCCCCCGCTCTTTCCTGGATGGTGTCGAGCTTCTTGAGTGTTGTTGGAGCTGCACTCATCCAGACAAGTGGAGAGTATTCCATCACACTCCTGACTTGTGTCTTGTAGATGGTGGAAAGGTTTTGGGGTGTCAGGAGGTGAGTCACTCGCCACAGAATACCCAGCCTCTGACCTGCTTGTTTAGCCACAGTATTTATGAGGCTGGTCCAGTTAAGTTTCTGGTCAATGGTGATCCCCAGGATGTTGATGGTGGGGGAGGGTTCGGTGATGGTAATGCCATTGAATGTCAAGGGGAGGTGGTTAGACTCTCTCTTGTTGGAGATGGTCGTTGCCTGGCACTTGTCTGACGCGAATGTTACTTGTCACTTATGAGCCCAAGCCTGGATGTTGTTCAGGTCTTTATGCATGCGGGCACTGACTGCTTCATTATCTGAGGGGTTGCGAATGGAAGTGAACAGTGTACAATCATCAGCGAACATCCCCATTTCTGACCTTATGATGGAGGGAAGGTCATTGATGAAGCAGCTGAAGATGGTTGGGCCTAGGACACTGCCCTGAGGAACTCCTGCAGCAATGCCCTGGGGCTGAGATGATTGGCCTCCAATAACCACTACCATCTTTCTTTGTGCTGGGTATGATTCCAGCCAATGGAAAGTTTTCCCACTGATTCCCATTGAATTGAATTTTACTAGGGCTCCTCAGTGCTACACTCGGCCAAATGCTGCCTTGCTGCAATTTTTTTTAAAAGAAAGATCACTCATGCAACTTATTCCTTCCAAACATTATTATTTATTTTGATCCATTCTCGGGAAGGCCAAAATTTATTGCCCATCCCTGGTTGCCCTGAGAAGTTGGCGATACAAATGAACCGCTTGCTCGGCCACTTCAGAGAGCAGTTAAGAGTCAACCACGTTGGTGTGAGACTGGAGTCAGATATAGAAAGTAAGAAAGTACATGAATTTACTTAGCGCTGTTCACGACCTCAGGAATTCTCAAAGCTCGATCCGAGTGGAAGATCTAGGTCGCAGACTTCATGGATAGAACAGAGGGCTGAAAACCGATGGAGAAAATCAGCAAAGGAAAAAAAAATTATGTAAAAGCAAAACTGTGTTGAAGATGTTGACCTTGATGGAGAAACAGGCAACCTTGTGGTGAGTTTTAAGTAGAATTCTTGGTTATAAATATGTCTCCTTTTAAATTTTATGTGCAATTATATTTTTTCACATGAATTTTCAAGGATGATGCTACTGCAGGGCCATTCCCTGGAGTATTCATTGAAAGAAGTCGGAGATCTGAACTAGAAAATAATCCTTCCGTTTTAATTGGACTGAGCTTGTTTTATTGGCCACTTGGGACATTTTGGTCCTAGAAATCCCTCAGGGGGTCTGAGGAAGCCCGTCTCCTGCTTTAACTCCAGTGGGTGACCAGCAGAAGCCGCAGGAAAATAGCGGATGCCCAGTTGTTCAGGGAGTTACCTGGGCTGGAAATTTCCTCAGGTCCCACATCCTCGCTCTGCCGAAACTTCACAGGAAGTACGTCAGAAACCCTGTTTACACAAGTAAACACGGTTTCGGCTATGCTTCCGGCAAAGTTGCTGCAATGGTGCAGAAGCAACTTTAAGGAAATTCCCTGTCCTGGTTGCCTTTTTAGTTGGTATCTAATGTAGTAGTGGGAGCCGGCACACTGAGTGAGTGGAGGTGTTCCTGCCTCCAGGAGGATTTATATGGGCCCCACCAATGGGGTTTAGGCAAGGCCGGCATTTATTGCCCATCCCTAGTTGCCCCTTGAGAAGGTGGTGGTGGGCCTTCTTCTTGAACCGCTGCAGTCCGTGTGGTGAAAGTGCTCCCACAGTGCTGTTAGGTAGGGGGTTCCAGGATTTTGACCCAGCGATGTTAAAGGAACGGCCGATATATGTCCAAGTCGGGATGGTGTGTGACTTGGAGGGGAACTTGGAAGTGGTGTTGTTCCCATGCACCTGCTGCCCTTGTCCTTCTAGGGTGGTGGAGGTCATGGGTTTAGGAGGTGTTCAGACCTGAGTTTGCTAATACATTGTCAACTTATGCAAACGTGGACAGTTACATAACCGAGCCACATGCCGAGACTAATAAACCACTGGACAGGCTTCCCATCTAAAAGCAAGCAGAAATATACAGCTCGCAAAAATATGTTGGTGCAGAAGGGAGGGATGGAATGACAAAAGTCATTTCAAAACCATAAAAATAAGATAGTCGCCAGTAAATCCAATCGGGAATTCAGGAGAAACAGCTTTACCCAGAGAGTGGTTAGAATGTGGAACTCGCTACCACAAGGAGTAGTTGAGGCGAATAGAACAGACGCATTTAAGGGAAAGCTCGATAAACACATGAGGGAGAAGGGAATAGAAGGAAATGCGGATAGAGTTAGATGAAGAAGGGTGGGAGGAGGCTCATGTCGAGCATAAACACCGGCATGGACCAGTTGGGCCGAATGGCCTGTTCCTGTGCTGTAAACGCTCAGTAATTCTGTGCAGAAAATGAAATGTAACCATTTCCAATTATTGTCCACTCATAATCCAAATGGTCACAGAGTGTGACCAGTTTCTTTCAGAAGAGAAAAATTGGTCTTTAAATGGTAACTGGTTGCTTATTCAACAACAGTGCAAAATTAATGTTTTCTTGTTTAATAATATGCTGCGGAAAGCTAATGTGATTAATTAGGCCGATTACAGCTCTGCTGCCAGCTGGGTTTGAACTGCACTGTTTAATTGATAGCTTAGCAGTGCGCGGGACGCAAAATGATGTTGGAAACAATAAGTACTGACTTGAGACTTTGAACGCTTGACTTTCTGACGCTCAGCGTAACAAGAATCGCGTGGCGCTAGCACCAATCTCGGTGAGCTGGGGAATGGAACGCCTGCCATTTAATACGCCCAGGCTCAACAACAACCACTTCCAGGTCAGGGGTTAGAGTGCAAGGTGTAGAGCAAAGCTCCTCTGCTCTGTGTCGACTCTAACCTCAGAGGGGTACTCCTTACCATATCAGCATGATGTCCTTCCATCCCCCACACCAGTCATCCTCACTGTGATCTCTCTCTGCGTGAAATTGCCTTTCCAGTGTCAACTCCTCCCAATATCAGGCACAATTTTGTTCTGTGGGTCCCCTCTAGGTGTGGATGGACTGTGACGGCCAAGCTCATTTTGCATAGGACCTCCTTAGTCTGTCTTGCTCAATACCATGTTGGGTAGTGTCGGGCCAAGACACCGGGGAGAACTCTCCTCCTGTTCTTCGAATGGTGCCATGGGATCTTTTACGTCCACCTGAGAGGGCAGGCGGGGCCTCGGTTTAACGTCTCGCCTGAAGGACGGCACCTCTGACAGTGCAGCGCTCCCTCAGTACTGCACTGGAGTGTCAGCCTGGACTATGGGATCAAGTCACTGGAGTGGGACTTGAACTCATGACCTTCTGACTCAGAGGCAAGGGTGCTATCCCAAATGCATGTTAAAATAACGCCCATTTGAAGTTGGCAGCACCCCTGAACCCCCCCTGAAAACAGAATGGGACAACTCAGGAATAATCTTTGCTAGGGTGCCTGAAAGATGAAGGGGTAGAATTTCCGGGAGATGGGGGCGGGGTTTCTCCTCATCCTCTGGCAGAAGACCCCACAGAAACCCCTGAGAAACAGCGGGGGGCAATGCTACAGCGAACAATCAGAAAGAACCACCCTCTCTCCACCCGGTAGAATTTAATGGTGGAAATGTACCATTCTCAGCATTATCATTCCTCCACTTAGAGAAAACAAAATTCACACAAACAACAAATCATAGAATCATATGGCACAGAAGGAGGCCATTCGGCCCATCGTGCCTTTGCCGGCTCTTTGAAAGAGATATCCACTTTAGTCCCACTCCCCCTGCTCTTTCCCCATAGCCCTGCAAATTTTTCTCTTTCAAGTATATATCCAATTCCCTTTTGAAAGTTACTATTGAATCTGCTTCCACTGCCCTTTCAGGCAATAATTGAGGTGATAAAGATGATTGAAGGATTTGATAGAGTGGATAGAGAGACTATTTCCTCTGGTGGGGGGAGTCCAGAACAAGGGGACATAACCTTAAAATTAGAGCTCGGCCGTTCAGGGGTGATGTCAGGAAGCTCTTCTTCACACAAAGGGGAGTGGAAATCTGGAACTCTCTCCCCCAAAAAGCTGTTGAGACTTGGGGGGGGGGGGGGGGGTCAATTGAAAATTTCAAAACTGAATATTTATTTAACAAAAGCATATATCCAATTCCCTTTTTGAAAGTTACTATTGAATCTGCTTCCACCGCCCTTTCAGGCAGCGCATTCCAGATCATAACAACTCGCTGCATGAAAAAAAATTCTCCTCATCTCCCCCCTCCGGTCGTTTTGCCAATTACCTTAAATCTGTGCCCTCTGGTCAAAACGAGACAAGAAAATTAAAGGACACATTAACTTTCATTTGGCTGCTGCCTTAACAAGTTGGGTGAAGGCCTTGATCAGAACTGGTCTGATAAATGGCCACCAATTCTGATGAAAAGTCCCACTCAAAACCCTCATCATTCTTTTTAAGCTACTGATTACCAGGCTGCACTTTGTGCTCTGAAATCATACTGTTTTTTTTTTACCTCTTAAGCACTGGTAAGCTTTCTCAGAGGCCCTATCCAGGCTGGGTTGGTCACTGTTTCTCCTTCCCTCTTGTCTTTCCATTCACTTTCTCTGTTGTCAAACAAGCAAATATAACGATGTAACAACTTTAAAAATTCAGTGATGGAGAACTGCGCTCACTGGCAAATGACTGGGATGCATGAAGTGCTGGTCAATTAGTTCCTTCCCTACTTCTATTTCCCTACGATCTTATATTTAGTGATGGTTGGAAGATCTGCGTCCTTTGCATTGCAGTTAACTTAAAATGTTACGTAATTAGACTAGTTTAAAGTAATGAGACATTGAGGTGGGAGCCGGGAACCCAGCCCATCTTTAGATATTCGCGCGGGGAACCCGGGAGCCAAATGAATGCGTCGCAAACAGCGATCGCAACTCAACTGAAGGTATTTGTGCTTCCGGGTTCCCCACACGCCGGGCAGCTAGATTGACAGTCAGGAGGGAAAGGAGCTGTGAATCAGAGAGGGGGGAGGGAGGGGGAGAGAGATTGTGGGCCGTGGAAGAAATCGGCACGAATGGTGGGACGTGGACAACATTGGGTGGGTCTTGGATAAGATCTACCATCGGGGTAGGAGGGGGGGGTCCAGCATCGGAAGATCAAAGGGTTCAACATCGGGGGGGTGGCGGGGGTGTTGGCCGATCGCGGGGGTCCTGTTGGCCAGGTGAGCATGTTGGGCCTGGATGAAGCACTCCTGCTCCTCCGGGCCCACAGGCAGCGCAATAAAGGCGCTCATCTCGTGGATCCGGCCTTTCCTGCCTGCTTTCACCTGACGTGAATCGGAGGTGATGGGAAACCCGAACAGGTAAGGTTAAAGTTCTTTTACTTTTGTAATACACAAAAAATTAAGCAGCTCAACTATTTCAATGAGGTACAAACGATTTCAATGAGGTACAATGTCCCTTTAAGCATCGGCCCGCCGGCTTTAAGCGAGGGCGGGACTTCCGGGTGTCTGTTGCGTGCACGTGCGTTCATCCAAACGCGCCTGGGTCAAACCTGGAAGTGGGCGCATCGGAGCTGGAATGCGGTCCCACTCCAAAAATCCACTATTTTTATTGCCCATCCGCCCCCCCAACCCACCCTTTCTTGGGGATGAAAATTACCCCCCCTTGCATCATGTAGTCAGTCCTTTTTTGTTTGTGTGCCTGTACAGTTGGTGTTGAGATTTCCCGTGTGAATTATACTGTTTCCCTCTCCACCTGCCTGTGCTGAGCTCAGGTGCTGTTAACATTGGTGTCTCCCCAGGTGACCATTTTGTATAGAGAGTTGAGGCAATGATGTGCAAAATCACACACTAGCGAACACAGAAGCGGGAAAAGAAGACTTGCATTTATGTCGTGCCTCTCACGACCTCAGGACATCCCAAAGCACTTTAAAGCCAATGAAGTACTTTTGAAATGTAGTCACTGTTGTAATGTAGGAAACGCTGCAGCCAATTTGTGCACAGCAAGCTCCCACAAACAGCACTGTGATAATGAACAGAGAATCTCTTTCAGTGATGTTGGTTGAGGGATAAATATTGGCCAGGACACCAGGGAGAACGCCCCTGCTCTTCTTCAAAGTAGTGCCATGGGATCTTTTACGTCCACCTGAGAAGGCAGATGGGGCCTCGGTCTAATGTTTCATCCAAAAGACGGCACCTCCGCCAGTGCAGCTCTCTGTCATCAGAGAAGGTAACACTGTTGTGGGTGCCAGCATTAAACGTGTTGGGGGAGTACAGGGATCCAACCACATTGGGCAGAATTGTTCGGGGCTGGAAGCATGGTCTGGGAGCAATGGGGACAGATTGTGGTGTCTGGAAGCATTTGGAATAAATATCAAGGAGAGTTAACAGGGCCTGGGGAGGTGAGATCAGGATCCGATAGCACTTGGGAGGGAGTCTCAGGATGTGTATTACTAAGGAAAGGTTGTAGCACTTAGGCAGAAGTTCTGGGGTTTGGGAGGACAGCCCCAGGGTGTAGGAGAATTGATGAGCACGTAGGGATATGGCAGCATTGGACGTGGATATGCCCTGGCAGAAAATGCGGCCGATTATTTTAACTGCCGCC
Organism: Heptranchias perlo; assembly: GCF_035084215.1. NCBI lineage: Eukaryota > Metazoa > Chordata > Chondrichthyes > Hexanchiformes > Hexanchidae > Heptranchias > Heptranchias perlo. Next base: position 7,631,945 of record NC_090330.1, read on the forward strand.
TAACCAATGTAGGTTTAGCATTAACTCTTTGCTTTTGTATTTACACCCCTTTTTATAATGGAGTGAGTATTGACAACACTGTGTCAGCCAATGAGTTGCAGGCAGGGCAGGGCTTACGGCAGGATTCACAGCAAACAGTCTATTTTGCAGCAGACAGACTCTATTTACTCAGCAAACAGAATCTATTTAAATAGAGTCTCTATGCACTCCAGCCAACCGAATTTATGACTGAAACTACAGCAAAGTCTCCCGATAAAAGCAAGATTATTTTTCCACCAAAATGCAGTGAGTGGAGGATAGTTACATTATGTGCATAAAATCAATCCCATTCACTTACAACAATGCGGTTTCCAGGCATGATTGACGGGAGAATTACCCAATCATCCCCATTCTGGCCAGGAATAGTGGTGTCCATATATGCAGCCCATTTACGAAGCATAGAATCTCATATGCTTTCTCTACAGCTTTAGCTGATTTTACAAAGGGTCGATGCCTCAGATAAAATTGACAGAGAAATATTGCACCAATATGTTTGGCAAAAGAAGCAGAAGGGAGAAGAGGAGAAATTTTTCTTACGTGGCGAATCGTTATGATCTGTAATGCCCTGCTTTGAAGGGTGGTGGAAGCAGATTCAATAGTAACTTTCAAAAGGGAATTGGATAAATACTTAAAAAGGAAAAAAAAATTGCAGGGCTATGGGGAAAGTGCGGGTGAGTGGGACTAATTGGATAGCTCCTTCAAAGAGTCGGCATAGATACGATGGGCCGAATGGCCTCCTTCTGTGCTGTACGAGTATATGATTTGTTCCCCAATATTATGGACAGTAAGTTACAGGCCTAATGCACAAATATACTCTTTAAGGGCTTAAATTTCCCCATTTTCCCTACAATTCCATAGTTGCCAGTTGTTGCCTCTTGGGTGCACTCAGTCGACCTGTAAATGCTCAGCACCCAGCTCGATCTTCAAAGTCTTTTCTAAATGTTTGCCACCTGCCGTGGATGATGAATGGAGACTTTTAATTCAGCTCCCGATGGACGTGCATTTACCACAAGGCACTGTCCACAACCATGACATCAATTGGCATTAATTTGGCAATCTCGCTCTGGGAAACAAAAGAAAACATGGAAAGCTTAGAAAATAGATACAACACCCTGGACCTCGTCTTTAAGGCTACATTTTGCAAATAAAACATTTTTAAAAAAAAAACTAACTTTACCTATTAATGAATTCCAAAATTGCACTTTTAGGGAACTGGTATTGAACATCAATAAAACAAATCGCTTGAAAGCATATTACGAGAAAAATGTTAACATAATTCAACAAAGATCTATTAGCATATTTAAAATAAGCAGGTTAACACTTTGAAACAAAGAAAGCAATTTCACATGAACGATTAAGATATTTGTTCCTAATATCACATGGTGTATTTCCCCACTTTTGAATTTTCGATTCATATTTCTACTTTTAAATGAAAGAACTCCTCCTTTGAATGTTATTCTTATGAATTGAATAATGTCAATTAAATGAACATGTACTTTAGGAGTCAACGTGGCACCAGACTCTGTGGTCTAACTTTGCCAGCCACAGCCCTTCCCTCACCCCCTGGGGTAGGTAGGTGGAGCTGGAAAATTGTCCCCCTTCCCATTTTCTGGTCTCCAGGCACGGGGTGGAGGGAGCATTGGATTTATACGCAAATCGGGGTAATTACTCCTCCGACACATTTCCTGTGATTTGTGAAGTTGGATGAGAAGGGATATTGGGAGATGGAGTTTAATTTAGATAAATGTGAGGTGATGCATTTTGGTAGATCGAATCGGGCCAGGACCTACTCCGTTAATGGTAGGGCGTTGGGGAGAGTTATAGAACAAAGAGATCTAGGAGTACAGGTTCATAGCTCCTTGAAAGTGGAGTCACAGGTGGATAGGGTGGTGAAGAAAGCATTCAGCATGCTTGGTTTCATTGGTCAGAACATTGAATACAGGAGTTGGGGTGTCTTGTTGAAGTTGTACAAGACATTAGTAAGGCCACACTTGGAATACTGTGTACAGTTCTGGTCACCCTATTATAGAAAGGATATTATTAAACTAGAAAGAGTGCAGAAAAAATTTACTAGGATGCTACCGGGACTTGATGGTTTGACTTATAGGGAGAGTTTGGATAGGCTGAGACTTTATTCCCTGGAGAGTAGGAGGTTTAGGGGTGATCTTATAGAAGTCTATAAAATAATGAGGGGCATAGATAAGGTAGATAGTCAAAATCTTTTCCCAAAGGTAGGGGAGTCTATAACGAGGGGGCATAGATTTAAGGTGAGAGGGGAGAGATACAAAAGGGTCCAGAGGGGCAATTTTTTCACTCAAAGGGTGGTGAGTGTCTGGAACGAGCTGCCAGAGGCAGTAGTAGAGGCGGGTACAATTTTGTCTTTTAAAAAGCATTTGGACAGTTACATGGGTAAGATGGGTATAGAGGGATATGGGCCAAGTGCAGGCAATTGGGACTAGCTTAGTGGTATAAACTGGGCGACATGGACATGTTGGGCCGAAGGGCCTGTTCCCATGTTGTAAACTTCTATGATTCTATGATTCTATATTGGGGCTTAGAAACATACTTTGTATCTTCAGGAATAAATCAGTTGGAAGAAACTAGAAAAGGAAGAGTTGTCGAGGCCAGGTCTTCTACAGCGCAGGCAAGTCATTCATCCCCCCCTGAATGTGTATGTTTACATACAATGTAAGAAGGAACAGCAAAAAAACATAGGGACAGAGAAATAGATGGAAAAGGAGCAGGGGAGAAATTAATTTTTAGAAAGGAAAAAGTATTACAAGAAAACATTGAGAAGGCCATCAGCTTATTTTATGCACAAGGTTTTAGTTGTAGAAACAAAAAGCCCTCTGACCCAACAAGCCTGATGCAAATATCCCACTGTATATCAATGCAGGTTTCCGAGCTCCACTCACCAGGACTGTCCACACCTTTTGATTCAGAGGCAGGAATACTACCACTAAGCTAAAGGCTCACTCCATCCTTAAATATCCTTCCTGTGATTAGGTGTCCAGGGTTGCACACTACAGCAGATAGGGTCTGATCGATGCTTTGTACGTCAACATAGAATCATAGAATTATAGGAAGTTACGGCACAGAAGGAGGCCATTCGGCCCATCGTGTCCATGCCGGCCGAAAAAGGGCTATCCAGCTTAATCCCACTTTGGTCTGTAGCCCTGTAGGTTATGGCACTTCAAGTCCACATCCAAGTACTTTTTAAATGAGTTGAGGGTTTCTGGCTTAAGTACGGCTTCTTTTCATTTGTACTCTGTCTCTTGGCCAATGCAAATTATAATGCTGACACTTGACTACGGGTTACTTACACTTCGTTTTACTTCCCTCCTTTTTCCCGCCAACTTCCTCCCCTCCTTCAAGTATTGGCTTCTCTCTGGGGTAAGTTTCTACAAGTGGCCGCCTGTACATCGCCCCATTGGCTCCCTTTCGTGTGTGAGCCTAGACAGTGATCTTATCTATCTCAGAGGCTAACGTAAGCCTCCGCCCATCCCTCAACCACCCCAGCCGCTGCCCAAGATCAGGTACCTCGACTCAAACAGACGTGAAACCTTCTGGTCTGCACAGCTAGTGCAACACCACATGGTCCATTTACACGAGGGAGCTTAATAAAGGACCAGTTTGAATGTATTTTAACAGCATGATATGACTTTACATTGTCATTATTACAGCAACAGTTATAATATGGGAAAGTAACACTTTGCTGAATTATTGGTCTAATTTACGTATCATCTGGGAATGTACAAACCATCGCTTTGTGCTGAACAATTGATTATTTAATGGACCAGAAAAGTGCCTGGAACAATGACCAGATTTCATCAAATATTTACTGCTTTTTATTTTAATGCGAGGACTTTGCAAACTATGCTTTATTGATGCAATAAAGACAGGGGATCTCCTACAACCACCAGGCAGACAGCTTTAAAGCCTCACCTGAAAAACAACGCCTCTCAAAACCCAGAACTCCCAGTAACTGCACCGAAGCACCAGCCTAGATCACGTGCTCCAATCCCAGAAGGGGGCATGAATCAGCTTACCTTCTGACTCGGAGGGGACAGTGCACTCTGGGTACATGGGCACACCTAATTCTTATACCCACGGGCACTGGAAAATCTCAGCTGGATTTTCTTCTGCACGAACCGTGATTTGTTTTAATTCTTCCTCAGGATGTGGGTGTCACCGACAAGGCATTGATTACCCGTTCCTAGTTGCGTACAACTGAGTGGCTTGCTAGGCCACTTCAGACGGTAGTTAAGTGTCTACAGCATCGGTGTGGGACTGGTGTCACATATAGGCCCAGATCGGTTTCCCACCATAAAGGACATTAGTGAACCAGTTGGGTTTTGACAACAATCCGGCAGCTTTGTTTTAAACACATGGGGCTCGATTTTAGGATCGTGTTTCCGGCGGGTTACCAGCGGGGTGTCCCCGAAAATCCCGATCTCCGGTCACGTGACCGGATCGCGACGAAATCCCGGCCACTTCCGGGTACCGCGCTGCCGTGCGGGGCTGCGCGCGCAAGCCCCGCTGGTGGGAATCCCGCAGGCAATTAAAGCCAGCGGGGTTCCACTTGAGAGTACTTACCTTGCTCGTTGTGGTCAGTTAATGAGCTGAAGCAGCTGTCAAAAGAGGAAGTGTGGGATTTTAGGTTCAAGGCAGTCAGTTTCCCACACTGGGGGAAACAGTACCTTTCAAACCAGGCGTGTTGCAGCCAGCAGCCTGTGGTAGGTGCCAAGGTGCGCTCCACGGGGGAGAGCCCTCACCCACGCAGGAGGCCACCGCGTCACATAGGGCAACCCCTGCCCTCCACCACCCCCCGCCAAGCCAGAGGACAGACCGACACGAAACCGCAGCCCCAGTCCGAGGACCCACACACCTACCCTGCACAACCCCTCAGACCAACACCTGCCAGTTGGGTGGTGTGTGGACACCCTCGGAGGACGAAGAGCATGACCAGCACCAGCAGCCTCGCAGTCCACGCCGTCCGCTGCAGAGACGTGGATCCCCCCAACACGGTGTTGTTGCACGCCCACCTGCACAGCAGGAGGGAGGGCTACCGCAGAGAGAGACGCGTCGCAGAGGGCACTACCCTCGCCACAGGGTCCACAGACCGAGGCGCAGCTCCCCGGGCCTCTCCGAGCAGCAGTGCACAGGGAGGCGCAGATTCGCTCGACATGTAGTCGTGGAGATCTGCAGCCTCTTCCATGCCGAGCTGCTCCTGGCTGGCCCCAGCACCAACTGCTTACCTGTCGCTGGCAAAGTCACCACTGCCCTCCACACCTTCTCCTCCGCATCCTTCCAGGGTGCAGCCGGCTACACCGCCGATGTCTCTCAGTCGTCTGCGCGGACGAGCCCTGCAAATACACCTGCACCTACTCTGCAGTAACACGATGGGTGGCATCAGTGGTGGGTCCTCATAGTGATACCCAGGAGCGGGCATTATCGGACACAACGGACAGGATTCGCGGAGACATGGCAGTGGTGGTGTCAATATAATGTGTGCTGTTTGTTGCTCTGAAATTCAATATGGGTAACACCCATGACAAACCCTCAGACACCCTTGTGCACCCCCTTCATGCTGACGAGACGTTTGCCTTACGCTGCCTACTGCACATATGTGATGCATGCCCTGTGGCTGCAGCACAGGTGGTGGCAGGTTGAGTGAGGCTGGCCGTGAGGGAGATGCACGAGAGGGTGAGTATGGGATGGAGCCATGAGATTGTATGAGGATTGGGTTGCGTGTTAGTGGCAGGATGAGTACTGGCGAGGTGAGTAGGTGGAGGTAAGATGAGGATGGGGTTTGAGTGGGTATGAGGGGTGATGTGACAGAGTTGTGTTGGCAGTGCCGAAGGAGATGTGGGGTGGGGGCAGTGTTGTGGCAGACGGAGTGTAGGGGAAAGACTTCGTGTTCTCACTGTGGCGGACCTACTGCGGTCATTGCAGCGCCTCCTGCACTGTATGCAGGTGGGCCATATGTTGGTGGCGCAGGTGACCCCCTCTGCCACCTCGAGCCAGGCCTTCTTGGTGGCAGAGGCAGGCCGCTTCCTCCCGCCCGCCGGGGGGAAGATCTGTGTCCTCCCCCTCCTCCTCACCCCATCTGATGATACCTGGGGTGAGGCATCATTAAACTGGGAGCAGCCTTCCCCCTGGGCTGCTCCATGCTGCAATTTGTTCTATTGGTTGCAGCATCTGTCAGTGGAGGACTGCCCCTTTAACTAGAGAGCCTCCAGCTGACAGATCGTACTGCGCATGCGCAGCCCGACCGACGCGCAGGCCAGCGCCGTGGACCCCGGAGGAGCAGGTAATTGATTCCTATTAGTGTGTTGCCTGCTACGATCGCGTGGGCAACCCACTAATTTCGCCGTTCGCGTTTTCGACGCTCCCGGAGGACCACCCGCTGGGAACCCGCAGGCCTGCTAAATTCGAGCCCATGGAAGTGTGGTAGTTTTGTTACTGGACCAGTAATCCTCATTGGTGTGATCCTTCTGTCTGCAACAACAGCTTGCATTTATTTAACGTAGTAAAACGTCCCAAGGCGCTTCAAATGAGCGATTATCAAACAAAATTTAACACTGAGCCACATAAGGAGATTATAGGACAGGTGACCAAAAGCTTGGTCAAAGAGGTAGGTTTTAAGGAGTGTCTTAAAGGAGGAGAGAGTGATAGTCAGGCGGAGAGGTTTAGGGAGGGAGTTTCACAGCTTAGGGCCTTGGCAGCTGAAGGCACGGCCGCCAGTAATGGAGCGATGAAAATCGGGGCTGCGCAAGAGGCCAGAATTGGAGGCATACAGAGATCTCACAAACTTATCAACAGTTGCCTCCTGATTCTCGACGTACGAGAACCTGCTTGAGGTCTCGGGCCTATATCCTGAGGGCATCACAGGTACGATGTGTCAAAAGAGCGGATCAGTGGGCTTCTCCCCTGACAAGCAACAATCCTTGAACAAGCTTAGTTTGTAGTTTATAGCACGTCACCCGCTTGAGATTCCTACAGTGTTCGGTAGATGGGAATTGTGCGAATTCATGGACTCACAAAATTGCTGCCTTGCATCACCCAGTTGTCCCTGTCACAATGCTTGGGCCAGCAGCAGTTCATGGGTTTTGATCTCTTACATCTTCCTTTATCAATTATCTGCCTCCTTTCATGTTTTTTGCTCTTACTTGTTTCTCTTTTGCCCAGTGCAATCTGTCTCTCTGTCAATCTGTCCCCTCCATCTCTTCTGTCTTCTTTTTTTCTCCTCCTTGGTGGTCTGATTCTCTGCCTTTCCTCACTGTCCAACAGCTTCCTGGCATTACAACAGTGACTACACTTTAACAAGTACTTCATTGGCTGTAAAGTGCGTTGGGATGCCCCGAGATCGTAAAAGGGCAATTAGGGATGGGCAATAAATGCTGGGCTTGCCAGCGACGCCCACATCCCATGAACGAATTTTTAAAAAGTCACGATATAAAAGCAAGTCTTTCTTTTATTTCTTTCTTAGGACAAAAAGGAAAGAACTTGCAATTATATGGTGCCTTTCATGTCCCAAAGTGCTTCACAGCCAATGAGGTACTTTTGAAGTGTAGTCTCTGTTGCAATGTAGGAAATGCAGCAGCCAATATGAGCACAGCAAGATCCCACAAACGGCAATGTGATGACGACCAGATTATCTGCTTAGTCTATGTGGGGATAATTGAATAAGGTCCATGTTTGATCCAATTCCCACTATTCTTCCTGTTTCTCTCACCATTAATTCTATTCAGTACATGCAAATAAAAGTTGAAATTGCCTTTAACGGTCAGTAGTTAAGATCTATTAATGGTGCCACTGTTATTCTACAGCCTCACCCCTCCCTACTTCCCTGCTCTTCCCCCTCTGTAGTTTGCAAGGACAGAGGGGTCAAGGGGGGTTCTTTGAGGAGGGGGGTGATGACGGCTGATTTGAAGGGGAGAAGGACAGTACCCGTGGAGAGGGAACCATTATCAATATCAGCTAACATGAGAGCCAGGGAGGGAAGTTGGGTGGTCAGCAGTTTGGTGGGAATAGGATTGAGGGAGCAGGAGGTGGGTCTCATGGTCATGATGAGCTCGGAGAGGGCACGATGGGAGATAGGAGAGAAACTGGAGAAAGGTGGGAGTTCAGGGATAGGGCAGCAAGCCTCTGTGCACCCTCTTGTCTGACAATGCTTTGTTACTTCTCGTTCCCACTCCCTCGCCTCTGCTCATGGCTCAGTGGTAGCACTCTTCCCCCTGAGTCAGAGAGCGGGGGTTCAAGTCCTACTCCAGAGACTTGCGCACGTAATCTTGGCTGACACTCCAGTGCTGAGGGAGTGCTGTACTATCGGAGGTGCCGTCTTTCAGATGAGAAGTTAAACTATCTGACCTATCAGGTGGACATTAACGATCCCACTGCACTATTTCTAAGAGCTGAGGAGTTCTCCCCGGTCTCCAGGCCAATATTTATCCCTCAACCAACACCTCGAAAACAATTTATTTGATCATTATCACATTGCTGCCCTAGCCCTGAACTCCCACCTTTCTCCAGTTTCTCTCCTATCTCCCCTCGTGCCCTCTCTGAGCTCATCATGACCATGAGACCCACCTCCTGCTCCCTCAACCCTATTCCCACCAAACTGCTGACCACCCAACTTCCCTCCCTGGCTCCCATGTTAGCTGATATTGTTAATGGTTCCCTCTCCACGGGTACTGTCCTTCTCCCCTTCAAATCAGCCGTCATCAGCCCCCTCCTCAAAGAACCCCCCTTGACCCCTCTGTCCTTGCAAACTACTGCCCCATCTCCAACCTCCCTTTCCTCTCCAAAGTCCTTGAACATGTTGTCGCCTCCCAAATCCGTGCACATCTTTCTCGCAACTCCATGTGTGAATCCCTCCAGTCAGCTTTCCGCCCCCGTCACTGTATTAAAATGGCCCTCATCAAAGTCACAAATGACATCCTATGTGACCATGACAGTGGTAAACTTTCCCTCCTCATCCTTCTTGACCTGTCTGCAGCCTTTGACACGGGTGACCACACCACCCTCCTCCAACACCTCTCCTCCGTCATCCAGCTGGGTGAGACTGCGCTCGCCTGGTTCCATTCTAACCTACCCTGTCATAGCCAGAGAATCACCTGCAATGGTTTCTCTTCTCACGCTCGCACTGTTACCTCTGGAGTCCCTCAAGGATCCATCCTTGGCCCCTTCCTATTTCTCATCTACATGCTGCCCCTCAGGAACATCATCCGAAAACACAACGTCAGATTCCACATGTACGCTGACGACACCCAGCTCGACCTCACCACCACCTCTCTCGACCCCTCCACTGTCTCTAATTTGTCTCACTCCTTGTCTGACATCCAGTACTGGATGAGCAAAAATTTCCTCCAACTAAATATTGGGAAAACTGAAGCCATTGTCTTTGGCCCCCGCCACAAACTCTGTTCCTTAGGTACTGACTTCATCCCTCTTCCTGTGAGGGAGTGAGGGAGCACGGAGTAGCAGCTATGGACGGAGTCTGGTTTCGACGGAGTCTATTATTGGGAATTTGGTGAGTGAGGGGATTCGGTGCAGTAAGGGGTGGGGTGCATTTGTTTAGACAGCAGAGAGGAGCGTCCCGAGAGCGGAGAGGAGCGTCCCGAGAGCGGAGAGGGGCGTCCCGAGATCGGAGAGGAGCGTCCCGAGAGCGGAGAGGAGCGTCCCGAGAGCGGAGAGGAGCGTCCCGAGAGCGGAGAGGGGCGTCCCGAGATCGGAGAGGAGCGTCCCGAGAGCGGAGAGGAGCGTCCCGAGAGCGGAGAGGAGCGTCCCGAGATCGGAGAGGAGCGTCCCGAGAGCGGAGAGGAGCGTCCCGAGATCGGAGAGGGGCGTCCCGAGAGCGGAGAGGAGCGTCCCGAGACCGGAGAGGAGCGTCCCGAGATCGGAGAGGGGCGTCCCGAGAGCGGAGAGGAGCGTCCCGAGAGCGGAGAGGGGCGTCCCGAGAGCGGAGAGGGGCGTCCCGAGAGCGGAGAGGAGCGCCCCGAGAGCGGAGAGGAGCGTCCCGAGAGCGGAGAGGAGCGTCCCGAGAGCGGAGAGGAGCGCCCCGAGAGGGGAGAGGAGCGTCACGAGAGCGGAGAGGAGCGTCCCGAGAGGGGAGAGGAGCGTCCCGAGAGCGGAGAGGAGCGGACCGAGAGCGGAGAGGAGCGTCCCGAGAGCGGAGAGGAGAGTCCCGAGAGGGGAGAGGAGCGTCCCGAGAGCGGAGAGGAGCGTCCCGAGAGCGGAGAGGAGCGGACCGAGAGCGGAGAGGAGCGTCCCGAGAGCGGAGAGGAGCGTCCCGAGAGCGGAGAGGAGCGTCCCGAGAGAGGAGAGGGGCGTCCCGAGAGCGGAGAGGAGCGTCCCGAGAGCGGAGAGGAGCGTCCCGAGAGCGGAGAGGAGCGTCCCGAGAGCGGAGAGGAGCGGACCGAGAGCGGAGAGGAGCGTCCCGAGAGCGGAGAGGAGCGTCCCGAGAGCGGAGAGGAGCGTCCCGAGAGCGGAGAGGAGCGCCCCGAGAGCGGAGAGGAGCGCCCCGAGAGCGGAGAGGAGCGTCCCGAGAGGGGAGAGGAGCGCCCCGAGAGCGGAGAGGAGCGTCCCGAGAGCGGAGAGGAGCGTCCCGAGAGCGGAGAGGAGCGTCCCGAGAGCGGAGAGGGGCGTCCCGAGAGCGGAGAGGGGCGTCCCGAGAGCGGAGAGGAGCGTCACGAGAGCGGAGAGGAGCGGACCGAGAGCGGAGAGGGGCGTCCCGAGAGCGGAGAGGAGCGTCCCGAGAGCGGAGAGGAGCGTCCCGAGAGCGGAGAGGAGCGTCCCGAGATCGGAGAGGGGCGTCCCGAGAGCGGAGAGGAGCGTCCCGAGAGGGGAGAGGAGCGTCCCGAGAGGGGAGAGGAGCGTCCCGAGATCGGAGAGGAGCGTCCCGAGAGGGGAGAGGAGCGTCCCGAGATCGGAGAGGGGCGTCCCGAGAGCGGAGAGGAGCGTCCCGAGAGCGGAGAGGGGCGTCCCGAGAGCGGAGAGGAGCGTCCCGAGAGCGGAGAGGGGCGTCCCGAGAGCGGAGAGGAGCGTCCCGAGAGCGGAGAGGAGCGTCCCGAGAGCGGAGAGGGGCGTCCCGAGAGCGGAGAGGAGCGTCCCGAGAGCGGAGAGGAGCGTCCCGAGAGCGGAGAGGAGCGTCCCGAGAGCGGAGAGGAGCGTCCCGAGAGGGGAGAGGAGCGTCCCGAGAGCGGAGAGGGGCGTCCCGAGAGCGGAGAGGAGCGTCCCGAGAGCGGAGAGGGGCGTCCCGAGAGCGGAGAGGAGCGTCCCGAGAGCGGAGAGGAGCGTCCCGAGAGCGGAGAGGAGCGTCCCGAGAGGGGAGAGGAGCGTCCCGAGAGCGGAGAGGAGCGTCCCGAGAGCGGAGAGGAGCGTCCCGAGAGCGGAGAGGAGCGTCCCGAGAGGGGAGAGGAGCGTCCCGAGAGGGGAGAGGGGCGTCCCGAGAGCGGAGAGGAGCGTCCCGAGAGAGGAGAGGGGCGTCCCGAGAGCGGAGAGGAGCGTCCCGAGAGCGGAGAGGAGCGTCCCGAGAGCGGAGAGGAGCGTCCCGAGAGGGGAGAGGAGCGTCCCGAGAGGGGAGAGGGGCGTCCCGAGAGAGGAGAGGGGCGTCCCGAGAGGGGAGAGGAGCGTCCCGAGAGCGGAGAGGAGCGTCCCGAGAGGGGAGAGGAACGTCCCGAGATCGGAGAGGAGCGTCCCGAGAGCGGAGAGGAGCGTCCCGAGAGCGGAGAGGGGCGTCCCGAGAGCGGAGAGGGGCGTCCCGAGAGCGCAGAGGGGCGTCCCGAGAACGGAGAGGAGCGTCCCGAGAGCGGAGAGGGGCGTCCCGAGAGAGGAGAGGGGCGTCCCGAGAGAGGAGAGGAGCGTCCCGAGAGCGGAGAGGAGCGCCCCGAGATCGGAGAGGAGCGTCCCGAGAGCGGAGAGGAGCGTCCCGAGAGGGGAGAGGAGCGCCCCGAGAGCGGAGAGGAGCGTCCCGAGAGGGGAGAGGAGCGCCCCGAGAGCGGAGAGGAGCGTCCCGAGAGCGGAGAGGAGCGTCCCGAGAGGGGAGAGGAGCGCCCCGAGAGCGGAGAGGAGCGTCCCGAGAGCGGAGAGGAGCGTCCCGAGAGCGGAGAGGAGCGTCCCGAGATCGGAGAGGGGCGTCCCGAGAGCGGAGAGGAGCGTCCCGAGAGCGGAGAGGAGCGTCCCGAGATCGGAGAGGAGCGTCCCGAGAGCGGAGAGGGGCGTCCCGAGAGCGGAGAGGAGCGTCCCGAGAGCGGAGAGGAGCGTCCCGAGAGCGGAGAGGAGCGTCCCGAGAGCGGAGAGGAGCGTCCCGAGAGCGGAGAGGAGCGTCCCGAGAGCGGAGAGGGGCGTCCCGAGAGCGGAGAGGGGCGTCCCGAGAGCGGAGAGGAGCGTCCCGAGAGCGGAGAGGAGCGTCCCGAGAGCGGAGAGGAGCGCCCCGAGAGGGGAGAGGAGCGTCCCGAGAGCGGAGAGGAGCGTCCCGAGAGCGGAGAGGAGCGTCCCGAGAGCGGAGAGGAGCGTCCCGAGAGCGGAGAGGAGCGTCCCGAGAGGGGAGAGGAGCGTCCCGAGAGCGGAGAGGAGCGTCCCGAGAGCGGAGAGGAGCGTCCCGAGAGGGGAGAGGAGCGTCCCGAGAGCGGAGAGGGGCGTCCCGAGAGCGGAGAGGAGCGTCCCGAGAGCGGAGAGGGGCGTCCCGAGAGCGGAGAGGGGCGTCCCGAGAGCGGAGAGGAGCGTCCCGAGAGGGGAGAGGAGCGTCCCGAGAGGGGAGAGGAGCGTCCCGAGAGCGGAGAGGAGCGTCCCGAGAGCGGAGAGGAGCGTCCCGAGAGCGGAGAGGGGCGTCCCGAGAGAGGAGAGGGGCGTCCCGAGAGGGGAGAGGAGCGTCCCGAGAGCGGAGAGGAGCGTCCCGAGAGGGGAGAGGAGCGTCCCGAGATCGGAGAGGAGCGTCCCGAGAGCGGAGAGGAGCGTCCCGAGAGCGGAGAGGGGCGTCCCGAGAGCGGAGAGGGGCGTCCCGAGAGCGGAGAGGAGCGTCCCGAGAGCGGAGAGGGGCGTCCCGAGAGAGGAGAGGGGCGTCCCGAGATAGGAGAGGAGCGTCCCGAGAGCGGAGAGGAGTGCCCCGAGATCGGAGAGGAGCGTCCCGAGAGGGGAGAGGAGCGCCCCGAGAGCGGAGAGGAGCGTCCCGAGAGCGGAGAGGGGCGTCCCGAGAGGGGAGAGGAGCGCCCCGAGAGCGGAGAGGAGCGTCCCGAGAGCGGAGAGGAGCGTCCCGAGAGCGGAGAGGAGCGTCCCGAGAGAGGAGAGGAGCGTCCCGAGAGCGGAGAGGAGCGTCCCGAGAGAGGAGAGGAGCGTCCCGAGAGCGGAGAGGGGCGTCCCGAGAGGGGAGAGGAGCGTCCCGAGAGCGGAGAGGAGCGTCCCGAGAGCGGAGAGGAGCGTCCCGAGAGGGGAGAGGAGCGGACCGAGAGCGGAGAGGAGCGGACCGAGAGCGGAGAGGATCGTCCCGAGAGCGGAGAGGAGCGTCCCGAGAGCGGAGAGGAGCGTCCCGAGATCGGAGAGGAGCGTCCCGAGAGCGGAGAGGAGCGTCCCGAGAGCGGAGAGGAGCGGAACGAGAGCGGAGAGGAGCGTCCCGAAAGAGGAGAGGGGCGTCCCGAGAGGGGAGAGGAGCGTCCCGAGATCGGAGAGGAGCGTCCCGAGAGGGGAGAGAAGCGTCCCGAGAGCGGAGAGGAGCGTCCCGAGAGCGGAGAGGAGCGTCCCGAGATCGGAGAGGAGCGTCCCGAGAGCGGAGAGGAGCGTCCCGAGAGCGGAGAGGGGCGTCCCGAGAGCGGAGAGGAGCGTCCCGAGAGGGGAGAGGAGCGTCCCGAGAGGGGAGAGGAGCGTCCCGAGAGCGGAGAGGAGCGTCCCGAGAGCGGAGAGGAGCGTCCCGAGAGCGGAGAGGGGCGTCCCGAGAGAGGAGAGGGGCGTCCCGAGAGGGGAGAGGAGCGTCCCGAGAGCGGAGAGGAGCGTCCCGAGAGGGGAGAGGAGCGTCCCGAGATCGGAGAGGAGCGTCCCGAGAGCGGAGAGGAGCGTCCCGAGAGCGGAGAGGGGCGTCCCGAGAGCGGAGAGGGGCGTCCCGAGAGCGGAGAGGGGCGTCCCGAGATCGGAGAGGAGCGTCCCGAGAGCGGAGAGGAGCGTCCCGAGAGCGGAGAGGGGCGTCCCGAGAGAGGAGAGGGGCGTCCCGAGATAGGAGAGGAGCGTCCCGAGAGCGGAGAGGAGTGCCCCGAGATCGGAGAGGAGCGTCCCGAGAGGGGAGAGGAGCGCCCCGAGAGCGGAGAGGAGCGTCCCGAGAGCGGAGAGGAGCGTCCCGAGAGCGGAGAGGAGCGTCCCGAGAGCGGAGAGGGGCGTCCCGAGAGCGGAGAGGAGCGTCCCGAGAGAGGAGAGGAGCGTCCCGAGAGCGGAGAGGGGCGTCCCGAGAGGGGAGAGGAGCGTCCCGAGAGCGGAGAGGAGCGTCCCGAGAGCGGAGAGGAGCGTCCCGAGAGGGGAGAGGAGCGGACCGAGAGCGGAGAGGATCGTCCCGAGAGCGGAGAGGAGCGTCCCGAGATCGGAGAGGAGCGTCCCGAGAGCGGAGAGGAGCGTCCCGAGAGCGGAGAGGAGCGGAACGAGAGCGGAGAGGAGCGTCCCGAAAGAGGAGAGGGGCGTCCCGAGAGGGGAGAGGAGCGTCCCGAGATCGGAGAGGAGCGTCCCGAGAGGGGAGAGGAGCGTCCCGAGAGCGGAGAGGAGCGTCCCGAGAGCGGAGAGGAGCGTCCCGAGAGCGGAGAGGAGCGTCCCGAGAGCGGAGAGGAGCGGAACGAGAGCGGAGAGGAGCGTCCCGAGAGAGGAGAGGGGCGTCCCGAGAGGGGAGAGGAGCGTCCCGAGATCGGAGAGGAGCGTCCCGAGAGGGGAGAGGAGCGTCCCGAGAGCGGAGAGGAGCGTCCCGAGAGCGGAGAGGGGCGTCCCGAGAGAGGAGAGGGGCGTCCCGAGAGGGGAGAGGAGCGTCCCGAGAGCGGAGAGGAGCGTCCCGAGAGGGGAGAGGAGCGTCCCGAGATCGGAGAGGAGCGTCCCGAGAGGGGAGAGGAGCGCCCCGAGATCGGAGAGGAGCGTCCCGAGAGCGGAGAGGAGCGTCCCGAGAGGGGAGAGGAGCGTCCCGAGAGGGGAGAGGAGCGCCCCGAGATCGGAGAGGAGCGTCCCGAGAGCGGAGAGGAGCGTCCCGAGAGCGGAGAGGAGCGTCCCGAGAGGGGAGAGGGGCGTCCCGAGAGCGGAGAGGAGCATCCCGAGAGGGGAGAGGAGCGCCCCGAGAGCGGAGAGGAGCGTCCCGAGAGGGGAGAGGAGCGCCCCGAGAGGGGAGAGGAGCGTCCCGAGATCGGAGAGGAGCGTCCCGAGAGCGGAGAGGGGCGTCCCGAGATCGGAGAGGGGCGTCCCGAGAGCGGAGAGGGGCGTCCCGAGAGCGGAGAGGAGCGTCCCGAGAGCGGAGAGGAGCGTCCCGAGAGCGGAGAGGAGCGTCCCGAGAGCGGAGAGGGGCGTCCCGAGATCGGAGAGGAGCGTCCCGAGATCGGAGAGGAGCGTCCCGAGAGCGGAGAGGGGCGTCCCGAGAGCGGAGAGGAGCGTCCCGAGAGCGGAGAGGAGCGTCCCGAGAGCGGAGAGGAGCGTCCCGAGAGGGGAGAGGAGCGTCCCGAGAGAGGAGAGGAGCGTCCCGAGAGCGGAGAGGGGCGTCCCGAGAGCGGAGAGGAGCGTCCCGAGAGCGGAGAGGGGCGTCCCGAGATCGGAGAGGGGCGTCCCGAGAGGGGAGAGGAGCGTCCCGAGAGCGGAGAGGAGCGTCCCGAGAGCGGAGAGGAGCGTCCCGAGAGGGGAGAGGAGCGTCCCGAGAGCGGAGAGGAGCGTCCCGAGAGCGGAGAGGAGCGTCCCGAGAGCGGAGAGGAGCGTCCCGAGAGCGGAGAGGAGCGCCCCGAGAGCGGAGAGGAGCGTCCCGCGAGCGGAGAGGAGCGTCCCGAGAGCGGAGAGGAGCGCCCCGAGAGGGGAGAGGAGCGTCCCGAGAGCGGAGAGGAGCGTCCCGAGAGCGGAGAGGAGCGTCCCGAGAGCGGAGAGGAGCGTCCCGAGAGCGGAGAGGAGCGTCCCGAGAGCGGAGAGGAGCGTCCCGCGAGCGGAGAGGAGCGTCCCGCGATCGGAGAGGAGCGTCCCGAGAGGGGAGAGGAGCGTCCCGAGATCGGGTCACAGCAACAACAAAACCAAACTGCAGTGTGACGTCACGGGTAAGGCAGGTAGGTGGTTGGTGGTGAGTATCTCTTCTGTTTTCTTCTTTCTTAGGACTGTGGGCTCAGTAACTTACAGCATAAAACGATTTTTAAAAAAAAAACTAAACTTAACTAAATAAATTAAACAAGGCCAGTACTTGGTTCAACCTAAAAATAATTTGATTGGCATTGTAGTAATCAATTAAATAAATAAATTGTTATGACAGGGCAGGAGATGTGTTGCAGCTGCAATACGTGGGAGCTACTGGACAGTTTTGACCAGGGCGACTACATCTGCGGTAAGTGTCTGCAGCTGGAGGAACTTCGGCTCCGAGTTGAGGAGCTGGAGTCCGAGCTGCAGATATTGCGAGGCATCAGGGAGGGAGAAAGTTAACTGGACACTTTGATCCAGGAGGCAGTCACGCCCCTTAGTCTAAATACTGTAGAATTAGCACGTGGTCAGGGACAGGAGGGTGTGACTGCGAGTGAGGCAGGTACTGGGATCCAGGAGGTAGCATTGCAGGAGCCTCAGCCTCTGCACTTGTCCAATAGATACGAGGTTCTTGCAGCCCTTGTGGATGAGTGCAGGGACTGCAGGGAGGATGAGCAAACTGACAGTATAGTTAGAGGGATAGACACTGTTCTCTGAAGCCAGAAGCATGAGTCCCGAGGGCTGTGTTGCCTACCCGGTGCCAGGGTTAAGGACATCTCCTCAGGGCTGGAGAGAAACTTGGAGTGGAAGGGGGAGGATCCAGTTGTCATGGTCCACATAGGTACCAACGACATAGGTAGGACTAAGAAAGAGGTTCTGCTGAGGGAGTTTGAGCAGCTAGGGACTAAATTAAAAAGCAGAACCACAAAGGTAATAATCTCCCGATTATTACCTGAGCCACGAGCAAATTGGCACAGGGTAAATCAGATCAGAGAGATGAATGCGTGGCTCAAAGATTGGTGTGGGAGAAGTGGGTTTTGATTCATGAGGCACTGGCACCAGTGCTGGGGAAAGAGGGAGCTGTTCCGTTGGGACGGGCTTCACCTGAACCATGCTGGGACCAGTGTTCTGGTAAACTGAATAACTAGGGCGGTAGAGAAGGATTTAAACTAAATAGAGGGGGGGAAGGCTCAGGTGGGGCGAAGTTTAGATTGATAAAGAGAAAAGACAAGGAAGTAATACAGGAACGTGATGGGGGCAATGATAAACAGAGTGTGTCAGGAAGGCACAGAGCGTACAAACATAAGAGTGCGCTAGCAAATAGGGCCGGGCTAGGAAAGAATGGTAAAAAGACAAAATTAAAGGATCTTTATCTGAATGCACACAGCATTCGTAATAAGACAGATGAATTAACGGCACAAATAGAAACAAATGGGTATGATCTCGTGGCCATTACAGAGACGTGGTTGCAAGGTGACCAAGGTTGGGAGCTAAACATTCAGGGTTATTTAACATTTCAGAAGGATAGGAAAAAAGGTAAAAGTGGTGGGGTAGCTCTGTTAATAAAGGATGAAATTGGTATAATAGTGAGAAATGATCTCGGCTCAGAAGATCAAGATGTCGAATCAATTTGGGTGGAGGTAAGAAATAGCAAGGGAAAGAAATCACTGGTGGGAGTAGTATATAGGCCCCCTGACAATAGCTACACTGTAGGGCAAAATATAAATCAGGAAATAAGGGGGGCTTGTAAAAAAGGTAATGTAATAATCATGGGCGATTTTAACTTTCACATGGATTGGACAATCAAATTGGCAAAAATAGCCCTGAGGAAGAGTTCACGGAGTGTATTAGGGACTGTTTCTTAGACCAATATGTCAGGGAACCAACCAGGGGACAGGCCATTTTGGATCTGGTAATGGGTAACGAAACAGGATTAATTAATGATCTCAAAGTAAAGGATCCCTTGGGATGCAGTGATCATAACATGATAGAATTTCACATCCAGTTTGAGAGCGAGGATCTTGGGTCTGAAACTACTGTATTAAACTTAAATAAGGGCAATTATAAAGGAATGAGGGCGGAATTGGCTAAAGTGGACTGGGTAAACAGATTAGATGGTATGATGGTGGATAAGCAGTGGCAAACATTTAAAAAGATATTTTATGACTTGCAACAAAAATATATCCCTGTGAGGAGGAAAGACTCCACAAAAAGGGTGAACCAACCATGGCTAACTAAGGAAGTCAAGGATGGTATCAGGTTAAAAGAAAAAGCATACAACATGGCAAAGATTACTGGTAAGCCTGAAGATTGGGAAAACTTTAAAAACCAGCAAAGGATGACTAAAAGAATAATAAAGAGGGAGAAAATAAATGATGAGAGTAAACTAGCAAGAAATATAAAAACTGACAGTAAAAGCTTCTACAAGTATATAAAAAGGAAAAGGGTAGCTAAAGTAAACATTGGTCCCTTAGAGGATGAGACTGGGGAAATAATAATGGAAAACAAGGAAATGGCAGAGGAATTGAACAGATATTTTGTATCTGTCTTCACAGTAGAAGACACTAATAACATACCAATAATAGTAGAAAATCAAGGGGCAAAGGGGAGGGAGGAACTAAAAACATCACTATCACTAGAGAAAAAGTACTGGGTGAACTAATGGGTCTAAAGGATGACAAGTCCCCTGGACCTGATGGCTTGCATCCGAGGGTCTTAAAGGAAGTGGCTAAAGAGATAGTGGATGCATTGGTTGTAATCTTCCAGAATTCACTAGATTCTGGAAAGGTCCCAGCAGATTGGAAAATTGCAAACGTAACATCCCTATTCAAGAAGGGAGTGAGACAGAAAGCAGGTAACTATAGACCAGTTAGTCTAACATCTGTCATTGGGAAAATGCTAGAATCCATTCTTAAGGAAGTAGTAGCAGGACATTTGGAGACTCATAATACAATCAAGGAGAGTCAACATGGTTTTATGAAGGGGAAATCATGTCTGACAAATTTATTAGAGTTCTTTGAGGAAGTAACGGGCAGGGTGGATAAAGGGGAACCAATGGATGCAGTATATTTGGATTTCCAAAAGGCATTCGATAAGGTGCCACATAAAAGATTACTGCACGAGATACGAGCTCATGGTGTTGGGGGTAATATACTGGCATGGATAGAGGATTGGCTAACTAACAGAAAACAAAGAGTCGGGATAAAAGGGTCATTTTCAAAATGGCAATCTGTAACTAGTGGGGTGCCGCAGGGCTCAGTGCTGGGGCCTCAACTATTTACAATATATATCAATGACTTGGATGAAGGAACAGAGTGTCTTGTGGCCAAATTTGCTGATGATACAAAGATAGGTGGAAAAGCAAGTTGCGATGAGGACACAAAGGGCTCGATTTTACCGTCGGGTTTCCTGTGGGTTTCCAGCGGGGGGCCCCCGAAAATCCCGATATCCAGTCACGTGACCGGATCGCGCCACGATCCCGCCCACTTCCGGGTTCCCCGATGACGTGCGGGGGTGCGTGCGTGGCCCCCGCTGGTGGGAATCCCGCAGGCAATTAAAGCCAGCGGGATGCCACTTGAGGTTATTTATTTTGCTTGTTCAGGTCATTAACTGACCTGATTAAGGGACTGTGTGTGATTTTGGGGAAACATGGGACTGTTTCACACACTGGGGGAAATAGTCCTAGTTGAACTGGACGTGTTGCAGCCGTCAGCCTGTGGCAGCTGCAAAGGTCCATTTGACAGGTGGGGGGGGAGACCCTCACCCATTGCAGGAGGCCGCTCTGTCACTTGGGACAAAGTGTGGCCTCCACCACCCCCCTCCGGACGGTCAAAGTCACCAACCTGCTCACTCACCCCGGGGTCCGGAGACATGTGTCTACCTTGCGGACCCCCTCAGATGTACATATTGCGGATGGGGGCCGCCGTAGCTGCAGTCATGACCTCCTCGGAGGGCGAACAGCATCACCAGCCTCGCCATCCACGCCGTCCACCTCTGACACGTCGAGCTCCACAACAGAGTGCTGTGACACATCCACCTGTACAGCAGGAGGGAGGGCTACCGCAAAGAGAGACGCGTCGCAGAGGGCACTAACCTCGCCACAGGGTCCACAGACCGAGGCGCAGCTCCCCGGACCTCTCCGAGCAGCAGTGCACACGGAGGCTCAGAGTCACTCGACATGTAGTCGTGGACATCTGCAGCCTCTTTCATGCTGCGCTGCTCCTGGCTGGCCCCAGCACCATCTGCTTACCTGTCACTGCCAAAGTCACCACTGCCCTCCACAACTTCTCCTCCGCATCCTTCCAGGGTGCAGCCGGGTACACCGCCGATGTCTCTCAGTCGTCTGCGCGGAAGAGCCCTGCAAATACACCTACACCCACTCTGCAGTGACACAATGGGTGGCATCAGTGGTGGGTCCTCATAGTGATACCCAGGAGCGGGCATTATTGCACACAACAGACAGGATTCGCGGAGACATGGCAGTGGTGGTGCCAATATAATGTGTGATGTTTGATGCTCTGAAATTCAATATAGGTAACACCCATGGCAAATCCTCAGACACCCTTGTGCATCCCCTTCATGCTCACGACACATTTGCCGTACGCTGCCTACTGCACATATGTGATGCATGCCCTGTGGCTGCAGCACAGGTGGTGGCAGGTTGAGTGAGGCTGCCCGTGAGGGAGATGCACGAGAGGGTGAGTATGGGATAGAGCCATGAGATTGTATGAGGATTGGGTTGAGTGTTAGTGGCAGGATGAGTACTGGCGAGGTGAGTAGGTGGAGGTAAGATGAGGATGGGGTTTGAGTGGGTATGAGGGGTGATGTGACAGAGTTGTGTTGGCAGTGCCGAAGGAGATGTGGAGTGGGGGCAGTGATGTGGCAGACGGAATGTAGGGGAAAGACTATGTGTTCTCACTGTGGCTGACCTACTGGGGTCATTGGTGCGCCTCCTGCACTGTATGCAGGTGGGCGATATGTTGGTGGTGCAGGTGACCCCCTCTGCCACCTCGAGCCAGTTCTTCTTGGTGGCAGAGGCAGGCCACTTCCTCCCGCCCGCCGGGTGGAAGATCTCTGTCCTCCCCCTCCTCCTCACCCCATCTGGTGATACCTGGGATGAGGCATCATTAAACTGGGAGCAGCCTTCCCCCTGGGCTGCTCCGTGCTGTAATTTGTTCCATTGGTTGCAGCATCTGTCAGTGGAGGACTGCCCCTTTAACTAGAGAGCCTCCAGCTGACAGATCGTACTGCGCATGCGCAGCCCGCCCGACGCGCAGACCAGCAGCGCAGACCCCGGAGGAGCAGGTAAGTGGTTCCAATTAGTGGATTGCCTGCTACGATCGCGCGGGCAACCCACTAATTTCATCGGGCGCGGAGGCCACGCACCTGAAACCCAACCCGCCGGAAACCCGCAGGCCTGCTAAAATCAGGCCCAAAACGTCTGCAAAGGGATATTGACAGGTTAAGTGAATGGGCAAAAATTTGGCAGATGGAATATAATGTGGGAAAATGTGAAGTCATCCACATTGGGAGGAAAAATAAAAAAGCAAAATATTATTTGAATGGAGAAATACTACATAAATGCTGCGGTACAGAGGGATCTGGGTGTTCTCGTACATGAAGCACAAAAAGTCAATATACAGGTGCAGCAGGTAATCCGGAAGGCAATTGGAATATTGGCCTTTATTTCCAGGGGGATGGAGTATAAAAGCAGGGAAGTCATGCTACAACTGTACAGGGTGCTGGTGAGACCACACCTGGAGTACTGCATACAGTTCTGGCGCCCTTATTTAAGGAAGGACATATTTGAATTGGAGGCAGTTCAGAGAAGGTTCACTCGGTTGATTCCAGGTATGGAAGGGTTGTCTCATGAGGAAAGATTGAACAGGTTGGGTCGATACTCATTGAAGTTTAGAAGAATGAGAGATCTTATCGAAGCATACAGGATTCTGAGGGGACTCGACAGGGTAGATGCTGAGAGGATGTTACCCCTCATGGGGGAATCTAAAACGAGGGGGCATAATCTCAGAGTAAGGGATCGCCTGTTTAAGATGGAAATGAGGAGGAATTTCTTCTCCCAGAGGGTCGTGAATCTTTGGAATTCTTTACCCCAAAAAGCTGTGGAGGCTGAGTCATTGAATACATTCAAGGCTGAGTTAGACAAATTTTTGATAAGCAAGGGAGTCAAAGGATATGGGAAAAGGGCGGGAAAGTGGATTTGAGGTAAAAATCAGATCAGCCACGATCTCATTAAATGGCGGAGCAGGCTTGAGGGCCCGAATGGCCTCCTTCTGCTCCTATCTCTTATGGTCTTATCTCTTATGGTCCTGGTCACTGTCTGAGGCTGAACCAGACTGTTCGTAACCCTGGCATCCCATTTACCCTGAGGTGAGTTTCTGACCACATATCCGTTCCATCACCAAGACCGCCTACTTCCACATCTGTAACATCGCCCGTCTCCGCCATGCCTCAGCTCATCTACTGCTGAAACCCTCATCCATGTCTTTGTTACCTCTAGGCTTAACTATTCCAATGCTCTCCTGGCTGGCCTCCCACCTTCCAACCTCCATAAACTTGAGCTCATCCAAACCTCTGCTGCCCGTATCCTAACTCGTACCAAGTCCCGTTCACCCATCACCCCTGTGCTTGTTGACTTACATTGGCTCCCGGTCCGGGAACTGCTAGATTTTAAAATTCTCATCCTTTTTTACAAAACCCTCCATGGCCTTGCCCCTCCCTATCTCTGTAACCTCCTCCGGCCCTACAACCCTCCAAGATCTCTGCGCTCCTCCAATTCTGGCCTCTTGTGCATCCCCGATTTTAATCGCTCCACCAATGGTGGGCAAGCCTTTTGCCGCCTACGCCCTAAGCTCTGGAATTCCCTTCCTAAACCACTCTGCCTCGCAACCACTCTCTCCTCCTTTAAGATGCTTCTTAAAACTTACCTCTTTGACCTGTCCTAATATCTCTTTATGTGGCTCGGTGTCAAATTTTGTTTGTTGACGCTCCTGTGACATGCCTTGGGACACTTTACTGCATTAAAGTCGCTATATAAATGTAAGTTATTGTTGTTACTGTTTGTGGGACCTTGCTGTTTGCAAATTGGCTGCTGCGTTTCCTACATTACAACAGTGACTGTAGTTCAAAAGTAATCAATTGGCTGCGAAGCGCTTTGGGACATCTTGGGGCCATGAAAGGTCCTGTATAAATGAAAGTCTTTCTTTTAACGGCCCACTTGTTAACGATAAACTGCCTTAACCAAGTCTAAAATTGGGCCTAACTCTGCTAAACAAGCAGTGATAAATAAAAGGCAGTTTTATATCAAAAAAACATAGGGGTAGATTTTTAATTTCGGTGATGGTGCATAATCTGCGGGACAGGATCGCTACCGACCTTACACCCTGCCCGATTTCCCTCAAGTCAACGGGAAGGAAAATCGGACGATGTTATATAACGGCGGCCGAGCCATCTTTTGAGATTGGGCTCCACATTCTTCAAACTAATTGTCTGATCTAAAATGTAGTAAACGAGGTGGATGTGGCTTATAAACAGTGTGAGCTGCTGCTCAGTTGGTAGTACTCTTGCCTCTCAGTCAGAAGGTTGTGGGTTCAAGCCCTAGTCCAGAGACTTGATCACAAAATCCAGGCCGACTCTTGTGTGCAGTACTGAGGGAGTGCTGCACTGTCCAAGGTGCCGTCTTCTGGGTGAGCCATTAAACCAAGACCCCTTCTGTCCTCTCAGGTGGACGTAAAAGATTGATTCCACGGCACTATTTCGAAGAGCAGGGGAGGTGTCCTGGCCAATGTTTATCCCTCAACCAACATCACTAAAACAAATTATCTGGTCATTATCCCATTGTTGTTTGTGGGACCTTGCTATGTGCCTGTTTTCCTGCCGTCAATCCTAAAATGTAATAAATAACTTGGATGTAGTTTACAAACATAATAAACGCTGAAAGAAAAATGAGGCCACCTTTTGAGATTGGACTCCATATTCTTCAAACTAATTGTCGATGAGGACCAGTGTGATATATTATTATATTTAGGTAAACTAGCCCATTGTGTCTCCTCTTTGAATATTAATGGCTAGGTCACATTAAAAAGACATAATGTAAGTCAAATATTAATATTGATGCTTCTTTATTGAGGCCTTGGTGGGTCCCATGACGAAGATATATGGGTCTATTTGAAGAGCAGTGGAAGTGCTGCTGTGCGCTTATCAAGGTGAGGAATGAACGTGCTGGCAAATTAAACCATTCCCACTCTGCATTCAGTGTTCGCATCATGTGGGAAGTGGTGTAGCGCAGGGAGCAGTGCTGGAACCACCGTTGTTCACATAAACAATTTGGACTCAGGAATCAGAAGTTCAATTTCAAAATTTGCAGACAAACCATAAATCGGGGGGTATAGTTAATACTGAGGAGGACAGCGACAAAATGCAGAAAAACATTAATGAACTTGCAGAATGAGCTTGTAATTGGCAAATGAATTTCACTACAGCTAAGTGTGGGCTAAAGCATTTTGGTAGGATGAATAAGGGGGCCACATACTGCTTGGATAGTAAGAGTCTAATTGGGGTAGAGGAGCAGAGGGATCCAGGGGGTATAAAAGTAGCGACGCAGGTTAATAAGGCCATAGAGAAAGCAAACCAAGCACTGGGGTTCATTTCTAGAGGGATAGAATGGAAAAGCAGAGAAGTTATGTTAAACTTGTATAGAACCTTGGTTAGACCACACTTGGAGCACTGTGAACAGTTCTGGTCTCCATATTATAAAAAGGATATAGGGGCACTGGAGAAGGTACAAATAAGATTTACTAGGATGATACCAGAACTGAGAGGTTATACCTATCAGGAATGATTGAGCAGGCTGGGGCTCTTTTCTCTTGAGGGGTGACCTGATAGAGGTCTTAAAGATTATGAAAGGGTTTGATAGGGTGGACGTAGAGAAGATGTTTCCACTTGCTGTGGAGACCAGAACTAGGGGCCATAAATATAAGATAGTCACTAATAAATCCAGTAGGGAATTCAGGAGAAACTTCTTTGCCCAGAGAATGGTTGGAATGAGGAACTCGCTACCACAAGGAGTAGTTGAGGCAAATAGCATAGATGCATTGAAAGGGGAAGCTAGATAAACACATGAGGGAGAAAGGAATAGAAGGAAATGCTGATAGGGTGAGATGAAGTAGGGAGGGAGGAGGCTCGTGTGGAGCATAAACACCGGAATAGACCAGTTCGGCTGAATGGCCTGTTTCTGTACTGTACATTCTCTGTAATTCTATGTAATTTTAACAATTATATTTTGAGACCCTCCAATTTTCACCCCTTTTCTCCTGAAGACGCAAACACATGCTGGGTAAAGTCCCATGGCTGACGATTACCTCCTCGGACCTTTTCGTAAAATTCATTCTTGGGATGGGGGCTCCACTGGCAAGGCCGGCATTTATTGCCCATCCCTAGTTGCCCATGAAAAGGTGGTGGTGGGCCTTCTTCTTGAACCTGTGCAATCCGTGTGGTGAAAGTATTCTTTTTAGCGGTCAGATACAACTGAGTGACTTGCTTGGTCACTTAAGAGGGCAGTTGCAAGTCAACCACATTGCTGTGGGACAGGAGTCACATATAGGCCAGACCAGGTAAGGACGGCAGGTTTCCTTCCCTGAAGGATATTAGTGAACCAGTTGGGTTTTAACGGCAATCCGACAGCTTTACAGTCACTTATTATTGAAAGCAACTTTTTGTTTCCCCTTTGACCCAAGCAATCTTTCTTCAGTTGCAAGTTTTGAGAGTAAGCGTCGCAAGGCTTTTCAAATATGAGGAGCACCACAGGAGAGTCTGATCCTGTCTTCACCCTTTGTCCATTTTCCCATCCTCAAGTGAGGAGTGTGATGGAATACTCACCACTCGCCTGGATGGGTGCAGTTGCAGCAATACTCAAGGAGCTCGACACCATCCAGGACAGAGCAGTTCATTTGATCGAAAACCCTCCATCACTGGTGCACTGCAGCAAATCACCAAGATTACTTTGACAGCATCTCCTTCCACTGTGACCTCTACCACCCAGAAGGGCATAAGCAGCACTATCATGGGAACACCATCACCATCACCTACTCCAGAGACTTGAGTACAAAATTAGGGTTACGCTTCAGTGCAATACTGAGGGAGCACTGCACTGTCGGAGGTGCCGTCTTTTGGATGAGATCGAGGCCCCATCGGCCCTCTCTGGTGGATGTAAAAGATCCCCTGGCACTACTTTCGAAGAAGAACAGGGGAGTTCTCCCTGGTGTCCTGGCCGATATTTATCCCTCTACCAAAATCACTAAAACGGTTGATCTGGTCATTGTCACATTTCAGTTTGTGGGACCTTGCTGTGCGCAAATTGGCTGCCGTGTTTCCTACATTACACAACAGTGACTACACTTCAAAAAGTACTTCATTGGCAGTAAAGTGCTTTGGGGCTTTGAGAAAGGCTCTAAATAAATGCAAGATTTTCTTTCAGCTCTTTAGCCCAGCCTGAGACTATCATCTTGCAGCCGCTCCATGGGTAGAAGATCAGCCATGATCTGATTGATTGGCGGAGCAGGCTCGAGGGGCCTTATTCCCCACTCCTGCTCCTATTTCTTATGTTCTTATGTTTATAGTATCACCCTGCAGTCATCCACCACAGTGCTGCGGGGGAGAAAAAATTCCATACCTCACTCACTGTCCTTGAGGTTATCATATTACCATCAGATTCAGGAGAGTTCTAGTGCTGTGTATACATATTCAGGGACTGCAAGCAATCATTTCATTTGTGACTGCGAGCCGCCCTACTGACAAAGGCTCTTATGCCCAGAAGTGTAATATAGTCTGTCGCCTAGTGTCCTCAGATGGGGCTTTCGTAAAATACAACTGACACGCTGTAAAGCCACACATAAACATTGCGGCTTGCTATCAGTTTGAAATGCGATAAGATCATAATAGTGGGACAGTCAAGCTCAAAGATGGAGGCAGAGAAAGCACAA
Organism: Heptranchias perlo; assembly: GCF_035084215.1. Lineage (NCBI taxonomy): Eukaryota > Metazoa > Chordata > Chondrichthyes > Hexanchiformes > Hexanchidae > Heptranchias > Heptranchias perlo. Next base: position 7,659,142 of record NC_090330.1, read on the forward strand.
CACAAAATAAAGCTTTAGTAAACCTACAGTGACGCGTGACACTTGGATTGAAGCACTTAGTTACATTTACACGATCACGCTAACGCACAAATATACACATACATGTGCGTACACATACAGATGCACAGATACGCGCACGGATACAGACACACATGCAGACACACGCACAGAGACCAGCCTCCTATTTATACAATATGCTGAAATACAGAATAGATCTGACAGCATCTGAAAATAGAATGCAGGTTAATATTTTGGGCACTAAATCATAATCATAGAATGGTTACAGCACGGAAGGAGGCCATTCGGCCCACTGAGTCCATGCCAGCTCTCTGCAAGAGCAATCCAGCCAGTCCCACTCTCCCGCCCTTTCCCCGTAGCCCTGCAAACTTTTTCCCTTCAAGTACTTATCCAGTTCCTTTTTCAAGGCCACGACTGAATCTGCCTTCATCACCCCCTCAGGCAGCACATTCCAGATCCTAACCACTCACTGTGTAAAAAAGTGTTTCTTCATGTCGCCTTTGGTTCTTTTGCCAATCACCTTAAATCTATGTCCTCTGGTTCTTGACCCTTCTGCCAATGGGAACAGTTTCTCTCTATCTGCTCTGTCTAGACCCTTCATGATTTTGAATATCTCTATCAAATCTCCTCTCAACCATCTCTGTTCCAAGGAGAACAACCCCAGCTTCTCCAGTCTAACCATGTAACTGAAGTCCTTCATCTTTGGAACCATTCTAGTAAATCTCTTCTGCACCCTCTCTTAGGCTTTCACATCCTTCCTAATGTGCGGTGCCCAGAATTGGACACAATACTCCAGTTGTGGTCGAACCAGTGTTTTATAAAGATTCATCATGACTTTCTTGCTTTTGTACTCTATGCCTCTATTTATAAAGCCCAGGATCCCGTATGCTTTTTTAAACCGCTTTCTCAACCTGTCCTACCACCTTCAATGATTTGTACACATATACCCCCAGATCTCTCTGTTCTAGTACCCCCTTTAGAATTGTACCCTTTAGTTTATATTGCCTCTCCGCATTCTTCCTACCAAAATGTATCACTTTGCACTTCTCTGCGTTAAATTTCTTCTGCCACGTGTCCGCCCATTCCACCAGCCTGTCCATGTCCTCTTGAAGTCTATTACCATCCTCCTCACTGTTCAAATCAAAAGCAAAATACTACAGATGCTGGAAATCACCACCAAACACATCTTACCCTCCCCTTCCCTTTCAGCACTCCTCTAGACCCACCTTTTGTTTCTTAACTTGTCCCATTACCACCCTCTCCTGCCCTCCATCCCATCCGAGACCTTCCCTTTTGTTCTTTCCACCCCTTCCCTTCTTTCCCCCCTTTCTCTGACTCTGTACTTGCTTAAAAACTGTTAAATCTTCAACTTCTTCCAGATCTGAGGAAAGATCATCGACCTGAAACGTTAACTGTATTTCTCTCTCCACAGATGCTGCTCTGACCTGCTGAGTATTTCCAACATTTTCTGTTTTTATTATTAATATTTTGAGTATAGTTTGGGTTGAAGGCATTGATATCACAGCCTGTTCACCCCTGGACCATGAGAAACCTCAATACATTGGAAGTTATGGGATTAAACACACACACATACATACATTATGGTACGGGTTAAGTGTGAAAGGGCACCTCTGGCTGAATTTCCACCAGCAAAGACAAGAATGGTCTCAGTTGTCATGCATCACTATGGGTTGAGTAGCCTGCCTACTATCATAGTTTGGGCTCATATATGAATGGCCACTTGTGTGAGACCCTGCCAATACTCATGGAGCCATACCCCAGCATGAATCAATAGGCTTGGCTCTCTAATCAAGCACCCCCGACAAGATGCACCACGCACAAAGAGTGCTGGGTGGGAAATTGCAACTCACTTGGTAGCACTCTTGCCTCTGAGTCAGAAGGTCGTGGGTTCAAGCCTCCCATAATCTAGGCGGGTGCTTCAGTACTGAGGGAGTACTGCACTGTTGGAGGTGCCGTCTTTCAGATGAGATGTCTGCCCTCTCAGGTGGACGTGAAAGATTCCTGGCCAACATTTATCCCTCAATCAACACTACCAAAACAGATTATCTGGTCATTATCTCATTGCCGTTTGTGGGACCTTGCTGTGCGCAAATTAGCTGCTAGATGACAACAGTCACTCGACTGATTCCTGAGATGAGGGGGTTCTCTTATGAGGAAAGGTTGGACAAGTTGGGCCTGTATATACTGGAGTTTAGAAGAATGAGAGGTGATCTTATTGAAACATTTGAGATCCTGAGGGGACTAGAAGGGGTAGATGCTGAGGGGATGTTTCCCCTTGTGCGATAGACTAGAACTAGGGGGCCACAGTTTAAAAATAAGGGGTCTCCCATTTAAGACGGAGATGAGGAGAAATTTTTTCTCTCAGAGGGTCGTGAGTCTGTGGAACTCCCTTCCCCAGAGAGCGGTGGAGGCAGGGTCATTGAATATTTTTAAGGCTGAGTTCGATAGATTCCTGATTAACAAGGGAGTCAAAGGTTATTGTAGGTAGACGGGAAAGTAGGGTTGAGGTCACAATCAGATCAGCCATAAGACCATAAGAGATAGGAGCAGGAGTAGGCCATTCGGCCCCTCGAGCCTGCTCCGCCATTCAATGAGATCATGGTTGATCTGATTTTTACCTCAACTCCACTTTCCCGCCTTTTCCCCATATCCTTTGACTCCCTTGCTGATCAAAAATTTGTCTAACTCAGCCTTGAATGTATTCAATGACTCAGCCTCCACAGCTTTTTGGGGTAAAGAATTCCAAAGATTCACAACCCTCTGGGAGAAGAAATTCCTCCTCATTTCCGTCTTAAACAGGCGACCCCTTATTCTGAGACTATGCCCCCTCGTTTTAGATTCCCCCATGAGGGGTAACATCCTCTCAGCATCTACCCTATCGAGTCCCCTCAGAATCTTGTATGTTTCAATAAGATCCCCTCTCATTCTTCTAAACTCCAATGAGTATAGACCCAACCTGTTCAATCTTTCCTCATGAGACAACCCTTCCATACCCGGAATCAATCTAGTGAACCTTCTCTGAACTGCCTCCAATGCAAGTATGTCCTTCCTTAAATAAGGGCACCAGAACTGTACGCAGTACTCCAGGTGTGGTCTCACCAGCACCCTGTACAGTTGTAGCATGACTTCCCTGCTTTTATACTCCATCCCCCTGGAAATAAAGGCCAATATTCTGTTTGCCTTCCAGATTACCTGCTGCACCTGTATGTTGACTTTTTGTGTTTCATGTACGAGAACACCCAGATCCCTCTGTACTGCAGCATTTTGTAGTATTTCTCCATTCAAATAATATTTTGCTTTTTTATTTTTCCTCCCAAAGTGGATGACTTCACATTTTCCCACATTATATTCCATCTGCCAAATTTTTGCTCATTTGCTTAACCTGTCAATATCCCTTTGCAGACACTTTGTGTCCTCATCGCAACTTGCTTTTCCACCTATCATTGTATCATCAGCAAATTTGGCCACAAGACACTCTGTTCCTTCATCCAAGTCATTGATATATATTGTAAATAGTTGAGGCCCCAGCACTGAGCCCTGCGGCACCCCACTAGTTACAGATTGCCATTTTGAAAATGACCTTTTTATCCCGACTCTTTGTTTTCTGTCAGTTAGCCAATCCTCTATCCATGCCAGTATATTACCCCCAACACCATGATCTTATCAAATGGCAGAGCACACTCAAGGGGCCGAATGGCCTACGCCTGCTCTTAATTCATATGTTCATATGTATGTTCTTAGGGATGACTACGCTTCATTGGCTGTAAAGCGCTTTGGGACTTCCTGAGGTCGTGAAAGGCGCTATATAAATGCAAGTCTTTCATTCCTTCTTTTAGTTTTCTATCCATTAACTCAGGGGTTGCAGGCCTGTGATTTCCCTCCTCCCTGACCGCGACTGATCAGGGAATCAGGCTTAAAGTCTTGAGGAAACAAAGGGACAGAACTGCAAAATAAATAGATTATAGATGAGTGGACACATCACAGTAATTCTTCTTGGCTTGAAGAAGGTTTCATGATTATATTCCGACTTTGCAAGAACAAAAATACATTAAAGTACAATAGCCCTTATCTAAAAACATTCAGATGGCAAAAGTTGATGGTTACATTTTCCAGTTATCCAGTGCTTAGGGAAATCCAAGCAGGAATGTCAAGTTCACTGTCCATATTTATTCTATAGAATATAAGGTTGAACACTCAACATGCATAGGACTTTTATATCTTTTTTAAATTTGTTCTCAGGATGTGGGCATCACTGGCAAGGTTGGCATTTATTGCCCATCCCTAGTTTCCCTGAGAAGGTAGTGGTGGGCATTCTCCATGAACTGCTGGTGGAGGGCAGTTAAGAGCCAACCGCATTGTGGGTGGGACTGGAGTCACATGTAGGCCCAGACCAGGTAAGGACGGCATGTTTCCTTCCCTAAAGTGGACCAGTTGGGTTTTTACAATAATCCGACAGCTTCCTGGTCACTTTTACCAATGTCAGATTTTTATTTCCAGAATTATTTAAACTGAATTCAAATACTCTAAACTGCCATGAGGGGATTTGAACTCTTGTTCTCTAGATTATTAGCCCAGGTATGCTGGATTACTAGTCCAGTACCACTAGGCTAACCTACCCATTTCAATGGAATGAAATGAAAGATCTAAGAGGTGTCTAATAAGTGTTCTAATGTTTGAAGCTTTGTGCTCAGCTTTGCAGATTCTGTGTGGTACTCTATTAATTATGTCTGCACTTGTGCGATCGTGATGGATTAATTGAGTCTAGGGAGGACAGGCATTTTATTTTAAAATGAAACCCGAGATAGCTCTTGGCTCAGCATGTGGCAAAAGAAGGCAATGTGGGGACAGAGCAGAGAGGGCATAAAAGGAACAGATTAATGTTTTACAAAAGGAGGAGTATGAAGAGGGATAAAGAGAACAACACTGCTTTAAAGAGTGAACAGTATCGAGGCTGTAAGGCAACGAAAGTTGCTGAAAATCGCAGTTTGAATTCCCCCAATCTGGCAGTCAGGCCTTGATTATGTTATGTCAGGCCCCAACCCCAGAGTGGGTCTTGAACCCACAACTGTTTGACTCAGAGGCAAGAGTACTCCCAGTTGAGCCAAGTTGACGCTCAGAGGCATTAATCTTAAGTTTCTCTCGAATTCTCCAGAAAAGAGAAGGCTGAGGGGTGACCTATTGGAGGTCTTTAAAATTATGAAGCGGTTCGATAGGGTAGACGTAGAGAAGATGTTTCCACTTGTGGGGGAGTCCAAAATTAGGGGCCATAAATATAAAATAGTCACTAATAAATCCAATTAGGAATTCAGGAGAAACTTCTTTACCTAGGGAGTGATGAGAATGTGGATCTTGGAGTAGTTGAAGTGAATAGCATAGATGCATTTAAGGGGAAGCTAGATAAGTACATGAGGGAGAAAGGAATAGAAGGATATGCTGATAAGGTTAGATGAGGAGGCTCGTGTGGAGCATAAACACCGGCATAGACCATTTGGGCTGAATGCTTTCAAAATGACATTCTGACTATATTTACGTGGCTTTTGTACAGTTTGCAGGTATTACCCTTTTTACAGTGTTAACCATACTTGGACCCAGTTCACTGATAGCTGTGCGTTAAGGTGGGGGTCTACTTTAATGCTGGCCAGTGTGCACCCCTGGTCCGTATTGAGTGAGCTGGTCTGAGCCAGGGGCAGCGGTAGAAAATGCTACAATTGGCTTTAGTTCCCCTGGGCGAGGGAGTGGAAAAATCAGCCGCCATTTCTCTGCCAGTGACCATCCAGCAATTACCCTGAATTGTAGGAATGATGGTATAAAAGGTGCTGCTATGAAGGCGGAGGTGAGTTTAAAGGAACGAACAAGTGTTCTTGAAACCTTATGACCCTGAAATTCCACGGATGGCGATCATAATGGCTACAGAGTTTGTGAGGTCAATGAGAGGGCACCTCACTTTGCGTGGGGCAGGCCACTTTGGGGTTATCTTTAGTGCCCGTCTGCCCTGTGTGCCTAGAAATTCAGCGACCTGCCCATATGGGGTTGGGGGTTGGGGTTTGGGGGTTTGCCCAGCAGGTCCTCCAACCCTGGAACTGCTGTGACTGGTCCCCAGATAAACGGGGCCTATATGCACCCTTGTGGAGGTCAGTATTGCTCATTTTACAGGGTATCCCGGCTGCCACTACTACACCAGGTCCCCTTCCATGGCCAGAGCCAGGAACACCTCCTAGCCTGTCATTTTCCTTGTAAGGAGAGGATGGACATTCTGGGTCTTACAAGTCAAATTGGAAATTCTTGGAAACAGTACAGACAGGGGGCAAAACAGCTGGTTTGCAACTGCGCTTGTGAGTAATTTTTCCCCCCCTATCATTGCAACTGAGGTGGGTATAGCTACAGTTTAAGTCATGGAAAGTTCATGTCCTACTGCACTCGCACTGTAATTACTTTTTCACGTCATACCTGAGGCTACTGGCTTTCAGCTTTCACAGATTGAATTGTGTAATGTGATCGCAAAACACTGAAAAAATCCTGAAATTCAATGTATTATGATGAATTTAACTTATTCAGGGGTGCCACTTAAGGTATTTACTTAGGTATTTCAGGTCGTTTAGAGACTTGATTAACGTGATATTTTAGGAGGGTTGGGATTTTGCAAACAACTGGGACTGTTTCCCGTACTGGGGGAAACACTCCCAGTTCAAATGGACGTGTTGCAGCCATCAGCCTGTGGCTGCGGCAAAGGTCCATTTGACAGGTGCTGGGGGGAGACCCTCACTCATTGCAGGAGGCCACTCTGTCACTTGGGACAAAGTTTGGCCTCCACCACCCTCCTCCAAACAACAAAATTCACGAACTTGCACACTTACCCCGGTGTCCAGACACATGTACCTACCTTGCGGACCCCCTCAGATATGCATCTTCTGGATGGGGGCCGCCGTAGCTGCAGTCATGACCTCCTCGGAGGGCGAACAGCATCACCAGCCTCGCCGGCCACTCCGTCCACCTCTGACACGTGGAGCTCCACAACACAGTGCTGTGACACATCCACCTGCACAGCAGGAGGGAGGGCAACCGCAGAGAGAGATGCGTTGCAGAAGCCACTACCCTCGCCACAGGATCCACAGACCGAGGCTCAGCTTCCTGGACCTCTCTGAGCAGTAGTGCTCACGGAGGCTCAGAGTCACTCGACATGTAGTCGTGGACATCTGCAGCCTCCTTCATGCCGAGCTGCTCCCGGCTGGCCCGAGCACCATCTTCTTACCTGTCGCTGTCAAAGTCACCACTGCCCTCAACAACCTCTCCTCCACATCCTTCCAGGGTGCCACTGTGGACATTGCCGACGTCTCTCAGTCGTCTGCACAAAAGAGCCCTGCAAATACACCTACACCCACTCTGCAGTGACACAATGGGTGGCATCAGTTGTGGGTCTTCATCGTGATCCTCAGGAACGGGCATTATTGCACAAACCAGACAAGATTCGCAAAGACATGGCAATAGTGGTGCCAATATAATATGTGATGTGAGTTGATCAGAAATTAAATATAAGTAAAAACCATGACAAACCCTCAAACACCCTTGTGCTTCCCCTTCATGCTTACGACACGTTTGCCTTACGCTGCCTACTGCACATATGTGATGCATGCCCTGTGGCTGCAGCACAGGTAGTGGCAGGTTGAGTGAGGCTGACTGTGAAAGAGATGCACGAGAGGGTGAGTATGAGATGGAGCCATGAGATTGTATGAGGATTGGGTTGAGTGGTAGTGGCGGGATGAGTACTGGCGAGGTGAGTAGGTGCAGGTAAGATGAGGATGAGCTTTGAGTGGGTATGAGGGGTGATGTGACAGAGTAGTGTTGGCAGTGCAGAAGGAGATGTGGGGTGGGGGCGGTGATGTGGCAGACGGAGTGTAGGGGAATGAGTAAGTGTACTCACTTTGGCTGACCTACTTAGGTCATTGGAGCGCCTCCTGCACTGTATGCAGGTGAGTGATATGTTGGTGGTGCAGGTGACCTCCTCTGCCATCTCGAGCCAGGCCTTCTTGGTGGCAGAGGCAGGCCACTTCCTCCTGCCCGCCGGGGGGAAGATCTCTGTCCTCCCCCCTCCTCCTCACCCCATCCAATAAGAGCTGGAGTGAGGCATCATTAAACCTGGGAGCAGCCTTCCCCTTGGGCTGCTCCATGCTGTAATTTTTCCTATTTCTTGCAGCATCAGTCAGTGGAGGACTGCCCCTTTAAATAGAGCTCCTCCAGCTGACAGACCTTACTGCGCATGCACAGCCCGCCCACCGCGCAGCTCAGTAGTGGGGAACCCGGAACAAGAGGTAAGTGGATCCAATCAGCCTGCGATTGCGTTTGGGGCAGACTGATTTCACCGGGCGCGTTACCCACGTGCCCAATCGTCCCCCCGCCGCCCTGGTAATATCGAGCCCAAAGTCTCTGTTATAATGTAAGGAAACACGGCAGCCAATTTGTGCACAGGAAGCTCCCACAAACAGCAATGTAATAACGACCACATAATCTGTTTTACTGATGTTGGTTGAGGGATAGATATTGACCAGGACTCCAGGGAGAACTCCCCTGCTCTTCTTCGAATAGTGCCATGGGATCTTTTACGTCCACCTGAGAGGGCAGTCGGTTTCACGTCTCATCCAAAAGGCGGCACCTCCGATGGTGCAGCACTCCCTCAGTACTACACTGGGAGCGTCAGCCTGGATTATGTGCTCAAGTCCCTGGAGGAGGATTTGAATCCACAACCTTCTGATTCATAGGCAAGTGTGCTACCCGCTAAGCCACGGGGAAATCAACGAATTAATATCGATTGTCACTGCAGGCCTCACGTTTGGTGATGTCACAACGCACTCCTGCCCAGATACCATCTTCACGCCTTCAGCTTCCCTCTGTGCTGCTTCCCTCTCTCGCCTTGTACTTGACACAAGAAAATGATCCAGATAATAAATTAGTACATTATTTCTCTCCTCCTGGCTGACGTATTATTTCAGAAATACATTAAAACATTTAACAGCTGCATATGATATAGGAGATCCCAACGGCAAACATTCATCAGAGGTTCTAACATGGGCTGGATGTTACATTTTGCAGCCTACCTACCGTGTGAATTATTGTGACAGCTTCCTCTATTGTGCAGTATTTGACTGAGCATTGCCTGGGGCCGTTTAAATCATTTACCGTGAGGTAATGGGAAATGATATACCACATACGACAAAAAGAAAAAGATCCACCCAGAGCTCGGACAGCAAAGCCCGTGAGAATATTTGCATAAAACAGGGCCAAATAAAAACAAACCTTTTCAGAAATAAGCCCGTCTCCTGCTCTGGTTTCCAGTTACCATTCAGAAAGGGTCAAAGCTGAAATAAATTAAGCCAGACTGCAGAAGGAGACATTTCTTTGATGGAACTAAATTGCAAGAGAGCTCCTGATTTCAGTGAATGGTTTTCAAATCCCAATTTGCTCTGGGTTAGTCAATAAGGCGGGGGGGGGGGGGACATTTTACTCGCCACTGCCTAGCTGAGAATGGAATGGCCCAAACCCAAAAGTTGGCCAATTACATAGAAGTGCATAGGATTTCAGCACAGTAACAGGCCATTCGGCCCAATCGATGTTTATGCTCCACACGAGCCTCCTCCCTCCCTTCTTCATCTCACCCTATCACCATATCCCTCTCTTCCTTTCTCCCTCATGTGTTTCTCCAGCTTCCCAATAAATGCACCGAAGCTATTCGTCTCAACTACTCCTTGTGGTAGCGAGTCCCACATTCTAACCACTCTCTGGGTAAAGAGGTTTCTCCTGAATTCCTTACTGGATTTTCTCTTTTCTGCTTCAGCTGCAGGCTGTCCTGTTATGTATTTCCAGCGTGTTCTGTTCTTATTTCAAGATTTCTAACATTCAGGGTTTTTTTATTTTTACCTCTGAGAATTACACAGAATGTACGGCACAGAAACAGGCCATTCGGCCCAACTGGTCCATGCCGGTGTTCATGCCGCACATGAGCCTCCTCCCTCCTGTAAGGGGTTTCTTTTTTTACTGTTTCTCGGGCTTATAATAGGTCAGCCAGTTATGTTTTTCCTGAGCTGCCCTGCCCGCAGTGCGGTTGCGAATCGCTTACCCCTTCCTGATTCTGAGCTGAGGACTTATCGAGTGGTAACAAAGACAGACAAACAGACCAGTGGATTGGTACAAGGAAAACCAATGTTTATTAATAAGAAAACTAAAACTACAAGGTAAACAGTATAATACAGAAGATAAAGAAATCGCTATGGATGTAATACAGTCTTACACTTATCGGGTTGAAAGAAACAGACACATCGAGGGAAAATTCTAAAATCACAAGTTTAGCAATATCCCTTAACCCCCAACCTTACACTTATGCTAGGTTGTCTTGTGGCAGCCAGAAAATTAATGCTCACCGGTGAAAACAGATGAAAAGGCCTGGCCCCTGTGCCTGCTGCTGCCGTCGACATGTGGTTGCGAGGTTTACTGGATGGCTTCCTTCTTAGTTGCTAGCAGACAGACAGGACAGGGCCAAGAGGCGAAGAGAGCAGCTACCACTCTACTACCCAGAAATATACTGGGCAGCTTCAGTTATACCCTCCTGGTAACAGGTTCTTTTCATACCTTATCAGCTTGCTTCATTGTTTGATTTAAGCACGAAACGTAAGACAAAGGACCCCCAACTCTGGCCCATTTACATTAATGGCCGGTTCCTGTATCGATCTGTTTGCTAACTGCTTTACCATTGTTCCGAATGTACCTTGATGGTTCACCTTTTGTCCTGCGATCACTTCCTGCTCGAATTTTGATGTGTTGACCGGCCATGTTGATAGCTTGCCTCAGGGCTAGAAAGCAGCTGCATTGTTTAAAGAAACCTGTCTAGACACGAAAACCTGCCAAGTTGTTGAGAATGCAATTTCAAATCTGCCGGTCCTTGGCCATGTGTCTGACTGCAGCCATTTTGAGAGACCTTGGATTTTTTAAAACAGTCACACCAGGGTTACTTTAATAACTCCAATAAATCTTCGGGGTGGGGGGAACATGTGAAATTTTGCGAATCCCTTCACTCCCTACTTCATCTAACCCAATCAGCATATCCTTCTATTCCTTTCTCCCTCATGTGTTTATCCAGCTTCCCCTTAAATGCATCTATGCTATTCGCCTCAACTACTCCTTGTGGTAGCGAGTTCCACATTCTCACCACTCTCTGGGTTAAAGAAGTTTCTCCTGAATTCCCTACTGGATTTATTAGAGACTATCTTATATTTATGGCCCCTAGTTCTGGTCTCCCCTGCAAGTGGAAACATCTTCTCCACATCTACCCAATCAAACCCTTTCATAATCTTAAAGACCTCTATCAGGTCACCTCAGTCTTTTTTCTGGACAAAAGAGCCCCAGCCTGCTCAATCTTTCCTGATGGGTATAACCTCTCAGTTCTGGTATCATCCTAGTACATTTTTTTTGCACCTTCTCCAGATCCTTTTTATAATATGGAGACCAAAACCGTTCACAGTACTGCAAGTGTGGTCTAACCAAGGTTCTATACAAGTTTAACATAACTTCTCTGCTTTTCCATTCTATCCCTCTGGAAATGAACCCCAGTGCTTGGTTTGCTTTTTTTAATGGCATTATTAACCTACATCACTGCTTTTAGTGATTTGTGTATCTGTACCCTCAAATTCCTCTGCTCCTCTTCCCCATTTAGTCTCTTATTGAAGTAATTGGCCAGTTTCCAAGCCTTTGAAATGAGCTTCAACTATCACCTTTCACCTCTGACTCCTTATTGCTTCTATCTGCTTTCCTGCCGCCCTGAATCTTTACTGACCTGTTATGTCTCTTCCGCACTCCTTAACTTCCTGGTGACACTGAGTGCGTATGTTATTACTTGGGACCAATGCCTATCATTTCTCAGAGAAAGAACATTCCATTGACTTGTCCCATAGTCCTCAATGTAATAAAGGGAGATAACTGTATACTTACCAGTATCTGTCACTTACCTCAAATTGCCTCGTGTTTATGCTTTTTAAAACTGCTGTCAGAGGCAGCCTGAGAGCTGACATTTTAAATGAAAGGAAGACTTACATTTCTAAAGAACCTTTCACAACCTAAGGTCGTTATAAAGCACTTCAAAACCAATGAAGTTTGGTCACTGTTGTAATATAGGGAAACATGGCGGCTAATTGGTGCACAGCAAGGTCCCACAAACAGGAATGAGTTAAATGACCAGATAATCTGTTTTAGTGATGTCGCTGAGGGGAAAGATGTTGTCCAGGACACTGGGGAGAACACCCTTGCTCTTCTTAAATTAGTGCCGTGGGATCCCTTACATCCACCCGAGAGGGCAGACGGGCCTCGGTTTAGCTTCTCATCCAAAAAAAAACGGTACCTCCAACAATGCAGCACTCCCCCAGTACTGCACTGGGAGTGTCCGCCTAGATTTTGTGCTCAAGTTTCTGGAGTGGGGCTTGGACCCACAACCTTCTGACTCAAAAGTGAGAGTGCTACCAACTGAACCAAGTCCAACACCCTCGGTTTGCTGCTCTAATTATGCCGGCACTCTGACAAAACATGGGCAGAATGTGGCGGGGAATTCTTCAGGAGCTGTTATGCCAGTTACTCTCTTGCCCCACTACCTGTGGCATTGACTGGCAGAATTTACAATGACCATGTAATGACTTTGCCCAAGTACGGGCAGGCGAATTATAAACACACGAATATGACGGGAAATAGGTTGTATGATGCATTACCCAACACTTGCGATTAGCAGATCTGGGCACCATGTGCGGTAACTGATACACACTCGATAGTCCACTTAGTGACCCCCGCGCAGAAAATGGCGGGAAAACCAGGTGGTCTGCAATTGATATTCCAATGAGCACTCCCAACGAGAAGACCTCTGTACCAGGAAGGCTAATTGACAACAATGAGCCCACTTTACTTGCCTTGCTACATTCTTACTTTTGCTCTATCAGGGAAATGTTGCATCTCTATGGAATCCTTCCAATATGTGAACAGTTCCTTTTTCAACTAGACCTTAATTATTAAATATTTGTAACAGCGTTGAGGGAAAACATTTTCTTTGACATTAATATTTTAAAAGATTCATTTATTGAGAGTAACAGAGGGCAATTCCTGCAGAATTCTTTCTAATCACAATTCGGTGTCAGTGCAAGGGCTCATGTACAATAACAATAAACTTACATTTGTAAAGCACTTTAACGTGTCAAAAATGTCTCAGTGGGCTTCAGACTATTATAATGCACTGCAGGAACTTCCATTCTGCACAAACAGCAGTGAGAGGTGCTCCGTCTCTCCAACTCTCTCTGCTCCTTTAAGACCCTCCTTAAAACTCACCTCTTTGACCAAGCTTTTGGCCACCCCCTCCTAATATCTCTTCCTTTGTCTCTTGTAAACAATCTTACAACACCAGGTTATAGTCCAACAATTTTATTTGAAAATCACAAGCTTTCGGAGGCTTCCTCCTTCGTCAGTTGGAAAGACTATCTGTAATCATCAGGCATTGTTCTGTGATTTATAAATGCGAAGGGTTTGAGGATTTCATTTCCACAACATTCACCTGAGGAAGGAGGAAGCCTCCGAAAGCTTGTGAATTTCAAATAAAATAGTTGGACTATAACTTGGTGTTGTAAAATTGTTTACAGTTGTCAACCCCAGTCCATCACCGGCATCTCCACATCAAAGTCAATGGCGCTCGAGGTAGATGGAAGATAAAGACTTGGGGGGGGAGAAAGTTAAGCTGAAGTGAGATGGATATAAAATTGTGGGAAGCTATTGCAGCGTCACCAGGACGGGATCAGACGTGGGTTGGAATTGTGATTTGTGACACACGGGTTAATGTGTTTGGCTGATTTTTCATTTGTCCGCTATTTTAACACAGGCATTAACTCCTTTATTTTAAACAGACGCCTACTGTTAAAATGATGAATGTGTTACGATGTCTGTTACTAAAATAGCAAAAGAAAGAACAAATTTGCATTTATATAGCGCCTTTCACAACCTCTGGTCGACCCAAAGTGCTTTACAGCCAATGAAGTACTCTACTGAAATGTAATCACTGTTGTAATGTCGGAAACACAGCAGCTAATGTGCACACAGCAAGGTCCCACAAACAGCAATGTGATAATGACCAGATAATCTGTTTTTTAGTTATGTTGGTTGAGGGATAAATATTGGCCAGAACACCAGGGCGAACTCACTTGCTCTTCAAAATACTGCCATGGGATCTTTTACGTCGACCTGAGAGGGCAGACGGGGCCACGTTTTGACGTCTCATCCAAAAGACGGCACCTCCGATAGTGCAGCACTCCCTCAGTACTGCACTGGAGTGTTAGCTTAGATTTTGTGCTCAAGTCTCTGGTGTCGGGAACCCACAAGCTGCTTACTCAGAGGCGAGAGTGCTACCAACTGAGCCGCTAGTACTAACACTACTAATATCACACAACACGATTTCAGTCCACTTGTCACATAACTAGAGGAGCTGAAGTGGGGTGGGAGTGGGGGTGGGGTTTGGGTGCCCCCCTTTTAAGGCTCGATGGATAAATGCATGGCCAAGTGTGGTACTGAACTCTACATATGAGGAAGCCTCAGATTCATTCCCTGATCTTTGATGAATAAGTTTACTTCAGAGAGGGGATGCTACATTTGCCTCTAGGGGTGGGATATAGTAAAGGGGACTATTATGCAGCTGTGAATCAACAACAACAGCAAATTTCATTTATATAGCACCTTTAACGTAGCAAAACATCCCAAAGTACTTCACAGGGGCGTTATCATACAAAATTTGACACTGAGCACCATAAGGAGATATAAGGGCAGGTGACTAAAAGCCTGGTTAAAGAGGTAAGTTTTAAGGAGCGTCTTAAAGGAGGAGAGGGAGGTAGAGAGACGGAGAGGTTTAGGGAGGGAATTCCAGAGCTTAGGGCCTAGGCAGCTGAAGGCACAGCCGCCAATGGTGGGACGATGAAAATCGGGGATGCGCAAGAGGGCAGGGTTGGAAGAGTGCAGAGATCTCGGAGGGTTGTAGGGTTGGAGGAGGTTACAGAGATAGGGAGGGGCGAGACCATGAAGGGATTTGAAAACAAGGGTGAGAATTTTAAAATCGAGGCGCTGCTGGACTGGGAGCCAATGTGGGTCAGCGAGCACAGGGGTGATGGGTGAACGGGACTCGGTGCGAGTTAGGATACGGGCAGCAGAGTTTTGGATGAGAGCACAAGAAATAGGAACAGGAGTAGGCCATATGGCTCCTCGAGCTTGCTCTGCCATTCCATAAGATCATGGCTGATATTCTACCTGAGGGTGCAATGTGGGAGACCGGCCAGGAGAGCATTGGAATAATCGAGTCTAGAGGTAAAACAAAAGGCATGAATCAGAAGTATAAGGAAATTAAATATAGCATTCACTCTGATCTGTGCTGGACATGGAATGTACTGTAATCTACTGTAGATTATTTTTCAATGAAGCTAAGGCTGAGGTGACGACAGCGCATTCATTAATCTTATTCCATGAACGTCATTGCTTATCAAGGACGTGGAGCAGACCAGTAGTTTGTGTCTGCTGTGATAGATGCTGACAGCGTTAAAGAGGACCAAAGACACTGAGAAATTCTTCCTCCCCCCACCCCCGCCACATATACACACAGAAAATTGAGACAGTATATCCAGAAAATAATAACAGATACACTTTGACGCTATAATGTAATCTCGGGGTTCATATGAAGGTTATAAACCAATGAGGCATTTCTCCTGTGGTTTATTAAACATCACCTGGACTCCTCGATTAGATTACTGCCTTGCAATAACTCCAGGGTGTCCATTTTTCTCTGCACGCAAATGGCAAAGGGAAGCTTATTTATACCCCAGAAACTCTTACTGTTTAAATGGTCTTTGCTGCTTCCATGTTGTTCAAGCGCAGACATTTTAGTGATAACCTGCACTTGTCTGAAGCATATGAAGCAATAAATAGCTCCAATACTGATTAAATGCTGAGGTGCTCAATCAAAGCAGGGTAGCTGTTTATTGCTGACTACAATTTACTATTGCATTACCTTAGGAAGTGTGTCATAATTCCCATCTTTTTGAAAAGAATAGAATGCGTACTCTCTCTTTCCTATCCCTGCTAAATGTGTACTGAGAATGAAGAATGGAAATTCATTCTGTATCTAATGGAGCAAGTAAGCCTCTTACCCTGAATCATCTTCTAAAAATGACAATCACAAGGAAGGCCAAGAAGTCGGCGGTCTGAGTTTATGAGGGAAGACTGGAGAAAACTGAACTCTTCATCTTCCGCCCAGCTCGGTTGCTAGCTTTATCACTGAGTTTGAAGACTGTGGGTTCAAGCCGTTTCCAGGGCTTCTTAATCTAAGCTGACACTCCAGTGCAGTACTGAAGGAATGCTACATTGTCAGAAGTGCCATCTTATGAACGATCTATTAAACTGAGACCACCCCCTCCCCATCCGATAGTTCATGTAAGATGTTGCAGATTCCATGGCACTTTTTGAAGAAGAGCAGGGAATTCTCCTAATGCCCTGGTCAACATTCCCATCACAGCCAACACCACCAAAAAACAGATTAATTGGTCGTTCATCTCAGAGCTGCTTGTGAGTTCTTGCTGTACGCAATGTAGCTGCCATGATCCCTTATATAATAACATTCATTGCACTTCAAAGTAATTCATTGTATGTGAAGCACTTGGGGGTAGATCTGAAAGATGAGATAAGGTTCTATCTAACCATCTTTCTTTCTACATATGACTGTAACAGGTCTCTTGATGACGCCTTCCAACAGCTGACATTCTAAGCCTCAGAGTTTCAGTTATAGGATGGCCTTCAGGGTAATGGAAGACAGCTTGATGCTGTAGATGTCTGAGTAAATGACTATACCCCAAGCTTACTCATCACCCAACCACTTCATCGAGGTCTCATGAATAGAGTTTGACATAAATGTGGCTGCCGTGGCTAACATCTCTTCCAAGATGCTCGAGGACAGGTCAGCGCAGGCCAGAGCTCTCGTTCCCCACGACCATTTCCCTTTTTGCCCAAAGGTCTTAGATCTCTCACATGTGCTGGGAGAAACCCCGGTACGTCTAGGAGTTTCAAAATATGTAGGTGAAATGTTTGGACACATGCCACTGGGACTTTGCTGTCACTGAAGAATGACGAAAAAAGGCCAAAGTGCCCTCTTCTCCTTCTGAAAGGATTATGTCGAGGCTAAAGCTGACATCTATCACACCACCAAGAATCAATATGAATCAAAAAATCTGACAAATCCCCCTATATCTTCCAGTCAATATCTTTGAGAAGCTCTCTTGAGTGATAATATCACATTTAGGGGAGGGAGGGCACCCGCCACCATAAACCCACTGGTTCAAGATGATGTGGAGATGCCGGTGATGGACTGGGGTGGACAAATATAAGGAATCTTACAACACCAGGTTATAGTCCAACAGTTTTATTTGAAAATCACAAGCTTTCGGAGCTTTTCTCCTTCGTCAGGTGAGTGAATGAAGGGTTCTAAAATCGCATCACCTGACGAAGGATTTCGTCAGGTGATGCGATTTGTGATTTTCAAATAAAACTGTTGGACTATAACCTGGTGTTGTAAGATTCCTTACATTGGTTCAAGATGGTGAATGAAGCACACATCATTCTCAGTTGAGTCCACCCAACATAGCTCTGCGCTCCGAGTTAGTATCTAATCTAATTCTAGCTCTTTCAGTCTAACAATGCACCTTGCTACAGAACCTTTATTGTGCACATTGTACAACTAGAGGTCATAAATATAAAATAGTCACCAGTAAATCTAATAGGGAATTCAGGAGAAACTTCCTTACCCAGAGAGTGGTTAGAATGTGGAACTCACTACCACAAGGAGTAGTTGAGGCGAATAGCATAGATGCATTTAAAGGAAAGCTAGATAAACACATGAGGGAGAAAGGAATAGAAGGATATGCTGTTGGGTTAGATGAAGAGGGGTAGGAGGAGGTTCGTGTGGAGCATAAAAGCCGGCATAGACCAGTTGGGCCGAATGGCCTGTTTCTGTGCTGTAGACTCGATGTAACGCATGCATGGGCGATGGGTTGTCAGTTCTATGCTGTGACTGCACAAAGCTCTCATCAGGCTGCTAATGGTAGAGATGGTGACAGAAGCATTATCAATGTCACCCATATCGATGCTCATTTGTATTTCTCACAACACATCTTGCTCTAGCTCATGAAGGTGACAGAAAGTGTTTAGACGGAGGTATAGTTTCAGCAGGAAACACAGTGTGCTGTGGTACATCTGAGTCTGAAAAATGTTTTTGCACCAACACTGCAGTTACCTCATTCTTTTGAAAATTAATCAGTGCTCACTGTTCACTTGCAAATCTTCATCTTCAGCAAATGGAAAATGACCCTAAATAGCTGTTACGCTTGGTTTGTTTACGTGCAGGGAGGAGGTTGCTGGGTGTTGTACAACCATGGTACGTCATGGTTATACCATACAGGTCTCTCGATCTATCTAGGAAGGTCTAGGGCTCCCTACGCCAGCTCCAAGCTTCATTATCACGATCAAACCTTCCGTCTGCATCTGCTCTGGAGTGGTGCAGTCAGGAGGCCCACCTGCAATATCGGGAGATGGGCCTGCAGCAGTGAGCTGGGAGCTTCCTGAGAGACTGTTAAGGTACATACTTGAGGCGGGAGCACGCAAGCTCATTTCCATAATTGTCCACGCACTCAAGCTCGCAAGTCCAACTGGATCACCTGAGGTAGAGTGAAAAATGACATCCTGGCTCTTCCCAGACGCAAGAAGGAAAGATAAACCTGCGAGCCGATCCAGCCCGCTCTCGTGTGCACCTCTTGCGTTTTAGCCACTTACAGAAACCTGGGAGTAGCCCAGGCCCATCCTTCCCAGAAAGAAATGATAAGGGAAATTCTCCGCTCCGACACACCTGCGGCACAAATGGATGCCAGGGTCACGGCCGGCTGCCTTTACCTGCCAGTTTTGGGCAGGAGATTGACAGGGCCTATACAGGTGAGGCCCAGTAGCTAAAATCTCATGCTGCCAAGGTCACGGTGGTTTGCCATCCTCCTCGGCCCCCGCCCGCAGGATGGCCGTGTGGAAGTGCATGAAGGGATACTTGGCCATATTAACTCTTTATTAACACACATGATAGGAATAGCCACAAACACATAGAAGCACAATTGTGTAATTACGTTTGAGCCTTGGTATGTTGATAATTAAGGCTAGCACAGCCTGGCCTTCCTTGAGATAAGGACATAATAATAATAATAATAGAGCTGATGAATGTCCATGAAGCCTTGAGACTGGCTCCAGCCATAATGATAACGAGGAACAGGAATGTAGAGAGAAAGGAAATAGCTGACATCAGCTCAGGCCTACGTGCAAGGTTATGGATGTTCGGGGGGCAGGCTCACTACTTGATTGACCAACTACCTGAGCCAATAAAGAATGTACGTGTACGCCCATATTCTGTAGCAGGTGGGCGTTGTCTATTGAATTGTATAAACATGAGCTGTTTCATTGACTCGGCGAAGTTGCACCCTCAACCATTGTTTGAGGTGCACTTCCACTTGTATACAAGTTGGGGTTCAATAAAGCTTCTCCTTGTGCTACTTTGTTTGGGTGTTAATGCATTTGTATAGTGTTAAGTTTCGACAGCCGCCCCAAGTTAAGATCGGGGTGCATGTCAACATTTAAGAATAGGTTAGATGAGTGGCTGAAGGAAAGGGGGATAAAGGGATATGGAGACAGGGTGGGCACTTGGGATTAGGCCTACTGCTCGTGTGGAGGACGTACGTCAACATGGACCGGTTGGGCCAAACGGCCTGCCTTCCATGTTGTACTTCTGTCTGATGGCCTATCTGAAATGAGTTTAGCCGATTTCAATCCATTTGGTCCACAGCAAAAGTTCCCTTAATCTGATGCTAATTGCACTAAATTGGTACTTTCACTCAACCTGGGCCACAAGGATGGTCAGTGTGAGAAACTGCAGTGTCGCGCTGGTGCAGTATTGGGCGTCCTTCCACGGTCGGCATATTATTAAGAGTTGATGGATCATGGGAGAGGGGGTGGGGGAAGTAGAGTTTTGTCTTCACCGCCTGGGTGGTAATCTGGCGGAACGGATCGCCCGCTAGTACTAGAACCTGGCCCACCTTCATTCCATTGAATGGTGGATGAAATCATGCGGGTTTTATAACGGACGGACAATCTGCTCCGTGAGATTACCACCCAGGCGGAGAAGACAAATCTCTACTCCCACGATTGACATGTAAAGAAAACAAAAGGGAAACAAAAAATACACGAGGGTAGATTTTACAAATTCGTGAACAAAATATCCTGTGGGACTGTGGCGCCTTAGTTCCCCACACTCACACCTGACGCACAAAGCTACGATCCAAGAGGACAAATTTGTTAAATCTGCTCCACAGTGTAATGATTAAGTGGGTATCATTTGTAGGAGTAGATTAGTAAACTATAGAAAACTGCCTTAAGCACCCACATTACAAATGGTTTTATCCTATTCACATTACTTATGTATTTGAATAAAGCTTGTGGATTAAAAGAAAGAACTTGCATTTATACAGCACCTTTCACAGCCACAGGACACTCTAAAGAACTTAACGTTCGAAGTGTAGTCACTGTTGTAAGGTCAGAAACAGTAGGAATTTGCACACCGCAAACAGCAATGTGATAATGACCAGATCATCTGTTTTTTAGTGGTTGGTTGAGGGATAAATATTGGCCAAGATACCAGAGCAAACACCCCTGCTCTTTTTCAAATAGTGCCATGTCACAGCAAAGACAGAGTCTCAGTTTAAGGTCTCAACTGAAAGACAGCACCTCTAGACAGTGCAGCACTCCCTCATATTACACTGGAGTGTCAGCCTAGATTTTGTGCTTAAGTCTCTGGCATGGGACTTGAACCCACAACTATCTGGCTCAGAGGTAAGTGTGTTACCAACTGAGCCACAGCTGCAACAAAAAGCATTTAACAATCCCAGAACACTATCAATACACTGGCCATTATTCACAGTACACACACAAGTATTGTCAGAAACCCTCAAGCTGATTTTGCATTGGAAGATTAAGGTATTAAGGTATTAAGGGATATGGGCCAAAGGCAGGTATATGGAGTTAGATCACAGATCAGCCATGATCTTATCAAATGGCGGAGTCGGCATGAGGGGCTGAATGACCTACTCCTGTTCCTATTTTCCTAAGATTTACAGAATCTTAGAATCATGCAGCACAGAAGGAGGCCATTCGGCCCATTGTGCCTGTGAAAGAGCTATCCAATTAGTTCCACTCCCCTGCTCTCTCCCCATAGCCCTTCAAGTACTTATCCAATTCTCTGTTGTAAGTTATTATTGAATCTGCTTCCACCACCCTTTCAGGCAGTGCATTCCAAATCATAACTCGCTGCGTTAAAAAAAAAATTCTCTCATCTGCCTTCTGCATTGCATCTACTAATTGTCTCATTTTTAAACAATGCAGGTCTGAGTTGTCTCCCTTGGTGACACTTTTAAAAGACTCCTTCCTTCACAATTACTGTGTTCATTTGAGAGAATAAGTTTCAATTGAAGTTGTCTGTCACAGAAAAAAAGTTAAAATTCTAAGTTAAAACTAATTACTGCAAGTGACACAATCTGAATATTTGCTTCTAAATAAGATACCATGGAATCTTACAGCACAGAAGGAGGCCATTTGGCCCATTGTGCCTGTGCCGGCTCTTTGAAAGAACTGTCCAATTAGTCCCACTCCCCCTTGCTCTTTCCCTCAAGGTGCAGAATCCAGTTGTTGCATAAAAGCTATTTCATACATCGTTCTAAGACATGTTATTGGAATTTGATTTTGGTCCAAACTAGATAAGTCTGATACCCAGTGAGTGAGAATTAAGAGTCAGAATATTTAGTTCCTCATGGATTTCACACAAAATCGATCCGCGCAAAGCAGCAGCTCCTGGGCATAGAAAAAATATCACTTGTCCCGAATGTTTTGCCAGGGCGAAAGGGCTGAGACATGAAAGGTGCCAAGGGTAAATCCTCTCTCTCCAAACTGCTGACCTGTGGGGAAACTTGTAATGGATTTACTGGAGGAAAATCATTATGGAAAAATAAAAGGAGAATGCAAATGGCTGGCAAAAGCAATCTGCAAGATGGCAAAGAATTCAGCCCTGGCTTCTCTTAGGAAGGCAATGCTGTGGGTTGCATTAAGTTGAATTGCTGTTATATGCTGCTGGTAATTAGATATTGATTTTGACTGTCAATGGCTATACCACCTAGTGTTCTTCTAGTGTCAGTATAGATGTCTGAGCTGTGGATTAATCTCTGAACAGCTAAGAAGCTTTAACATTTTATTTCTGTGGTACCGTATGTAGGGAATGAGTGAAAACAATTATCTAAAGGAAGGTGTTTGATGCATCAAGGATTTGAATAAATATGAACCCAAATGGCCTGTTCAGCATTTGACTCAATTGATTCAGAGGGTAATAATTCTCAAAGAAGGAGCCAAGCTTGGTCGTTAAGCTGATATTAACCCTGAACTACCTGTTTTTTTTTAATGTTCATTCTCAGGATGTGGGCATCGCTGGCAAGGCTAGCATTTATTGCCCATCCCTAGTTGCCCAGGGAAGATGATGGTGGGCCTTCTTCTTAATCCACTGCAGCCCTTTGTAGTGGTTTGATAAAACAGAATGGTTTGCTAGGCCACTTCAGAGGGCAGTTAAGAGTCAACTCACTTAGGACTGGAGCCACATACAGGTAAGGATGGCAGGTTTCCAAAGGATACATCGCAGGTATAATTTAAAGTATTTTCTAAGACAGAAGATACTGTCAATTTAATAGGAAAGACTAAGGCCTTGATATTAAACCGTGGGATTTTTAGAAAATTACTTGCTCTCGAGCTGTGGGTGAAGCTGGCAAGGCCGCACTTGTTGACCATTCCTTGTTGCCCTCAGAAGGCCTTCCCCTTGAACCATTGCAGTCCTTATCGTGATGTTTTTTCGAGGACGGTGTTAGGTAGGGAATTGCAGGAATTTGACCGAGCAATGATAAAGAAACGGTGGTATATGTCCAAGTCAGGATGGTGCGTGACTTGGAGGAGAACTTGGAGGTGATGGTGTTAACATCATGCTGTGATGGTTGAGTTAGTATTAGAATCATAGAATCATAGAAACATTACAGCACGGAAGGAGGCCATTCAGCCCATCGAGTCTGTGCCAGTTCTATGCAAGAGCAATCCAGCTAGTCCCACTCACCCGCCCTATCCCCGTAGCCCTGCAAATCTTTTCCTTTCAAGTACTTATCCAGTTCCCTTTTGAAAGCCATGGTTGAATATGCCTCCACCACCCCCTCGGGCAGTGCATTCCAGATCATAACCACTCGCTGTGTAAAAAAGTTTTTCCTCATGTCACCTTTGGTTCTTTTGCCAATCACCTTAAATCTATGTCCTCTGGTTCTTGACCCTTCCGCCAATGGGAACAGTTTCTCTCCATCTACTCTGTCTAGACCCTTTATGATTTTGAACGCCTCTATCAAATCTCCTCTCAACCTTCTCTGTTCCAAGGAGAACAACCCCAGCTTCTCCTGTCTATCCAGAGAAGCGGCTGAGTGGAGCATAAAGGGAGCCGCATGAGGAATCAAAAAATCAAAAGTGAATTCACAAAAGAAGGAGGAATGCCGAGGGTAAGTCAGTAAGTATTTAGTTCATTGGTTATTATTTTTAGTCATGATGTGGAGATGCCGGTGATGGACTGGGGTTGACAATTGTAAACAATTTTACAACACCAAGTTATAGTCCAGCAATTTTATTTTAAATTCACAAGCTTTCGGAGGCTTCCTCCTTCCTCAGGTGAACGATGTGAAAAAAATACGGAACAGAAGGAGGCCATTCGGCCCTTCGTGCTCTCTGAAAAAGCTATCCAATTAGTCCCACTCCCCTGCTCTCTCAACGGAGTGGGACTCTCTTGACATATCTCAAAATAGCCTCCGAAAGCTTGTGAATTTAAAATAAAATTGCTGGACTATAACTTGGTGTTGTAAAATTGTTTACAATTATTTTTAGTGGTTATTGTTCTTAGTGGTTGGCTAGTGTTTTTTAGTGGTTAGTGTTTTAGCGTTAAATAAACAGTAAATTGCCTTAAAGCTAAACAAACAGTTTAAATAACTGTAGCTAACATGGCCGGACAGCTGCGGCCCGTCGCATGCACATCCTGTGCCATGTGGGAACTGCAGAAAAACTTTGTGTGTCCTGGAAAACCACATGTGCAGGAAGTGCCGCCAACTGCTCGAGCTCAGACTTTCTGAGCTTGAGGGGCAGCTGGCGACACTACAGTGCATACGGGAAGCTGGTCCCATTGGCAGAAGGGCCAAGAACCAAAGGACATAGATTTAAGATGACTGGCAAAAGAACCAAAGGTGACATGAGGAAAAACTTTTTAGGTTAGGATCTGGAACAGCACGTTTCAGAAGGTGGTCACCCTGCAGCTACAGAGAGTTCAGGCGGAGAGGGAGTGGGTGATCACCAGACAGACTAGGAGGAACAGGCAGGAGTTCCCTGGGAGTGTGGCACTCACAAACCGGTATCCAGTGAGGGTGTTGGCACCTCAGGGGAGTGCAGCCGGAAGCAAATCCACAGCTGGGTGGGAGACTCGGTTGCAGAGGGGGCAAAAGAATTGCAGCTGTTATAGGGGATTCCAGATCCTAACCGCTCGCGGTGCGAAAAAGTTTTTCCTCATGTCACTTTTGGTTCTTTTGCCAATCACCGTAAATCTATGTCCTCTGGTTCTTGACCCTTCTGCCAATGGGACCAGTTTCTCTCTATCTACTCTGTCTAGATCCTTCATGATTTTGAATACCTCGATCAAATCTCCTCGCAACCGTCTCTGTTCCAAGGAGAACAACCCCAGCTTCTCCAGTCTATCCACATAAATAAAGTCCCTCATCCCTGGAATCATTCTACTTATTCTCTTCTGCACCCTCTCTGAGGCCTTCACATCTTTCCTAAAGTGCGGTGCCCAGAACGGGACACAGTACTCCAACTGTGGCCGAACCAATGTTTTATAAAGGTTCATCATGACTTCCTTGCTTTTGTATTCTATGCCTCTATTTATAAAGCCCAGGATTCTGTATGCTTTTTTAACCACTTTCTCAACCTGCCCTGACACCTTCAACAATTTGTGCGCCTATACCCCTGGATCTCCCTGTTCCTGTACCCCTTTTAGAATTGTGCCCTTTAGTTTATATTGCCTTTCCTCGTTCTTCCTACCGAAGTGTATCACTTCACATTTTTCTGCGTTAAATTTCATCTACCACGTGTCCACCCATGCCACCAGCCTGTCTATATCCTCTTGAAGTCTATCACTATCCTCCTCACTGTTCACTACACTTTCAAGTTTCGCGTCATCTGCAAATTTGGAAATTGTGCCCTGTACTCCCATGTCCAAGTCATTAATATATATTCTGGAAGGATGGGATCAAATGGGCCAAAGGGCCTTCTTTTCCAACCCCATCTTTGACCTTGTGACACAGGTAGCTCGGGGTTAATATCGGCGGCTCCTTCCTTGAGAATTATTACACCTTGACTAAATTGAGAATCTAATCAGGTCATTTGGGTTCATAGTTATTCAAATCTTTGATGCATCAAATGCTTTGCTTTAGGTAGTTGTTTTCATCCATTCCCTACATGCACAGAATTACTGCTCTTGTCCTTCTCAGTGGAAGAAGTCATGGGGCTTGGAGGTGCTGTTGAAGTAAGCTTGACATGGTTGAGTTTGAATTCTTTATGAAGTTCTTATTTTTGCTATTTGCTAAATGATAGTTACAACAGCAACTTGCATTTAACATTGTAAAACCGTCCCAAGGAGCTTCACAGGAGCGTTACCCATCAAAAATCTGACACCGAGCCACATAAGGAGATGTTAGGACAGGTGACCAAAAGCTTGGTCAAAGAGGTAGGTTTTAATGAGCGTCTTAAAGGAAGAGAGTGAGGCGGAGAGGTTTAGGGAGGGAATTCCAGAGCTTAGGGCCTAGACAGCTGAAGGTACAGCCACCGATGGTGGAGCGATGAAAATCAGGGATCCTCAAGAGGCCAGAATTGGAGGAGCGCAGAGATCTCGGAGGGTTGTAGGGCTGGAGGAGGTTACAGAGATAGGGAGGGGCGAGGCCATGGAGGGATTTGAAAACAAGGATGAGAATTTTAAAATCGAGGCGTTGCCAGATTCCAGATGAATGCACTGGTATATCAATATCACACAACATATTTATCCATGCCATTTTTACTGTTATTTTAGTAGAAAATGCTGTCAGCTCTTACTGCAAGTGTTAATTGAGAGTCTGGTGAAGAAATAATTTGCATTTATATAGGAGAAGGTAACGGCTAAGAAGTGCTGGTTTTATAAATAACTGGAACTGTTTGGAACCCAGTTTGTTACCGGAGAGATTGATTGCTTCTCAATCAGGGAGGGACAAGGAGACTACTTTCTGACATAGAGCAAAAACAAGATGGAGACTCTTTTAAATTCGGTACAGGGGAGAGAGTTGAACTGTAATTACGGAGAAGCACAGCTTGGAGGCTGGTGAAAAGGGAGAGAGCAAATAAGAGAAAGAAGAACATAAATGCTTGCCAAGTAAAGAAGCATGAAGCGAGTAAAGAATTGAAGGTAAAGTAAAGGACGTAATTAAGTGCCTGAATGCTCGAAGCATTGGAAATAACGGGCACGATTTTAAAAGGAAAGTGCGAGTGGGTTGAGGGCGGGCAAAGAAAATCGGGTTTTTGAGAAGCGGGCAGGAATCTCAGCTCCAGCAATTAAAGCCGGCAGGATGGTATTTAAAGCAGTCAATCAAGTACTTAAAGTATGTGAAATGTCCATAAATCTAATTAAGAGTGAAGGCAAGCGATTTCAACACTGCCTCAGCATGTTTCCCATTCTGTATGAAACACACCATGGAAAAGTAGTTGTGTTTCAGCAAGCAGCCATTCGGACATTTAAATCCCTGTTTGATCGATGGGGATAAAAGGTGAGTTATTGCAGCAGGGCACTCAGTTCTCTCGGACAAACTTTTGGCTGGGAGATCTCTCTGTGTTTAGACTGAAAATTCTTGGTTTCCACTCAGAATTGTTCTGTTTACACATATTTACCAACTTTTCGGACCCCCTCAAACTGACACCATCAGGATGGGGGGGCGCGATGGCTGCATTCACCAGTACCTCCGAGGACGAGGAACATCACCATCCTCGCCAGACACGGCGTGCACTTCCATCACTTGTAGCTCCACAATACAGTGCTGCAACACAGGCACCTGCACAAGAGCACAGAGGGGAACAACAGAGGGAGCGACGTCGCAGGAGGCACTACCCTCGTCAGAGGGTCTGCAGACCGAGGCTCAGCTTCCTGGGCCTCACTGAGGAGCAGTGCATACGGAGGCTGAGAGTGAGTTGCCAGGTGGTCGCAGACATCTGCAGCCTCCTTCATGCCGAGCTGCTCCTGGCTGGGTCTGGCGGCATCTCATTACCCGTCGCTGTTAAAGTGACCACTGCCCTCAACTTCTTCGCCTCCGGATCATTCCAGGGAGCCACCAGCGACGTCGCTTGGGGTCTCTCAGTCGCCTGCCCACAAGTGCATAAGACAAATAACCGATGGTTTGTTTCGCAGGGCCTTGCAATACGTCGACTTCCCTACGGACGACCTCAGCCAGACGGAGAGGGCAGTGGGATTCCACTCGGTGGCTGGCTTCCCATGTGTACAGGGTGCAATCCGAGAACCTCCACACGAGCCAGGACTGTTCATCAACAGAAAGGGATATCATTCCATCAACGCTCAGCTCGTTTGTGACCACTGCAAAAGATTTCTTTGTGTGTGTGCAAGATTCCCTGGCAGCTGCCACGATTCATTCATTCTGAGGTAATCCAACATCCTGGCCCTTTTCCATGCACCAAACAGCCTTAAGGGTTGGCTCCTCGGGGACAAGGGTTACCCCCTGCACACGTAGCTCGTAACACCTCTGAGGAACCCTGTCAGCGAGCAACAGCGTCGATACAACGAAAGCCACATCGCCACCAGGTCTATAATTGGACGTGCGACAGGGCTGCTGAAGATGTGATTTCAGTGCCTCGATCATTCTGGGGGAGGGCTTCAATACACACCAGCGAGAGTGGGTCGCATTATATCAGTGTGCTGTGTCCAGCACAACATGGCACAACAGAGAGGGTACCGGTTGAGGAAGCCCCATGCCCTCATCCACCATCCACATCTGCCATCCACATTGAGCAGGAGGAGGAGGAGCAGGAGGAGGAGGAGGAATCCATCAGCAAAGCAATGGCTCACCTGGCTGCACGTGAGGCCAGGGGGTCACTAATATGTAAACGCTTCTCATGAGGAGATCACAAAGTAAGAATAGTCCGGTCCTCAGACCACCTGGAAAGAGCAGTGCCAACACCATCCCCCACCCGCACAAAACAAACCTGCAACTACACATACACCCACTGTAAAGTCACCCACTGGGTGACATCATTCATGATGAAGCACATGAAAGGGTGCTATCACAAAAGCCAGTCAAGAATGGGCAAGACGTGGCAGTAGGGGTGAGAATGATAACATTTAATGTGACTTTATCAAAAAACAGATATTAATGAAAAGCATGACCATCTGACAGACACCCTTGTGCATACCCTTCGTGATCACAAATCCTTAGCCTTTCTCTTCCGACTACTCCTATGTGGTGCATCCCCTGTAGTTGCAGCAGAGGTAGTGGCAGGTTGCTCTTGTTCATGCCCTGACTGCTTAGATGCTTTCGGCCTACGTCCTCTGGGTTTTAGAACCCGTGAGAGCCCCACCAAAGACTGCTCCACCTGCACCTGTGCAGGGGCAGACTTGGCTACCTGGAGAGGAGGCAGCATTGCGGGTACTGGTTGAGAGGGGGGCAACGGGTGAGACGTGGGAGCGCTTTGAGTGGTGTCCCCACTTCCATGTCCCCTTTCGCCATCATCCCTCTCCTGGGCCAGTCCCACATCACTCCTACCACCCTGCTGGAGGACAGTTTGGAGGACACATGTGATGCCTTGTAAGCCCAGTTGTAAAATTTCTGTCTGCCTGTTTAAGGCGGCAGAATGTTGTTCACCCTGAGTCCGAACAGCCGTTGTCAGGGCCTGAATGGACTCATTTGTGAGCCGTGCTTGAAGCTCAATGGAGGCTAGCCTTCCCTCCATCGCAGACATTTCCGCAGTTACCTGCGACACTATCTCAGAAATTCCCTTTGCCACCATTCCACTAATGCAGGAGTTGGACACCTCCATCCTCTGCACTATTGTGGAGAGTGTGCGTGGCACCTGTTCCAGTCCCTCGCAAATGTGCTGCTGTCCCTCAATTATTATTCTTTTAAAGGATGGCCCCCGGGGTTCAGCATCTGCGTCCAGCTGAGCAGAGCCTGGAGAGGAGTGCACCCACCATTGCAGGCTCTCCACAGCTGCCTCTGCCAGCAGCTCGAGTTCACTTGTGTGAGGTGACTCACCAGGTGCCAACCCAACTAACTGACTGTTAGGACCCACCGAGGTGTGAGTATCTGCGCTGGTGGATGCCTCACTAAGATGTGACGGTGCGTTCTTACAGGCCGGGAGCTCCTCTAATGAATCGCCCTCTCCCATCACTGCGATTGTTGAACGGCCTGTAAGAGAACAGAGGGTGATATTAAGCATCATCACAGATGTGTCATGTTGCAATGAGCATACTGAGGTGTTCAACATGCCAGTCATTGTTAACATCAATTCATGTGTGCGATGAATGTTAAAGTTGTGTCACCAGACGTTTGTGGGGTGCCAGTCTCGGCGTCCCCGACGGACACGCACTCAAGGTGCGGCTGATCTGCAGGGTCTCCTCCTCCACCTCTGTGAGGACCACTATTTGTTGTGGACCCCCCTCCGGTCCTCGCCCTCTCGCGTGCATTTTGCGCTCTCTCCTGGAAGGGGAGAAAGTACAGACGTGTGAGTGAGTGAAGATGAAGTGGTCAGCCGATGAATGCATTGCTTTGGGTGAGGCTGACCGTGAAAGAGGAGCATCGGAAGGTGAGTGTGAGACAGAGACATCGCATTGGATCAGGATTGGGGTGAGTGGCAGTGGTGGGGTCACAAATGGAGAGGTGAGGAAGTGCTCAGGAAGTGAAGGTAAGTTGAGGATGAGCCTTAAGTGGGTGTGAGGAGTGATGTGATGGAGTAGTCTTGGCAGTGCAGAATGACGTGAGGTGGGGGGTGGGGTGCAGGTGATGTGCGACACGGAATGCAGGAGAATCAGTAAGTGTACTCACCTTTGCTGGCCTAGTTAGGTCATTGAAACTCTTCCTGAACTGGACCCAGGTGCGGCAGATGTTGCTACTGCTGGTGACCTCTGCTCCCACCTCGGGCCGGGCCTTCTTGGTGGCAGAGGCAGGGCGCTTCCTCCGGTCGGCCGGGTAAAATAGCTTCCTCCTCCTCCTCCTCCTCACTCTGGCCAGCAGCACCTCAAGTGAGGCGTCGCTGAATCTTGGAGCAGTCTTGCCCCTGTGCTGCTCCATTGGGTCTTCTGGGACTTTACTTCAGGAAAATCCATTGGATCAATGGCGCTTTAAGTCCAGATGCTCCAGCTGACAGCCTGTCATGCGGATGCGAAGTCCGCCCACTGCGCAGCTTTCGGACGGCAAACCTGGAAACAAGGTTAAAGGGTACCAATTAAGTTCCGATCGCGTGGGGAACGGTAAGCTTTTATTATTTGGGTTACTCGCGCGTCCGTTCAACCCCACCCCCCCCCCCCCCCACCCCGCCATCCATTTAAAATCATGCCCAACATGTGGGAATTGGAAGCTTATGCAGCAGACGGTAATTACAGGGATTTATGGATTCCTGGCTGCACACAAGCACGTCTGTCCACATCTGTTCAGAAACAGATAGGTTAATAGAATCATACAGCACAGAAGGAGGCCATTCGGCCCATCGTGCCTATGCCGGGTCTTTGAAAGAGCTGTCCAATTAGTCCTACACCCTTGCTCATTCTCCATAGCCCTGCAAATTTTTCTCCTTCGAATATATATCCAATTCCCTTTTGAAAGTTACTATTGAATCTGCTTCCACCACCCTTTCAGGCAGTGAAATCCAGATCATAACTACTCGCTGCGTAAAAATTTTTTTCCTCATCGCGCCTCTGGTTCTTTTGCCAATCACCTTAAATCTGTGTCCTCTGGTTGCCGACCCTTCTGCCGCTGGAAACACTTTCTCCTTATTTACTCCATCAAAACCATTCATAATTTTGAACACCTCTATTAAATCTCCCTTTAACCTTCTCTGCTCTAGGGAGAACAATCCCAGTTCCTCTAATGCTTTGGGAAGAAACCCAACATCAGAAACGTTGGGACTGGGTTCTGCACTCGGCAGCCTGTGATTTTCCTGTCCCTTTAAATCAATGTGGGGAACTCATTCCCAGTTCTACACCTGAAACATTAAACATTCTTTTCTCGTTAACAAAATGTTGATGGGCCTGCTGTGTATTTCCAAGATATGCCAGAGCCCTCAGGTGGAAATCAAACCCTTTTTAATTCTCACTCCCTCTTCTCCATCTCCTGCCTCATTTGAATAAACAACTAAACCACCAACTGATTTATAACTCTTCCCTCCTACTTTTTTCAACCTTGGTGGTATCCTGCCTCAGCTTTTCAGCTAAGTTCCTCAATTATAGGAAATAAATTTTAAAAGTATTCATCTACTGCGATGCAGACTTGCTACTTGCAAGACAGGACACCATGCAGGAAGTGCTGCATTTAAAAATAAATGTATTAATACACTGCTCCATCGCATTCCAAAGAAGATGGCCTCCAGAACATATAAAGAGCATAAAGCAAACTGGGACATCCTTGATGGTGTCAGCTGTTACTCAAGTGGCTAGCATTCTTGCCTCAAGTCACAAAGGTTGTAGGTTCGAAGTCCCACTGTGTGGGATTTGAGCATGAAAAGCCATGTAGGGAGTGCTACACAGTTGGATGTAGAAATTAAACCGAGGGCCTCTCAGGTGGATGTAAAAGATCCTGTGGCATTATTTTGAAGAAGAGCAGGGGAGTTCTCCACAGAGTTCTGGCCAATATTTATCCCTCAACCAACATCACTAAAAAAAACAGATTATCTGGTCATTATCACATTGCTGTTTGTGGGACCTTCCTGTGTGCAAATTGGCTCCTGTGTTTCCTACATTACAACAGTGACTATACTTCATTGGCTGTGAAGTGCTTTGGGATGAGCTACATTAATACAAGTTCTTTCTTTCTGTAAGGAAATATTAGAGAAGCTCTACAGTCCAGGGAGAAGAGGGTTAAGAGGTGACCTCCTTGAGATATACAAAATATTAAATGGAGTAGATAAGTGAAGCCAGAATATTATTTTAAGGTCAGATCCATTGGACATGAGGACAGAAATCTGAATACAAGAAAAGTAAAGTACTTCAAAAAGCACTTCATTTGCTGTAAAGCACCTTGGGATGTCCTGAGATTGTGAAAGGTGCTATATAAATGCAAGTCTTTTTTATGCTGACACCTCAACACTGTATGTACATGATTGCTGGGGGGTAAACTGTAGGACCATATCAGTGCAAGTGTGATTTAAAACTGCTCAGGGATGCCCTCCCCAGGTCTCTGCCTCACTGTGCATCCTTCTCCTCCCCCATCCCATGGCCCAGCACTGTATAATACACCTGTCTAGACTCTCTCAATTCTGTTGGACCATTATGGAGAGGAGCCAAGGGTAGGCCGGGCACTTTATCATTATTACCTCTTAAGCTGTACAGTCCTGAAGGCTCCAGGTTCAATTCCCAACTTGTGCTGAGTTACTTGACCTCAGCAGGACACCATGAAGGGCCTCATTCCCTGTGTTAGGGAAAGGCAAAAAAAATCCAGGATTTCCGCATCTGATCCCTTTCCTGTGACTCCCGCTGGAATAGACGGGTGTCAAGGTGATTGGACCTGGGCTGACATGGTGTATGTGGAATGGACTGACAATACTGGCTAAGACCTAGGGTTGCCAACTCTCCAGGATAGTCCTGGAGACTTCAGGAATTAAAGATTTATTTCCTGGACACAAGAAATTGTGCATTTTTTTTCATTTTCTTTGAACACTTTTGTTTATTAGTTATAAAGATATTGGAGTTGGGGGGAGAAAAGGCAGTTTGACCGGCAGTCAGGAATCATCCAATCAGCTAATGAAGAGACTGTTGGCTTTCCAGTTGCCGTGAAAAGGCGGGGCACCGCGAGGATGGACGTGTCGGGCAACCAATGGCGGGAGTGTGGGGGCGGGGCGATTGGAGACGGGAGGTCATTTTCGACGAAACCTCCCGGAATACACCCAACCAGAGTTAGCAACCCCCCACTGATGCCAGAAGGTGCCACGGACCCATGGGAATCTCAAGAGAGGAGGAAAGAATATTGGAAGGGAGAAAAAAGTATTAACTATCTCTGGCTAAAGAATTAATATCAGGTTTTGGTCAGTGAAAGATTAACCTAAAAACGAGGTTAAAAGCCTCAACTTGTCAAGCTGTGCCTAAGTTTATAAACATTTATCCTGCCCTGGCAGCAAGTACTATACAACATAAGGCTTGTGTAGCTTGGCACCAGGGCAAGGGCAGCTACCCTGCTAGGCAATTGGAGCACAGTCTGCAAATTTGCTTGGATTGGCACCAGGTTATGGGCAACAGCCCAATAAACCGCAGTCACTGTTATAATTCCATTGTTTTTAGTGATAATTGGAAGATAATTGCGTTTTAAAAGATACTTCCAATTGAATTATCCAATTCGCATTACAAAGTGACTACAATTGTGCTAACACTCGAACATTAAAGACGATGGATGTGACTAATTATTCAAAGCAAAAATTAATATGCTTCATCACCCTGCGACAGCTGAAATATTAGTCCCCATTTTAACCTAGCCCGCCCCGGAACGGGACAGGGTTCAGGTTGGAGGCCCATTTTCACCCCTGCCCGATTTTAAGCGCCATTGCAATCAATGAAGCGTAAAATCAGGCGAGGTATAAAATGGCCGCCAGACCCTAACCCGCTCCATTACCGCCGGGCGGGCTCGGTTGTTTTTATATTCGTTCTTAGGATGTGGGCGTCGCTAGCAAGGCCGGCATTTATTGCCCGTCGTTAGTTTCCCTTGAGAACCACGGGTGAAATACAAGGGGACAGAAGTTAAAAATTGGGAGGTGAGGGAAAATCTAAATGAAAGGGTAACAGGTCTCTTGGAACAACTGATACGGGAACGGCAATGAGGCAGGCAGTAAAAGTTAATTTAAGAGACAATTAGATGTGCTTGCGGAGAGGGAAAGGATTGAGGGCTATGGTGAGCAGCTGAGATTGATCTATCAAAAGAGATGAGTTTCTTGGGCCTAATTACTGCTTTTCTGTCCCTAACAAAAATTTCCGTTCTTTTAAAACAAAACTGCAAAAATATGTTAAATGTAATCTGGTCAGTAAAAAAATGAATACGATCCATTCGGCACCAACCAGTGAAACAAGTACAACTTGCATTTATATAGCGCCTTTAACGTAGTAAAACACCCCAAGGCACTTCACAGGAGCGATTATATGGAACAATTGTAAACCTCCTCAAATTCAATACCACAAGTAAACAATAATTTTCTTATTTCCGGCATTAAGAGTACAGAAACAGGCTACCATTAGAGATATTATTATAAATAAGCCTGTGAATTGATGTAAATTATACTCAGACAAACACGGCACAAAAGCAGTTCGATGAGCACCATGTTGCTGTCAGTCATTAAAAAATCCTGCAGTGGAAGCTCACCTTTCTGCAATCACCTCAGATTCACTGAATTTGTGAACAAATCCGGTCAGATTCCCAAAGGATCCACGGGTAGATTTTCCTCATCCGGCACTGGCCATAAGCATGCAGGAGCACGTGAATCCCCTGCCCCGGATCATTTGTGGCAGGTTCCTTCACCGTCGCTGGGTCAAAGTCCTGGAACACCCAAATTAACAGCACTGTGGGAGCACCTTCAACCACACGGACTGCAGTGGTTCAAGAAGAAGGCCCACCACCACCTTCTCAAGGGCAATTAGGGATGGGCAATAAATGACGGCCTTGCCAGCGACGCCCATAACCCAAGAATGAATTTTTAAAAAAGGGTTTCCTCAGACATTCCCCTGCTGAGGCGCCTGATGATCGCATCCAGAGGGCAATGGGACCGGAGTCCAATGACGCCCATCCTCCTTATAGGGTTGCCAACTCTGGTTGGAGGTATTCCTGGAGGTTTGATCAAGTGTTGTTCTGACCACATGATATTTGACCACGTGATGCCTAATCGCGAGATGTCGGATCATGTGGCATCGGATCACATGACATCTGATCACATGACTTCTACAAAGGTGATCACATTTACCTTATAACGGTTGGGTGCCCTGTAGTTGAGAATCTTTGCTCATGATTTTGTGCCAGCAGCTGTTGGGCGAGAAGGTCCAAGAACCAGGAGGCCGCCTGTGAGCAGGAGCGAAGGGGAAACGGAGGGCAGGGAAGGGGGGTAACGGAGGGCAGGGAAGGGGGGTAACGGAGGGCGGGGAAGAGGGGAAACGGAGGGTGGGGAGAGGGGAAATGGAGGGCGGGGGAGAGGGGAAACGGGGGGCAGGGGAGAGGGGAAACGGAGGGCGAGGGAGAGGGGAAACGAAGGGCGAGGGAGAGGGGAAACCAAAGGTGGGGGGAGCGATTCACAGAGGGGAAATCAGAGGTGGAAGGAACTTTGATTCCACCAATAACTAATGGTAACTCGCTGAAATTGCAGTGATAACTAATAGTAAAACTGATAACGCTCAGATTTTCCTCATAACCAACAGTAATACAATAACTCACTGATCGTCTATATGTAACTGGTAGTACTAGGTATAATGCCCCGATATCCTACATTTAACTAGTAGTAATCCTATAACCCACTGATATTTACCCTGAAACCACAGCCAGAATCTCCCTGCACTGCACCAGGTGCAGTCAGGCTCCCCAGTTGATGCCACTTTTAAGAGGCCCCGATCTCTTCCCCCTATCTCCTTGGACTCTGGTTTGGACTCAGGTTCAGTAGGAAGGAGACAAACTCTGAACTTGGAACCTCAGTCAGAGCCGATCTGTACTTGGACTTCTCACGTCAAAACCGGCTGGCACAGACCAACCTGAACCAAAGCGCTTTTCTACGTTAAATGTGCTATATTATTGCAAATTGTTGTTGTTGTCCTCACCCAATGTCCATTCATGACAAGTTTGCAGCAGGAATGACTGGATAGTGATCAGGGGCAAAAACACAGGCTGAATTTTCCCCTCCTTACCCAAGAAACACTGAGGTGAATCGTAGTGTTTAAATCATCAGCCCAGCGGAAATGAAATAACTCAGCACAGACTGGAGAACAAAGCTGAGACCTTAACGGTCTGTGCTTCTAGGTTCCACAAGGGGCCATGAATCATCAGGGAGCATATTTATATTTATTGTTGTTATGACTATACTATCTCAGTGGAAACATTTATTATTGCCATATTAAGAACATAAGGAATAGGAGCAGGAGTAGGCCATACGGCCCCTCGAGGCTGGTCCACCATTCAATAAGATCATGGCTGATCTTCGACCTCAACTCCACTTTTTCCTGCCCGATCCCCATATCCCTTGATTCCCTTAGAGTCCAAAAATCTATCCATCTCAGTGTTGAATATACTCAATGACTCAGCACCCACAGCCCTCTGGGGTAGAGAATTTCAAAGATTCACAACCCTCTGAGTGAAGAAATTCTTCTTCATCTCAGTCTTAAATGCCCAATCCCTTAACCTGAGACTATGTCCCCTAGACTCTCCAGCCAGGGGAAACAACCTCAGCATCTTCCCTGTCAAGCCCCTCAGAATCTTATATGTTTCAATGAGATCACCTGTCATTCTTCTAAACTCAGAGAACATAGGCCCATTCTACTCAATCTCTCATCATAGGACAACCCTGTCATCCCAGGAATCAATCTAGTGAACCTTCGCTGCACTGCCTGTAAGGCAAGTATATCTTTCCTTAGATAAGGAGACCAAAACTGTACACAGTAGTCCAGGTGTGGTCTCACCAAAGCCCTGTACAACTGCAGCAAGACTTCCTTACTCTTGTACTCCTTCCCCCTTGCAATAAAGGCCAACATGCCATTTGCCTTCCTAGTTGTTTGCTGTTCCCACATACTAACTTTCTGTGTTTCTTGTACGAGGACACCCAAATCTCTCTGAACACCAACATTTAATAGTTTCCCACGATTTAAAAAATATTCTGTTTTTCTATTCTTCCTACCAAAGTGAATAACCTCACATTTCCCCACATTATACTCCATCTGCCACCTCCTGGCCCACTCACTTAACCTGTCTATATCCCTTTGCAGACTCTTTGTATCCTCCTCACAGCTTACTTTCCCCCTAACTTTGTATCGTCAGTAAACTTGGATACATTACACTTGGTCCCTTCATCCAAGTCATTAATGTAGATTGTAAATAGCTGAGGCACCGATCCTTGCGGTACCCCACTATTTACAGCCTGCCAAACTGAAAATGACCCGTTTATCCCTATTCTCTGTTTTCTGTCCTTTAACCAATCCTCAATCCATGCTAATATATTACCCCCAACCCCATGAGCCCATATCTTGCATAACAACCTTTTATGTGGCACCTTATCGAATGCCTTTTGGAAATCCAAATGTACTACTTCCACTGGTTCCCTTTTATCTACCCTTCTAGTTACATCCTCAAAAAACTCTAATAAATTTGTTAAACACGATTTTCCATACATAAAACCGTGTTGACTCTGCCTAATCATATTATGATTTTCTAAGTGCCCTGTTATCACTTCCATAATAATGGATTCCAGCATATTCCCGACGACTGATGTCAGGTTAACCGGCCCGTAGTTCCCTGTTTTCTCTCTCCCTCCTTTGTTGAATAGCGGGGTTACATTTGCTTCCTTCCAATCCACTGGCACCGTTCTAGAATCTAGGGAATTTTGGAAGATTGTCCTGTCTGGCCCAAAGTCCTTCGACCAAAGGCAAATCAGGCATGAAAAGATTAAGAAAAGAACTGGCTCCAATTATCTAAGAAAGAAGCTTTATCTGCATTACTTCTTGGCCTTAACCACATGTTTACAAGAGGCGCTGATTAGATTTGGTTCAATATTCTTTCTGTCATTCACAAATCTAGGCTTAAAGTGATTGATTAAGTACAACATTCTGCTCAGATCTTAGATGTGCTGAGTTCTCATGCCAGTGCCAAGGGAAGTCCTTCAAAAAAAAACTGTAAATCCTTTAAAACCATCATTGAGTTGTTACACTTGTGATTTCTTAAGGTACAAAGTCTATACAAAAAAGAAAGGCAAAGTTAATAGAAGAATGGGCAATCTGGACAGACCAATGTGCTTTGAGAATCATTACAAACTTAAACAAAGAGAATGAGGAAACTTGCTCAGCTCAGTATGTGTAGCAAAAATATAAATGTGTAAAGAAAGATTTCAATTCTTCCAGTGAAATTGTAAAAGTAGAGAGCAATTCCTCCTCTCTCATTAACCCATACATAGTCCACAGTGTAACTATGCACAGCGCCAGAATCAATGAGGTATCACTCTCACTAACCCATACATGATGTGGAGATGCCGGTGATGGACTGGGGTGGACAAATGTAAGGAATCTTACAACACCAGGTTATAGTCCAACAATTTTATTTTAAAATGATTTAAAAATAAAATTGTTGGACTATAACCTGGTGTTGTAAGATTCCTTACATTAACCCATACCTGGTACACAGTGTAACTATGCACAGCACCTGAATCCATGAGTTATCATTCTCGCTGACCCATTCATGGTACACAGTGTAACCATGCACAGTGCCTGAATCATTGAGATATCATTCTCGCTGACCCATACATAATACACAGTGTAACCATGCACAGTGCCTGAATCCATGAGGTATCACTCTCGCTGACCCATTCATGGTCCACAGTGTAACTATTCACAGCTCCTAAATCCATGAGATATCACTCTCGCTGACCCATACATAGTCCACAGTGTAACTATGCACAGTGCCTGAATCAATGAGATATCACTCTCACTAATCCACACGCGGTCTACAGAATAATTATACTGTCTGAATCCATAAGATTTCACTATCAATAACCAATACATAGTCTACAGTATAATTATACAATGCCCGAGTCCATGGGATAGCATTCTCACTAGCCCATACAGTCCACAGTGTAGCTATTCTGTCTGAATCCATGAGCTATCAATCTCACTAGCCCATACATGGTCCACAGTATAACTGCACACAGTGCTTGAATCTACAAGATATCACTCTAACTAACCCATGCACAGTCCACAGTACAATTTCCTGCCCAGTTTTCTCTTGTGAGCTTAGCCCAGGCAATCCTTCACATCAAATGCAATAACAGGACAATCTGTGCTCGATTTGTCCCTAAAAGCCTCATGGTTCCAAAACCCAAGCACCTTCTCAGTAAAGTAATGTTTCTTTACAGCTTGCCTGAAATGAAGAGGGGAATTTTAACCTCCCTCCACCCAGCATAAAACCTGTCGGCTGGACAGTTAAAATGGAGTGGAAGTCTTACTGCATACAGTTTTGGTCTCCATACTTAAGAAAAGACATACTTGCTCTCGAGGCAGTACAAAGAAGGTTCACTCGGTTAATCCCGGGGATGAGGGGGTGGACGTATGAGGAGAGGTTGAGTAGATTGGGACTCTACTCATTGGAGTTCAGAAGAATGAGAGGCGATCTTATTGAAACATATAAGATTGTGAAGGGGCTTGATCAGGTGGATGTGGTAAGGATGTTCCCAAGGATGGGTGAAACTAGAACTAGGGGGCATAATCTTAGAATAAGTGGCTGCTCTTTCAAAACTGAGATGAGGAGAAACTTCTTCACTCAGAGGGTAGCAGGTCTGTGGAATTTGCTGCCCCAGGAAGCTGTGGAAGCTACATCATTAAATAAATTTAAAACAGAAATAGACAGTTTCCTAGAAGTAAAGGGAATTAGGGGTTACAGGGAGCGGGCAGGAAATTGGACATGAATTTAGATTTGAGGTTAGGATCAGATCAGCCATGATCTTATTGAACGGCGGAGCAGGCTCGAGGGGCCGGTTGGCCTACTCCTGCTCCTATTTCTTATGTTCTTATGTTCTTACCCGCTGACCTTCTGGCCCTATCCTGCCGACTGCAACTTTATATACTACCTGCTAAAGAAAGAAAGAACTTGCATTTATATAGCACCTTTCACAACCTCAGCAAGTCCCAAAGTGCTTCACAGCCAATGAAGAACTTTTTGAACTGTTGTCACTGTTGTAATGCAGGAAACGTGGCAGCCAATTCACGCACAGCAAGGTCCCACAAACAGCAATGAGATAATGACCAGATAATCTGTTTTACCGATGATGATTGAGGGATAAGTACTGGCCAGGACACCAGGGAGAACTCTCCTGCTTTTCTTCGAAATAGTGCCATGGGATCTTTTACTTCCACCAGAGAGGACAGACAGGGCCTCAGTTTAAATTTTAATCTGAAAGACAGAACCTCTGACAGTGCAGCACTCCCTCAGTACTGCACTGGAATGTCAGCCTAGATTATGTGCTCAAATCTCTGGAGTGGGATTTAAACTCAGAGGTCAGAGTGCTATTCCTGAGCCACAACTACTAGTTAAGTTGATGCTGGAGTGGTGAAGGACACAAAGAGGCTTTTGTGGCCCATCCACTTACAAGCATTGACAAGGGGATAATGTTTGGATTCTCCTTAAATACGACTCACAATTCACTTCTTCCTCCTTGTCTCAACTGAGTACTCAAAACCAGAACACAGAGTCATCTTGAGATGCGTCTGATTTCCGTATTAATAAATATTTAGATTGTGAGGTTAACTTGATGTTAATTTTTCTTGGCAGCAGAGTTTGAAGATAAGAGCAACACATTGCATATTTTGTTCAGCTCGAGCTGCTCGAAAATCCTTCATGGGTGAAATGAGAAATTAGGGAATTTACCAAGAATACACTGAAATGCCTCTGATTTCCCTCCACCAGATCTTACAAACCGTATAGTATTTTAAAGGGCTATGTTTTCTGTTGAAATAACTCTTGCAAAGTTAAGGCTTCCAAACTTTTGTTTTTGTTTTATTTGTTCAGAGAATTTGGGCAATACTGGCAAGGATACATTATTGCCCATGCCTAATAGCCCTTGAGCAGCTGGTGGTGGGGCCATCTTAATGAACCGCTGCAGTCCTTGTGCTGATAAACATAAGAAACATAAGAAATAGGAGCAGGAGTAGGCCATACAACCCCTCGAGCCTGTTCCGCCATTCATTAAGATCATGGCTGATCTTCGACCTCAACTCCACTTTCCCGCCCGATCCCCTTGATTCCTTGATGATGCTCCTATGATGGTGTTAGGTAGTGAATTTTGAATTTTCAGTGCTAACCTTGGGTCAATTGGTAGCACTCTCACCTCTGAGTCAGAAGATCAGGGTTTAAGTCCCACTCTAGAGACATGAATGCATAATTTAAGTTGACACTTCAGTGTAGTGCTGAGTGAGTGCTGCACTCTTGGAGGTGCTACTTTTGGGATGAGACATTAAACTGAGGCTCTGTCTGATGTGCATATGCTATAGAATCATAGAATCTTACAGCACAGAAGGTGGCTATTCGGCCCATTGTTCCTGTGCCGGCTCTTTGAAAGAGCTATCCAATTAGTCCTGCTCTTTCCCTGTAGCCCTGCAGATTTTTCCTTTACAGGTAAATATCCAATTCCCTTTTGAAAGTTACTATTGAATCTGCTTCCACCACCCTTTCAGGCAGTGCATTGCAGATCATAACAACTCACTGCATAAAAAAATTCTCCTCCTCTCCCCCTCTGGTTCTTTTACCAATTATCTAAATCGGTGTCCTCCGGTTACCGACACAGCCACCAGTGGAAAAAGTTTCTCTCCATCTACTTTATCAAAGCCGCTCATAATTTTGAACACCTCTATTAAATCTCCCCTTAACCTTCTCTGCTGTAAGGAGAACAACCCCAGCTTCTCCAGTCTCTCCACATAACTGAAGTCTATCATCCCTGGTACCATTCTAATAAATCTCCTCTTCACCCTCTCTAAGGCCTTGACATCCTTCCTCAAGTGTGGTGCCCAGAATTGAACACAATACTCCAGCTGAGGCCTAACTAGTGATTTATAAAGATTTAGGATAACTTCCTTGCTTTTGTACTCTATGCCTCCATTTATAAATGATGTGGAGATGCCGGTGATGGACTGGGGTTGACAATTGTAAACAATTTTCCAACACCAAGTTATAGTCCAACGATTTTTAATTGAAATCTACAAGCTTTCGGAGGCTTCCTCCTTCCTCATTTACCTGAGGAAGCCTCCGAAAGCTTGTAGACTCCATTTATAAAGCCAAGGATCCTGTATACTTTTTAAACAGCCTTATCAATTTTTCCTGCCACCTTCAAAGATTTGTGTACATACACCCCAGGTCTCTCTGTTCCTGCACCCCCTTTAAAATTGTACCATTTAGTTTATATTGCCTCTCCTCATTCTTCCTTCCAAAATTAATCACTTCATGCTTCTCTGTGTTAAATTTCATCTGCCATGTGTCTGCCCATTTCGCCAGTCTGTCTATGTCCTCCTGAAGTCTGCTACTATCCTCCTCACCGTTTACTACATTTCCAAGTTTCGTGTCATCTGCAAACATTGAAATTATACCCAAGTCCAGGTCATTAATATAAATCAAAAAGAGCAGTGACATTGATATCGACCCCTGGGGGGCTCATCTCTGGTATTTTGTACCCACGCTGCTACTGCCCCTTTAAACCCATTGACTTCAATTTTACTAACAAGTATATTCTGTGGCACTTTATCAAACGCCTCTTGCAAGTCCATATACACAACATCAACGGTGCTCCCTTTATCAGCCCTCTCCGTTACTTCATCAACAAACTCAATCAATTTTGGCAGACATGACTTGCCTTAAACAAATCCATGTTGGCTGGCATTTATTAACCCCTGTTTTTTCCAAGTGTAACCCAGCACAAAATTGCTCCTAATTCAACACTAAGGGGTAAATTTCCCAACTCTGGGCCAGCAACAAGATACCGATGCTGTCAGCCAATATTGGAACATGTATGCATGCTGCCTTTGATTTTTCCAATACATGGTGGTGGCAGACGAATGGTGTGGACTCTGAAAATTTAGGCTCAAATCTCACTCACAGGCCACAAGATTGCTAGTATGGGAAATGGAAACATTTCTACTGGTGCTGTAGATAAAGGATGACTTGCATTTATATAGCGCCTTTCACGACCTCAGGACGTCCCAAAATGCTTTACAGCCAATGAAGTACTTTTAAAGTGTAGTCACTGTTATAATGTAGGAAACGCAGCAGCCAATTTGCGCACAGCAAGGTCCCACAAACAGCGATGTGATAACGACCAGATAATCTGTTTTTTTAGTAAGGTTGGTTGAGGGATAAATATTGACCCAGGACACTGGGGACAACTCCCCTGCTCTTCTTCGAAATAGTGCCATGGGATCTTTTACATGCACCTGAGAGGGCAGACGGGGCCTCGGTTTAACATCTCTTCTGACTCAGAGACGAGAGTGCAACCAACTGTGGGTGAATGACTGCACTGTACGCTGCAGAGGTGGGAGGGGTGGGGGGGTCGACTTCTTTATTCAGTAACCTAGCTGAAGGGTCAAAGTTCGTAGTGCAGGCCGTGAAAATTGAAAGAAGTAGGGGGAAGGATGGTGAATTAAA
Organism: Heptranchias perlo; assembly: GCF_035084215.1. Lineage (NCBI taxonomy): Eukaryota > Metazoa > Chordata > Chondrichthyes > Hexanchiformes > Hexanchidae > Heptranchias > Heptranchias perlo. The sequence goes on from NC_090330.1 coordinate 7,703,001, forward strand.
CCAAGAAGTAACAGGTGCCACCAAGCTTGGGTCTTAAAAGCTGGTGGCTGCCGGATGAAGAGAAGACCGAGGGAAGTGAGAAATTTCAAAGCTTTGAGCTCCTGGGAAATAATATATTGAAACGAGGGATGATGCAACGAGTCTTGATTTCAACACTGTAAAGAGACAGGGAGGAGGAAGAACACGTAGGTAGGTGAATTTGGAGCTTAGGAGAGCGACAGTGACCGCCAACAAAATAAAGAAAACCCGTAACAGGGGTGAGTTGTAGTGAGGAGGAGAGAGAAAGACTGTTCGCAGACATCAACTTGCGACAGCAAAATGTTCCAGTTCACCCAAATTGCAAGTTATAGCACAGATACTGCAGGAACCCCTGCTGTTTTACTGATGCTAAAAAAAGTCGGATAATTTCCCAAATTGTTAGGAGTAGAATTCACAATCAGACTGCTGAACAAGGCCTGCTTAAGGCCCCCTGCTCCTTTAACGGCAGGTAATTCGGTTTTATATGTCAAATTCAATGAGACACACTAATTTCAATATCACAAGAAACATTTGATCCAAATGCTTTCTGAACATGATTTTCTTCTGCTTCTCAAAATGCAAAGCCTCAAATCTCACTGCATCTTTTTGAAATGTGATCAAATCGACATTATTTGCAAATCTGACATTAAAAATACAAAGATAATCTCCGACAGAAAAGTATCTATTCAAAATTCCAATTTGTTTTTCACTTAACATAGCAACTACTGGCGCATGCAAATTTGATTATTTCAAAGACTCTTTTTGTCCTTTCAAACCTATATCATATAATTTGATTTCATTGTACTAGAAAAAAGCGTTTGGTTGCTGTACATGCCAATGTACCAGTGTAACAGAATCGAATTTTATAGGGGGAATGAGTCTCTCCTGATTACTATTCAGTGACCGCTACAGTAAGTGCACATGTGCACTGTGCTAAACAGTGCACATGTGTAGTGGTTATGCCTGTGCTAATAATAATCCAGAGAATATGCATTCAAATCCCACCATGGCACTTTGAGAATTTGAATCCAGTTTTAAAAATCTGGAAAAAAAAAACTGATATCTGTAAAAGCGACTATGAAGCTGTTGGATTGTCATAAAAACCCAATTGGTTTACCAATGTCCTTTAGGGAAAGAAATCGGCCATCCTTATCCAGGCTGGTCTATATGTGATTCCAGTCACACACCAATGTGGTTGACTCTTAACTGCCCTCTGAAGTGACCTAGCAAGTCACTCAGTTGTATCAAACCACTACAAAAATTAACTGCCACGGTTCATCACCGCCTTCTCAGGACAACTAGGGATGGGCAATAAGTGCCAGCCTTGCCAGAGATGCTCACATCCTGAGAATTAATTTAAAAAAAATAAAGTTTAAATAAAAAGGAGAACATGTATTTATACAACTTCTTATCACATTCTCAGGCCGTCCCAAAGCACTTTACAGCCAATGAATTACTTTTGAAGTGCAATCGTAGTCATTATGTAGGCAAATGATGCAGTTAATTTGCACACAGCCTGGTCCCACAAACAGCAAATGAGTGACTGACCAGATAATGTGTTTTTAATGGTGTTGGTTGAGGAAGGAATGTTAGCCAGGACACCAGAAGAGTTCCCTGCTCTTCTTTACATTCATCTGAACAGGCGGATGGGCCCTTAACATCTCATCCATAAGGTGGTACCTCCAACAATGCAGTTCTCCTTCAGTACTGCACTGAAGTATCAGCCTAGATTATGTGCTAAAGGCTGGGGCTCTTTTGTCTAGAAAAGAGAAGGCTGAGGGGTGACCTAATAGAAGTCTTTAAAATTATGAAGGGATTCGATAGGGTAGAAGTAGAGAAGATGTTTCCACTTGCGGGTGAGACCAGAACTAGGGGCCATAAATATAAGGTAGTCACTAATAATTCCAATATGGAATTCAGGAGAAACTTCTTTAGCCAGAAAGTGGTTAGAATGTGGAACTCGCTACCACAAGGAGTAGTTGAGGCGAATAGGATAGCTAGATAAATAAGAACATAAGAACATAAGAAATTGGAGCAGGAGTAGGCCAATCGGCCCCTCGAGCCTGCTCCGCCATTCAATAAGATCATGGCTGATCTGATCCCAACCACAAATCTAAAGAACACAAGAAGTCGGAGCAGGACCCGGCCACATAGCCCCTGGGCCCTCTCCGCCACCCACAGGGCATTGACCGATCCGAACTCAGCTTCATGTCCAATTTCCTGCCCGCTCCCCATAACCCCTAATTCCCTTTACTTCTAGGAAACTGTCTATTTCTGTTTTAAATTTATCTAATGATGTAGCTTCCACAGCTTCCTGGGGCAGCAAATTCCACAGACCTACCACCCTCTGAGTGAAGAAGTTTCTCCTTATCTCAGTTTTGAAAGAGCAGCCCCTTATTCTAAGATTATGCCCCCTAGTTCAAGTTTCACCCATCTTTGGGAACATCCTTACTGCATCCACCCGATCAAGACCCTTCACAATCTTATATGTTTCAATAAGATCGCCTCTCATTCTTCTGAACTCCAATGAGTAGAGTCCCAATCTACTCAACCTCTCCTCATATGTCCGCCCCCTCATCCCCGGGATTAACCGAGTGAACCTTCTTTGTACTGCCTCGAGAGCAAGTATGTCTTTTCTTAAGTATGGAGACCAAAACTGTATGCAGTATTCCAGGTGCGGTCTCACCAATACCTTCTATAACTGCAGCAATACCTCCTTGTTTTTATATTCTATCCCCCTAGCAATAAAAGCCAACATTCCGTTGGCTTTCTTGATCACCTGCTGCACCTGCATACCAACTTTTTGATTTTCTTGCACTAGGACCCCCAGATCCCTTTGTACTGCAGTACTTTCCAGTCTCTCGCCATTAAGAAAATAACTTGCTCTCTGATTTTTCCTGCCAAAGTGCATAACCTCACATTTTCCAATATTATATTGCATCTGCCAAATCTCCGCCCACTCACCCAGCCTGTCTATATCCCCTTGCAGGTTTTTTATGTCCTCCTCACTCTCTACTTTCCCTCCCATCTTTGTATCATCTGCAAATTTTGATATGTTGCACTCGGTCCCCTCCTCCAAATCGTTAATATAGATTGTAAAGAGTTGGGGACCCAGCACCGACCCCTGTGGAACACCACTGGTTACTGGTTGCCAGTCCGAAAATGAACCATTTATCCCAACTCTCTGCTTCCTGTTTGATAACCAATCCTCCACCCATGCCAGAATATTACCCCCAATCCCGTGATTTTTTATCTTAAGTAATAATCTTTTATGTGGCACCTTGTCGAATGCCTTCTGGAAGTCTAAATACACTACGTCCACTGAGGGAGAAAGTAATAGAGGGTTATGCTGATAGGATTAAACGAAGAGAGGTGAGAGGAGACTCATATGGAGCATAAACACCGGCATAGACCAGTTGGGTCAAATGGCCTGTTTCTGTGCTGTACATTGTATGTAGTTCGATGTAACAATAATACAACAGACATGGATAACTACACTATAAGGAGCAGCATGGAACAAAGGAAGATAAGGGTCGCTCTACTCTGTGGGGGAAGATTTCTGCGCTTTGTTATTATAGTGGAATTGTAAACGTCTTCTTTACACTCAAGCTTCCAATTTCACTGCAAATTGCCATGAAGAAATTTTCCTCCCAGGTGTCTTAACTTCCATCCTTACAAGAGCGAGCGAGGCTGCCCTTTCAGTGCTAATTGGTACTGTTTTGAGCTGAATCAAAGATAGTCTGTGCTTATAAACTCATATCTCTACAAACTTGGATGAGGCTACCCAACTTCATTCAACTGAGAACCCTTGTATCTGTCAGCCGCAAATTTCATCTCATTAGTCTGGACTCAATTTACATGCACTTATCAAAATTAACTGTTCACAGGGATGGAGGAGGCCCTCTAGCTCATTTGATCTCACTCTTCCAGATTGCCAACCCCATCACCTTCCCATTACAGCATCTTGAAGTAATTCCCGTGTCCTGGTTTCAACCCTTGTCCACTCTTTGGCAATCCATCTCCATTGATCACCTTTCTATGTAGCAAAAATACTTCCTGGCATCTATGTTCATCACAACCCTGAATCTTGTGCCCCCCCCAACCCCGAACTTTGTCCTACTGCCCTGGTGTATCATAGAGTATCTGTCCTAACCCACTGCACTACACCAGTCCCTCCCTGACCATTGTGCTTCTTGATCTTTGAGCAAGGTGGGTGATACGACGCTGAAGTTGTTTCCAGCAATGTTTTTGACAACTGAGCTAATTAGAATGCAGCCAGAATCACAGCTCTCCTCAGACTACATGGTTCATTATAAGTATTGCTTCAACGCTGAAGAAAGCTTATGTGTGCTGCAGTTAACAACATTCTTCATCTGGAGAAATTCATAAACTAGCGTTTTTCGTATTAATTCCATTGGTAATGAACCCTGGGCACTCCGGAGAATCAATCAGATGAATTCCTGTGCCTAAGTAAATAAATTCTAGCTGAGTGAGAAGTCTACAGAACACTTTGCTTTTGTGCGGGAGTCGGTCCAATCGATTTTGTGGGTGAAAACAAATTGCTTAAATTAAAAGCAAACATCCCTGTTAATACTTCTTGAAGCAATTTTACAATAAATTGCTTGCAGGGGGCTGAGGTGAATTAATTATTTGATGGAAAATGGCAAAAAGGAAAAATTTGGACCTACGCACCAGAACTGGTTACTCTCTTCCCCAAACTGCTCCAGTACAGCTATGACACTGGCATCTACCCGATAATGTGGAAGATTGGCCAGGCGTGTCCTATCCACAAAAAGCAGGGCAAATTCAACCCGGCCAATTACCGCCCGATCAGCCGTCTCTTAACCTTTACCAAAGTGACGGAAGGAGTCATCGACAGCGCCGCTAAGCAGTACTCAGGTCGGTCTCCACCAGAAACATTCAGCTCCTGACCTCATCACAGCCTTGATTCAGGCATGGACATAAGAGTTAAATGCCAGAGGAGAGGTAAGAGTAACCCGCCCTCGACATCAAGGCATCATTTGACCGAGTACGCCACAAAGAAGCCCTAATAAAAAACTCAGGTCAATGGGGATCAAGGGCAAAACCATCTACTGGCTGCAGTCATACCTGACATAAAGGAAGACGGCTCATGGTTGTTGGCGGTCAGTCGTTGTAGCCCCGGGACATTGCTGCCAGAGTTCTTCCTCGACCCCACCATCGTTAGTTGCTTCATCAATCACATTCCCTCCATCATAAAATCAGGTGTGGCGCTGTAGGCTGTAAGGTACAACATTTTTGAAGTTGTTAACTTGGCCACTTCTAACTTTGGAATGTGCTGATTAATGATAAAAACAAAGCCAACCTGTTCAGATAACCATCGGTACACTTGAGGCCTTCCACGACCGGTGGGCACCACAATGTTTACTGGACGCTAGCAACAAACATTATTATTTAAGTTTATATATTTCCTATCTTTTTCTTTTATTGTTTAGGTCTTCATTAGTTGTGCCCCTTTAAAAAGGGGGCACTTTTGTTTGGTTTTTGGTTGATGACACTAGGGCAAACACAAAGTCTCCTTATTGGTTTATTTGGTAAAGCATCCCATAGACTTTTGTCTGCTAATATAAAACCCAGGAAACAGAAATAGCACAAAGTTGAACACTGCACTGCCATTACCCAGGTAACTAAGAAGACCCCCCCCCCCTTTTATGGTGGTCAAAAGCCACAAGACTAAGACAGAAAATCTCCTAAAAACGTACGGATCAGGCTTACCTAAAAAAACTGTAGAAAAAAAGAACGAGCTGTGCTATCTTCAGGAGAGGGAGAAGACGAAGGCAAAGAAGAATAATTTTGGGCTTGCCCCCAGAACAAAAATGGTTCTGTCAACCTGTGTTCTGAACCACACTCCATTTGTGAGTATTGTCTAGATCTGTTGCTTATTGTCAATTGGCAACCAAATAAAGTGCTCTGTGATCTTGATACCAGTTTCTATGGTTATTGCCTCCGCTCATGGTTAGAACTAGTAATAAGGTTATTTCCCTAAAAATAGGAATAAACAAAATTAATAATAATAACCCTTAAACGCTGATGATTCCACAGTGTTCTGTTCCAGTCGCAACTCCTCTAATAATGAAGCAGCCCATTCTAGCCCACAATAGGACTTGGACAACATTCAGGCTTGGGCTAACCTTTGCACCCACATAAGTATCAGGCAATGGCCATCTCCAACAAGAAAAGGCACAATCATCTTCCCTCACCTTCAACAGCGCCACCCATCACCCAGACCCCCACCATCAACATTCTGTGAGTCACCAATGACCAGAAGCTTAACTGAACCAGCCATATCAACAAAGTGACTATAAGAGTAGGGCAGAGGCTGGGTACTCTTTGATGAATGGTTCAGCTCCTATCTCCTCAAATCATCTCCACCGTCTACAAGGCTTAAGTCAGGAGAGTCATGGAACACTCACCACTGGATGGGTGCAACTACAGCAATATTGAAGAAGCCTGACACCATCCAGGACAAAGCAGTGCACTTGACTGGTGCCCCTGCCACTGGACTCAATATCTACCCCCCTCCAACACCAGCGCACTGAGGTCGCAGTATGCACAGTCTAGATGATCCACTGCAGCAATTCGCCAAGCTGACTTCGACAGCACCTCTCTCCCCCACCCCAAGAAGGACAAGAGCAGCAAGATTATAGGGACACCATCTCCTCCATGTTTCCCTCCAAGTGACATACCATTCTAACTTGGACATATACCTTCATCGTCACTGGGTTGAAATCCTGGAACACCCTACCTAATACCATCATGGCAACGCCATCATCACAAGGACAGCAACGGTTTATGGAGAAGGCCTATCGCCACCTTCTCGGGGCAACTCAGAGTGGACAATAAATGCAGCCTAGACCGAGTCACCTACATCCCAATAATAAATAATAATAAATCATTTGATTAGAAACGTAAGAGTTTGTGAAACCACAGAGTAATTTTTCGAGGTTCCACCACCAGCATAGAACCTCACTAGTGCCAAGTGTGAGTCAGAGAATTGGGACATTTCCAAAGGTGCTATATAAATGCAAGTTCTTGTTCATGTTAAACAATTTGCTGATTTTTATGAAATAGTGCTGGTAGGAATGTGTTAACCAATGTGCTGAGAACAATTTAAAATGGGTTATTACCTCTGTTGAAATGGCAGCCGGAGGAATTTTATATGAAAATGTTTAAACATTCATGTACAAGTATCCTATTATTTCAAGGCAATGGAATCCTCAATCCTGTCTAGTCAACATCCTGTACTGACTATTCTTTCAAGTAGTATAGAAAGTTGAGTGATGTGAAGCTCACAAGCCTCTTAATCCTTCCCTAGAAACAAGCTTCAAGCCTTGTCATTCTTCATAAGCTCTGTTTTTCAATTATGATGCCTTAAAAATCTGGACACGAGATCATGAGCACTTGTCAATCATCGTTACCTGTGGTCCAACTAATGAGGATGAGAGGAACAGCTAGTTCTATCAGGCAATGAGTGATGTCACTGTTGTTATTAGATCCCACGCCATGCTGGTCATTCCGCGGGATTTCAATTCCAAAGTTGGAGCTGACTCCCAGATCTGGCTCTTGGCCCTGGGAGGAGCAGGCTGTGGGTCGGCCAGCAGCAGCGGCCAGTGAATTTCGGGATACTCCATCGGTTCCCATCCACCACCCTTAGGCTCAGTCTCAGTACCTGGGTCTAGTAATCCGATGATGCTGCACTTGTTTTACAAAGTGTAAAAAGGGCGCAAAACCGTCCAAGATGGCAGGAGGTGCGCGTGCACGCATTCTGAGCTGGAGGTGCACTGCCTGCCATATTGGTGCAGGCATCGAAAGAGGTGAACCGGGCCTGTGCCTGACACAGGCGTTAGGGCCTTTGCAAATGCAAATAAGCAGCTTAATGTCTGTTTGGTGTCCCCTCCCCCTTCGCCATAATTGGTTTGCCCTGAACACAGCTGGCGCTGGGCCAACTGCGTTTCGGGAATACCAGGCCTGCAAGCAGCCTAATCAGCGGTCCTTAAAGGGCCGCCACCAAAAAGGTACATTTTTTCAAAAATGTGGAGTCAGGTGGTGCATGAGCGCTCCTCTCGACCCCACATTAAAACCGCGGGCCTCTGCTGACCACTGCTAACCCCCCCTTCCTGATCGCTAACTCCCTCCTTCTCCTACTCACTTCCCCCCCACTCTCTCCCGGTCACTTTCCTCCTTCCCGATCGCTTAACCCCCGCCTCTCCCACTTCCTCCTTTCAACAGAAGTCGGGAGTCCTGCTCTACTGCACTTCCAGAATTTTTTTACCCTTGGACTCTGAGTATAGAATCATAGAATCATAGAGATTTACGACACAGAAGGAGGCCATTCAGCCCATCAAGTGTGTGCTGGCCGAAAAAGAGCTATCCGGCCTAATCCCGCTTTCCAGCTCTTGGTCCGTAGCCTTGTAGTTTATGGCACTCAAGTAGAATCATAGAATCATAGAAAGGTTACAGCATGGAAGGAGGCCATTCGGCCCACCGAGTCCGCGCCGGCACTATGCTAGAGCAATCCAGCTAGTCCCACTCCCCCGCCCTTTCCCCGTAGCCCTGCAAATTTTTTCCTTTCAAGTACTTATCCAGTTCCCTTTTGATGGCCATGATTGAATCTGCCTCCATCACCCCCTCGGGCAGTGCATTCCAGATCCTAACCACTCGCTGTGTAAAAAAGTTTTTCCTCTTATATAAGTGCATATCCAAGTATTTTTTAAAAGTGATGATGGTTTCTGCCTCTACCGCTCTTTCAGGCAGTAAGTTCCAGACGCACACCACCCTCTGGGTGAAAAAATCTCTCCTCAATTCCCTTCTAATCCTTCTACCAATTACTTTAAATCTATGCCCCCTGGTTATTGACCTCTCTGCTAAGGGAAATAGGTCCTTCCTATCCTCGCTATCTCGGCCCCTCATAATTTTACACACCTCAATCATTAAATCTTCCCTCAGCCTCCTCTGTACGAAAGAAAACAACCCCAGCCTATCCAATCTTTTCTCATAGCTAAAATTTTCCAGTCCTGGCAACATCCTCGTAAAACTCTTCTGTACCCTCTCTAGTGCAATCACATCTTTCCTGTAATGTGGTGACCAGAACTGCACGCAATACTCTAGCTGTGGCCGAACTAGTGTTTTATACAGTTTGAGCATAACCTCCCTGCTCTTATATCCTATGCCTCGGCTAATAAAGGAAAGTGTCCCGTTTGCCTTCTTAACCACCTTATCTACCTGTCCTGCTACCTTCAGGGATCTGTGGACATGCACACCAAGGTCCCTCTGTTTCTCCACACTTCTCAGTATCCTTCCATTTATTGTGTATTCCCTTGCCTTATTTGCCCTCCCCAAATGCATTACCTCACACTTCTCTGGATTGAATTCCATTTGCCACTTTTCTGCCCACCTGACCAGTCCATTGAGATCTTCCTGCAGTCTACAGCTTTCCTCCTCAGTATCAACCACAGGGCCAATTTTTGTATCATCTGCAAACTTCTTAATCATGCCCCCTACATTTAAGTCTAAATCATTGATATATACCACAAAAAAATAGGGTCCAAATGGAATGACTGCTGCTGCCCATTCTGCAACAACTGACGACAATGCAATGCTGGTCAACTGACTGTTATGCTATTCTGGACTTGCTGCTCTACAGCCCCCTGAATGTACTGGTCAATAGAATCGTCTTTCCCAAACCACAACCACCAGAAGGGAACCATCCCAAGGATGCCAACACCTCACTGAACCACTCAACAGTTCAAAAAATCATCATTTACACCCACACGACATTCTGCAAGTAGCCTAATGAACATCATACAGAGCAGAACAACCTAGTGTCATCTTGTTTCCAAGCCCACAACAATGATATTGGTCCTGTTGAATTGATTGATCTTTCAAAATCTAGAGATGAGATTTAGCCTCAGAGTAAATTGCCCAGATTTGTTCACTGGCAGCTACACAATCCCTCGTGTTATTCTCCTCCACTGCAATCAATAGACTGGCAAGGCTTATCTCGTCAGAAACATAACTCATTTTTCAGCACCGCCTTCATCCAAAGTCTTCTGTCTTATAGCACATGCATCCAGCAGATTATCGGGAGGTCTACATTCTGAAAGAAAGAAAGAAAAAGAAGGTAAAAGAAAAAGAAAGGAAAAGAAACTCAGACAGACAGACTTGCGTTCATATAGCGCCATTCATGACCTCAGGAAGTCCTAAAGTGCTTTACAACCAATCAGGTACTTTTGAAGTGTAGTCACTGTTGTAATGAAGGAAACTACAGGTTCTCACTACAGTCAGGATCCAAACAGATTTCTTTTCAAGACTATCAAGAGACTTGGCTGGAGACCACAATGGCATTCGTCCATTTTCTTTTTGTTTTTTCTTCGAATAACCTCCCCATATTTACAAGCTGTTCAATCACAGTCCAATGGGAACTTGTTTAAATTGCCCCCAGTCCACTAATCTAGACCTTTTGTTTTAGCTGGATTAATTGCTATAGTATTTAAAGGTAGCTCTCGAAATGGCTGGAACGCCCTGTAACAGATGGTGTGTGGCTGTACTTGAAACTCTTTGAGCTACTCTGTGGCTTTTGAGCCAGTCGCGCATACACATGCAACTCCTGCAGCTATTACGCTGCACTGGCTGGCTCGCCGAGTCTCTGCTGAACATCATGCACAACTAGATTTTAAAATAGTTACAAAGCCATGTGCATCGCGGTCAACCACCCTCCTGAATAGCTTTCAACATGTCAGTGCCTTTGTCTGTGGCAATCATCCCTGCTGTCAGGTTACTGTGATAGATCCACTCCTTCAACAAGGAATGTGAAAAAGAAAGTCACAGGTATTGACAGCTGTGTCATTACACTCTTGAAAGGCAACACTCAACAGTTCATGATAATCACCTACAGAATGTGGCTGAAAAGTGGCTCAGTGTCAGGGACATTACCACACTTCTAAAGTACTTCATTGGCTGTAAAGTGCTTTGGGAAGTTCTGAGGTTGAGAAAGGCACTATATAAATGCAAGACTCTCTTTCTTTCTTTTATGCTAATAGGGCAATTTATGATCGGGGTCTGTTAGTGAGGAACAGCACTCATTCAGATGATGATCTCAGGGGTCCTGCCACAAAGAGACAATTTTTCTTTTTTACAGAGCACCAGAATCATAAAAAGGTGCCGCAAGGAATTTCTTAAGATGCGTTGCAGGAACGGCAGCAGAATCCAATGCCATCCTTTGCGGAACTATCAGAAGGGGTTTATAGGAACATAGGAATTGTTAGACGAGAAACCACCAAGGTCTTCGACCATCCTGGTAATCGCTCGATACAATCGTTGACTAATCATAGCAATCAATCTCTTATCAATTAGTCTACAACAGACCCAGACATGAGGTGAGGAAAACCCCCAGTGGTGGAGAGCTTTGGGAACCAGAGGTCCAAAGTCACCTGTTCCTCTCAAGCATGTTACACTCATCACATGTCATGTCTCAAATTATTCATATACTGAATGCACCAAAATGTTATCCCAAAAAGGGTAAAGCAATGGTAAATAGTTGATGTTGAAAATGGCTTGCAGTGGAAATAGTAAGATGATAAGTATTGTACTTCATTATATAATCAATAGCCTCACAGAGACCAGAGATGTGACAAGGTGACCAACTGAACTACAGCAGTATCAAATCAATAATAACATGATGACTACAGAGGACAAGAAAGTTAATCCAATCAGAACAAATTGTTAGCATCTGTATGATCATTCGATGGTAAGCAAGAAAAGATCAATTAAAAGCTGTATGAAAATTGCCCTTGAGAAAACCAGTTACAATTACACACAGGTTAACCTGAATCCAATTAGTAGAAATAACAGCCAAGAACATCGATTCCATCTTGGGGAAAAGAGTGGGGGGGGTTGGGGGATAAAGGTCAGCTCAGGTAACAGAAGAGATGGAAAGAGGCAGCAGCCTAACGAAAATAGGCCTGAGGTATTACCTTGTGTGGAGAACTGTGCCAGAGCACAGTCTGTCTTGGACCAGCAGGGAGGCCTCATTGGAAGGTAATTATAATGAAATGATCTGAATTGGCCATAATAAAAAAGCAGATTCAAACAATGTACCTGACCATGCCACAAAGACCAGATGGTCCCAGGTTAAATCCCTGGCCTTTGCTGAGTTAATTAATCTTAGCCAAGGGCAGGAGCTGGGATGCTACAATTGTCCTTGGTATCTAGGAAGCCTGAAAATCAACCTGGTAGATTCAGGTTCGCCAGATTACCACCCAGGCACTGAAGGAGAAAATTACCTCGGATTTATGCTGATTTTGTAGGTTGTTTGGAATGAGGGACCCAGGTTCAATTTGGACTGCCTAAGGCTGCCCAAACTCATCCAATCAGACTCTTTAATTCTTTCTGTTTCAACTATTTTCTCTGCCAATTTTCTCTGCTGACTGCATTGACTCCTTGCTGAGATGTATTTCCACAGGCACCAGTCATTCTTCCAGTACCTTAGTCAACTAGTTACCATTCAGCTTTCACAGTGAGTGGGAATGGGATATTTGGCTGGAAGGGTCATCACTACTGTACCAAACCCAATCTTGACACACCTTATGTCCATGCACACACCTTGTGGGCCTTGGGTGCTAAACTGGTCCCCATTTCTATTGCCATACACCGCACAGGCTATGCATTCTACTTACACTCTAGGATGTGGTATTCATCTTGTAAGCATGAAACAAGAGTGGAGGGTAGTGGGATTTGACCCTTTAACCATCTAGCTTCAAACCTAGTGCAGAACCAACTGACCTACCCAACGTAAAATAGCTCCAGCTGCCTCTGGGAACGATCAGTCAGCTAAATTGCATCAAGTCTGTATTTTATTTGTTCATCCTTGGGATATGGGTTTGCTGGCAAGGCCAGCATTTCTTAACCATTCCTACTTGCCCTTGAGAAAGTGGTGGTGGGCCTTCTTCTTGAACCGCTGCAGTCCGTGTGGTGAAGGTTCTCCCACAGTGCTGTTATGCAGTGAGTTCTAGGATTTTGACCCAGCGACGACGAAGGAACAGCGATACATGTCCAAGTCAGGATGGTGTGTGACTTGGAGGGGAACTTGGAGGTGGTGGTGTTCCCATGCACCTGCTGCCCTTATCCTTCCAGATGGAGGAGGTTGCAGATTTGGGAGGTAGTGTTTTGTACTTAGAATAGCATGGATAAAATCTCTCTGCTAATCTCGATAAAGGTACATAGAATTACATAGAAAGTACAGCACAGAAACAAGCCATTCGGCCCGACTGGTCTGTGCCGGTCTTTATGCTCCACACGAGCCTCCTCACACTCCTCTTCATCTAACCCTATCAGCATAACCTTCTGTACCTTTCTCTTTCATGTATTTATCCAGCTTCCAGTGTTTATCTAATCAGTCTGGCAAAAGGTGGAAGTGGTGTTCCACAAGGATCGGTGCTGGGACCAAAGTTGTTCAACATTTACATAAAGGATTTGGACTCAAGAATCAGAAATACAACTTCAAAATTTGCCGGAGTATAGTCCGTGGAGGACTGTGACAAAATACAGGAGGACATTATGAAACTTGCAGAGTGGCCGTGTAATTGGCAAATGAGTTTCAATATAGTTAAGTGTGAGGTTTTACATTTTGGTAGGAAGATTAAGGGGGCCACATATTGCTTGGATAATAAGTCTAAATGGGGTAGAGGAGCTGAGGGATCTGGGGGTACAGATACACAAATCACTAAAAGTAGCGACGGAGGTTAAAAAAGCTATAAAAAAGCAAACCAAGCACTGGGGATCATTTCAAGAGGGATAAAATTGAAAAGCAGAGAAGTTATGTTAAACTTGTATAGAACATTGGTTAGATCACACTTGGAGCACTGTGAACAGTTTTGGTCTCCATATTATAAAAAGGATACAGAGGCACTGGAGAAGGTGTAAAAAGGATTTACTAGGATGATACCAGAACTGAGAGGTTATACCTATCAGGAAAGATTGAGCAGGCTGGGCCTCTTTTCTCTTGAAAAGAGAAGATTGATGGGTGACCTGATGGAGGTCTTCAGGAGTTATGAAAGGGTTTGATAGGGTAAATGTAAAGAAGAGGTTTCCACTTGCGGGGGAGACCAGAACTAGGGGCCATAAATATAAGATAGTCACTAATAAATCCAATAGGGAATTCAGGAGAAACTTCTTTACCCAGAGAGTGGTTGGAATGTGGAACTCACTATCACAAGGCGTACTGAAGCAACTAGCAGAGATGCATTTAAGGGGAAGCTAGATGAATACATGAGGGAGAAAGGAACAGAAGGATATGCTGATAGGGTTGATGAAGTAGGGAGGGAGGAGGCTCGTGTGGAGCATAAACACTGGCATGGACCTGTTGGGCCGAATGGCCTGTTTCTGTGCTGTACACTCTATGTAATTCTATGTAATTCCCTTTAAATGCACCTATGATATTCACCTCAACTACTCCTTGTGGGAACGAGTTCCATATTCTAATCACTCTCTGGGTAAAGAAGTTTCTCCTGAATTCCTCATGGGATTTATTAGTGACTATCTTATATTTATGGCCCCTAGTTTTGGTCTCCCCACAGGTGGAAACAACTCCTCTACGTCTACCCTATCAAACCCTTTCATAATCTTAAAGGTCTCTATCAGGTCACCCCTCAGCCTTTTGTTTTCTAGAGAAAAGAGCCCCAGCCTGTTCAATCTTTCCTGATATGTATAACCTCTTTTGAGAATCTTCGCCCCTTGGGTAGATTTTCACCCATTTGGATGGCAAATTATCTGAGCTGTGAGCATGAGTTTGTAAAATTACCCTTGATAAATAACCTTGGGCTTTGCATTGTGTTACTGTTCAAAACCTCAGTATATGGTCAGTATGGACAGCATCTTTAAGCCAGGTTTCACCGGAGTGTAATTAACTATGAATAAGAAAGGGGGGAAAGAAATCAAATAATATCAATTACTTGCGCTGAAACTGACTAGTTAATTGCATTGAAATTGAAATTTCCCAGGTTCACAAGTAATTACCATCGGCAACCAATATGACAGATCAGTCAATTGAATAAAAAAGTAATATCCTAACTCAGTACTTTGCAATCAAAGCAAATATGAATCAAATCAGTGGAAATAGAGTGAGGAGAAAAGCAACAAAGCAGCTCAAATTAATTGAATCGGAAGTCTTACGAGCAGTAATCATATTGTAATCATAAAACATTCAAACCATTAGTCAAAAAGTGACTAAATTAACACAGAGATCGAATGTAGCCAAATTCATGGAGAAACTTTGTAACTCAAGTGAAAACACTCCATTACAAGAGAATGGCTTTATATGTAACCCTTAAATAATGGTCTCCTGTTGTGTCAGTCTGTAAGCATTAGGACATCTTAAAGCTAGATTGCAATCAAATCAAATCAAACTGAACTCTGTAATAAAATGAACTGGATTGAAATGAGTTCAGACAAATCATATGGACTCAACAGCAATCGTATCTGAAGAAATAAAATCATTGGTAATATGATGATTTGCTCAAGAATAAATGACTGAACAACATGATTACACTCTGGCAGATTCACCAGAATGATACCGGGGCTAAGCTAGACTAGGCTTGTATTCCCTTGAGTGTAGAAGATTAAGGGGTGATCTGATCGAGGTGATTAAAAGAGTTGATAGGGAAGAGAGAGAAACTTTTTCCTCTGGTGGGGGAGTCCAGAACAAGGGAGCATAACCTTAATAATAGAGCTAGGCCGTTTAGGGGTGATGTCAGGAAGCACTTCTTCACACAAAGGGGAGTGGAAATCTGGAACTCTCTCCCCCAAAAAGCTGTTGAGGCTGGGGGTCAATTGAAAATTTCAAAACTCAGATTAATAGATTTTTGTTAGGCAAGGGTATTAAGGGTTACAGAACCGAGGCGGATAGATGGATTTACGATACAGATCAGCTATGATCTAATTGAATGGCGGAACAGGCTCAAGGGGCTGAATGGCCGACTCCTGTTCCCATGTTCCTAAGAGAGAACTACAAAGAGCTCAGATCTCAGTGGGCTATTACCAGTATGACTACAGTGATTGAAGTTAACTCCTCAGTAGAACAACTTCTTATATTATACATACTTTGTTATGACAAACTTTAATTTGCAAAGGAGTTCAAACTCAGATGAGATGACCTCCTTAACAGTTTTGCTATATTGATTTTGGGGTGTTAATAATAAGCTGATGATGAAAACAGACCAGCCAAACTGAAAACTAAATCCTATTGTATCTGAAGCTGCTTTGAGATCAACTATAGTTGGGTGGCAGCTTCTAGTGGGCCTTTAAGGAATGCTGGTTTAGTTAGCAAGTACTGTGCATGTTGCGGTCATTCGCGAACCAATTTCGTAAAGGGGCCTGAAACAGGTGCATTCATAGAATCGTTACAGCACAGAAGGAGGACATTCGGCCCATCGAGCCTGTGCCAGCCTGTGTTAGGCACCCGATTTTGGGATATTCCTATCTCTGTAACCTCTTCCAGCCCTATAACCCTCCGAGCTCTCTGCACTCCTCCTGTTCTGGCTTCTTGTGCAACCCCGATTTCCTTCGCCCCACCATTGGCAGCCATGCTTTCATCTGCCCAGGCCCTAAGCTCTGGAATTCCCTCCCCAAACCTCTCCGTCTCTTTGCCTCTGTCTCCTCCTTTAAGGCACTCCTTAAAACCTACCTCTTTGACCAAGCTTTTGGTCACCTGTCCTAATATCTCTTTATGTGACACGGTGTCAAATTTTGTCCGATAACGCTCCTGTGAAGCAGCTCAGGACGTTTTGTTATGTTAACAACATTATGTAAATGCAATTTGTTGTTGTTATTGATTTGCATATGCAATGGGCCTAATACCAGTTTCAGGCACGCGCCCTGGATGCTTATGGAGCAGCACAATCCAATATGGCGGGAGATGCACTTCCGATACGGAACGAGAATTCGCACGTTGCCCGCCCTATTGGGCCCTTAGGCGCCCATTTTCTGCCTGTAAAACAGGCGCAGCATGATCGGATTGCTAGGCTAGAGAATCTACTGTGGTGTCAATATAATTTATTGTAAAATTTTATCCAGCATTCCAGGAATTTTGTTTGAGAAATGTATACCCCCCTTTTTGAGACATTTCTGCCACCGTACTCTTTGTCAATGAGCATTTCAATACCAAGGAAATGGTCATGACTACAATCTGTCTTACTCAGCTCTATCACTGAGACCTAGCTAGAGGCAACCCAAATCTTATTGTTTGCCCCTTGGCGAGTATCAATTTTAATTGGCAGAAACTTCCTTGTTAGGAATATCGCCTGCATTGGCACACATTAATCTTGTGTCAACTTACTGCTTACTCCGTCCCCTTCCTTTCTTTCCATGTCATTAATCATTTGGACTGCCAGCTCAAGCAGACCATATCTTGGTGAGAAAATATCACTGCGTGCCTATTTAGGATGCGTTGAATTGCCCTTTTGGCCTTGGCCATAATGCACCCCATGTTGAAACGTCTGTCTAAAAGAAAGGACTTGAATTTATATAGTGCCTTTCACGACCTCAGGACATCCCAAAGCGCTGAAGTACTGTTTTTGAAGTGTAGTCACTGTTCTAATGTAGGAAACGCGGCAGCCAATTTGCGCACAGCAAGGTCCCACAAACAGCATGGTGATAATGACCAGATAATCTGTTTTTAGGTGTTGATTGAGGGATAAATATTGGCCAGGTCGCATCTACTGTCCAGATGCATACATGGGTACAGTTATGTAGTGGTTCTGTTACTGGTCTAATAATCCAGAGAACTTGAGTTCAAATCTCCCCATTGCAGTTTGAGATTTTGAATTCAGTTTTAAAAAAGTCTGGAAATAAAAATCTGGTTTCAGTACAAGTGACCTGGATGTTAGCTTGCTGTAAAACCCAACAGGGTTCACTAATGTCCTTTATGGAAGGAAACCTGCCATCCTTACCCAGTCTGGGCCTATATGTGACTCCAGTCCCACGCCAACGTGGTTGACTCTTAACTGCCCTCTGAAGTGGAATAGCGAGTCACTCAGTTGTATCAAACCGTAGTGCAGCGGTTCAAGAAGAAGGCCCACCACCAACTTTCTCAGGCCAACTAGGGATGGGCAATAAATGCTGGCCTTTCCAGCGATGAAGAATGGCAAGGCTTCAGAGGGTGGTTAGCCTGTGTATCTGTACACCAGCATGAGTCGCGAGAAAACTGAAGGCAATTATATCCACTTGGCCTTAAATACTGTGCAGTTTTTAACAAAGGAATGCTGTGTTTTTGGGTTTCTTTGCATGCAACACAGCTATAGTGACTTCCCATTCATACAGTGCACCAAAGTCAACATGAACACACATCAGAAATGACCCTAAAATAATAAAATTAGAATATAAACCACTAGTTATCTAGCGACTAAATGCCAATGTCCCCTTCACCATATTTTGATATGTTTGATATAAGTCATAGATTTCATCGCGAGGAATAACTTATTTATAAATTCTGAAATTACACCCGCCCTGGATGCTCCCAATGAATGATTAGGGGGCATAGTCTCAGGATAGGGGTCACCCGTTTAAGATGGAAATGAGGAGGAATTTCATCTCCCAGAGGGTCGTGAATCTTTGGAATTCTTTACCCCAAAAAGCTGTGGAGGCTGAGTCATTGAATACATTCAAGGCTGAGTTAGACACATTTTTGATCAGCAAGGGAGTCAGAAGATATGGGGAAAGGGCGGGAAAGTTGAGTTGAGGTAAAAATCAGATCAGCCATGGTCTCATTAAATGGTGGAGCAGGCTCGAGGGGACGAATGGCCTACTCCTGCTCCTATCTCTTATAGTCTTATGGATTAATGCTGGCGCTACACTAACGGAGAGCTGATGTTCAGAACGATATTGGAAGCTAGCATCCCATTCATAATCTCAGTCCTGTGCCCTTCTTCCCCTCCCCTCATCTCGAATGCATCGAATCTTGCTGGGGTTATGGCTTCATAGAAGCCAACCACCCTCCCGCATCTTGCCCAACTGGTAGTTCTACGTGTGTAAGCCATGGCAATGAGTGTTGGCACTGGGTTATTCAACCACAGAGGCCTTCATGGCTTAGCCCGCTCCCAACCCCACCTGACATCCACACGTTCACTTTTCAGGAGCGGTTACTGGATGGTGATCAGAAGCTGGAACCCTCACTGTATTTATTTTCGTCCCTTCCCTACCCTAGTGGCCATAAGGCCAGGTAAGCCATGCCTACCATAGGCCCAACTGAGCTCAGCCAATTCAGCACTAACTTGGGATCAAAACTGGGACCTCGCGGGCTGAGCAGCAGACCAGGAAATGCATTTGCCCCTGGTGAGACCAGCACAAGAAACATTTACACATGTTTTACTTTTGATTGCATCACTCCAGATCTGGGAAGACCTTGATGCAACACTCGCATCAGTATCTGATGGAGATCGGAAGGAAAGACGGCAGGACAACATAACACCTGTCCAGCAGTCACAGAAAAGAGTCTGTCTATCTAACTGATCTCACCTCACACTGGTTTACTAAGATGTACTCCTCGTCACCAGGGACATTTGAATTCCATGTCACATAGCAACAGATTGATCTGGTATTGTTTTTCTTTCCCGGGACATAACCTCAACAAGAAAAAAAAAACGCAGGAAAAATAATTAAACATCAGCTAGGATAAAAATAGTCTCCGCAAGTCAATTTCCACCTGAAAGGTCAATGCAACTAAATTGATCCAACCAACAGGAATCGAAGGAGGAAAAACTTGAACAGTATCAAGCACTGTGCAGTACCACATCTCCCAGAAGTGAATCGCTTTGAAGCACAATGACTGGTATGCAAGCAATAGCAGCAGTTATTCTGTGCGTGCACAGCAGGATCGCAGAAACAACAATGAGAGGAATGATCTGTTTGTTGGCGGTGTTGGTTGAGGGGGGGGGCATCTGGAGAATGTGCCACTCTTCCTTGAAAAGCGCTGTGTACTTTCCAATGTGCCAACTGCAATGAGCCACATCAGCACAGACTAGGGATCAAGCCTGTGACCTTCTCGTCTGGACGGTTTAATGATGCCACCACCCTTTCAGACAGCGCATTCCAGATCATAACAACTCACTGCGTAAAATGACTCCAACACCAAGGCTTTAAATACCAGGCCATCAGAGGAATATAACCACTAACACTAGCTAATAGAGTACAAAAGCAAGGAAGTTACGCTAAACCTTTGCAAATCACTGGTTAGGCCTCAGCTGGAATATTGTGTCCAATTTTGGGCGACACACTTTAGGAAGGACGTCAAGTCCTTGGCGAGGGTGCAGAGGAGATTTACCAGAATGGTACCAGGGATGAGGGACTTCAGTTATGTGGAGAGACTGGAGAAGCTGGGGGTGTTCTCCTTGGAACAGAGAAGGTTAAGGGGAGATTTAATAGAGGTGTTCAAAATCATGAAGGGTTTTAATCGAATAAATTAGGAGAAACTGTTTCCATTGGCAGGGGGGCCATAACCAAAGGACACAGATTTAAGATAATTGGCAAAAGAACCAGGGGGGAGATGAGGCTATAGGGAAAGAGCAGGGAAGTGGGACTAATTGGATAGCACTTTCAAAGAGCTGGCACAGGCAGAAAGGGCCGAATGGCCTCCTTCTGTGCCATATGATTCTATGATTTTCTGCCCATAGGGTAGAAAGTCGTGGGCAGCTTATGCCTGAATTTGCAGTAGGCGTGCTCAGCACTTACAACTTCTATGCCTAGATGCTGAAGGTGAAAATCTGGACCTTCAAATATTTACTTAGATCTAAAGGGATGAAATTACACCTGGGCCCTGTGTGCATCTCTGATATAGGTGATGCAGGAGGAATGGAAAATAGGGTGGATTCCTCTTTGTGGAAAGGAGGCTGGAAATTTCCAGTAGGGAGAGGGAAGATTTTTCACCTGCCTGCCCCCCACCTCCCCATCAATGGCAAGGGTGGGGGGTGGGGGTGAGTGGCTGGGGGAGTTCATGGGCTTCCGCAGACACCTGATAGGTCAAGACCACCAACATCCTCAACTTTTCTGCCTCTGTCTCCTTCCAGGCTATGAAAGGGGTCATCAGCAATATCAGTCAATTGGCTGCTCACAGATGTATCAAATAGGTCACTGATGCTTTGATCAGCGTCGTTAGGAGTTTGTTCTCTTTTTCTCACTGAATAGCAATAGGTGTCCGACATAGCTGCCCAAAATCAGCGTACTGCTGCATTTTCCCAAAGTACAAGAGCCATGATGACATCCATGTGACCGTACAAACATTGGGACTCCTCCGCTGACACCATCACTTCCTCTTCCTCACTTAGATTCAGGCGGTGCTACCTGTTCAGGTTAATTATGTGTGATGTTTAACATGGCTGTGTGTGAGAGTGAATGGGCAAAATGCTATGAGAAAGATTAGCACCTTTCATGACCTCAGGTTGTCCCCCAAGCGCTTCGCAGCCAGTTAAGTACTTTTGAAGTGTATCACTGTTGCAAAAACGTGGCAGCCAATTTGCGCACAGCAAGGTCCCACAACAACAACAACTTGCATTTATATAGCGCCTTTAACGTAGTAAAAGTCCCAAGGCGCATCACAGGAGTGATTATCAAACAAAATTTGACACCGGACCATATAAGGAGATATTAGGACAGGTGACAAAAGCTTGGTCAAAGAGGGAGGTTTTAAGTAGCGTCATAAAGGAAGAGAGAGAGGGGGAGAGGTTTAGGGAGGGAATTCCAGAGCTTAGGGCCTAGGTAGCTAAAGGCATGTCGCCAATGGTGGAGCGATTAAAATTGGGGATGCGCAAGAGGCAAGAGTTGGGGGAGCCCAGAGATCTCGGAGGGTTGTAGGGCTGGAGGAGGTTACAGAGCTAGGGAGGGGTGAGGCCATGGAGGGATTTGAAAACAAGGATGAGAATTTTAAAATCGAGGCATTCTCGGACCGGGAGCCAATGTAGGTCAGCGAGCGCAGGGGTGATGGGAGGACGAGACTTGGTGCGAGTTAGAATACGGGCAGCAGAGCTTTGGACAACAGCAAGGAGGTGATGATCAGATAATCTATTTTTAGTGATATTGGTTGCGGGATAAATATTGGCCCAGGACATTGGGGAGAACTCCTTTGCTCTTCTTCGAAATAGTGCCACAGGATCTTTTACATCCACCTGAGAGGGCAGACGGGGCATCGGTGTCATCCGAAAGGAAGGAAGGGAGTTTCCTGAACGAGAGATAAATGAGTTCTTGTGTAATGTGCCACTCTGAGATTCATAAATGCTGACCAATCACTGTTTCGCTAAATCAGTCAAAGACCATTCTTAATAGGACCCAGATTTATATGAAGTTTTGAGGCTCTCGTTCGCTTTAGGCGGCCGCCTCATCCGCCTGCAAAACCCTGCAGGTTAATATTGGAAATGGTCGGAATATGAGCGGGTAAGTAACCTGTTTGTTTTTATCTCTCCTTCCCGCCCTGTTTCTGTTGGGCGGGAAGGGTTAAAGTGGACCCGGTAGTCTTATTAAAAAAGATGAGGTTCTGTCTCTACTTTCGGCTGTAATGAATGAACCAATTCTCCTGGCCCATTTTATCCAGACAGCCCTATAAATACAATGATTATATTTAGTCTATGGACATTAATTTAGCATCAGTGGAATAAAATATGTCATTTCACATTGTGAGATAAGAGAGAAAAATGCCATATGTCACAATTAGCACCATGACCAGAATTGCCTGTGATTTTCAGTAGCGCAGGCTGAGTACTCACTATAATGAGATTCTTGTTATTCATTCTGCTTATTGCTATATCTACAATTTTAGGAGCATAGGAAACTATAGGGTCATTTAGATCCAACTGGCCTGGCCTAGTGTTCAAACACAGAATACAACACACAGCTTACTAATCAAGTCCCTCGATTCATAGAATCATACAGCACAGGAGGCTATTCGTGCCTGTGCCAGCTCTTTGAAAGAGCTGCCCAATTAGTCCCACTCCCCCTGCTCGTTCCCCATAGCCCCGCAATTTTTTCCGTTTCAAGTATTTGTCCAATTCCCTTTTGAAAGTCACTATTGAATCTGCTTCCACCACCCGTTCAGGCAGCGCATTCCAGATCATTATAACTCGCAGCGTAAAAAGAATCCTCCTCATCTCCCCCCTCTGGTTCTTTTGCCAATTATCTTAAATCTGTGTCCTCTGATTACCGACCCTCCTGCCAGTGGAAACAGTTTCTCCCCTATCACCTCCATCAAAGCCCCGCATTTTCTTATTAAATGTCTGTTCAGCTTCTTCGCAATCTTTTGTCTTACACAGGGTCCAATGTAGCCTCTCCAGATCATCGGCGATTAACAGGAATCATAGAGCAGTAGCACTGCCTCGGCTGAGCGCAGAAAGCAAACTCTGAGAAAATTTGCAAAAGTGACGTCACAGCCGACATAGCAGAGGAGCCCGTGAAAGCGAAACTCGGGAGAAGCAACTAAGCAGGAGAACAGAATCATAGAATCATAGAAAGGTTACAGCACCGAAGGAGGCCATTCGGCCCATCGAGTCCGTGCCGGCTCTATGCAAGGGCAATCTAGCTAGTCCCACTGCCCTGCCCCATCCCCATAGCCCTGCACATTTTTTTCCTTTCAAGTACTTATCCAGTTCCCTTTTGAAAGCCATGATTGAATCTGCCTCCACCACCCCCTCGGGCAGTGCATTCCAGATCCTAACCACTCGCTGTGTAAAAAAGTTTTTCCTCATGTCGCCTTTGGTTTTTTTTGCCAATCACCTTAAATCTTTGTCCTCTGGTTCTTGACCCTTCCACCAATGAGAACAGTTTCGCTCCATCTACTCTGTCTAGACCCTTCATGATTTTGAATACCTCTATCAAATCTCCTCTCAACCTTCTCTGTTGCAAGGAGAACAACCCCAGCTTCTCCAGAGAAGCGGCTGAGTGGAGCATAAAGGGAGCCATGAGGAATCAAAAAATCAAGAAAAAGTGAATTCACGAGACAAGGAGGAATGCCGAGGGTAAGTCAGTAAGTATTTAGTTCATTGGTTAGTGTTTTTAGTGGTTATTGTTCTTAATGGTTGGTTAGTGTTTTTTAGTGGTTAGTGTTTTAATGTTAGATAAACAGTAAATTGCCTTAAAGCTAAAAAAAAGTTTAAATAACTTTTAGCTAACACGGCCGGACAGCTGCCGCCCTACACATGCACGTCCTGTGCCATGTGGGAACTCCAGAAAAACTTTGTGTATCCTGGAAAACCACATGTGCAGGAAGTGCCGCCAACTGCTCGAGCTCAGAGTTTCTGAGTTTGAGGGGCGGCTGGTGACACTACAGCGCATACGGGAAGCTGACAGTTTTGTGGATAGCACGTTTTAGAAGGTGGTCACCCTGCAGCTACAGAGAGTTCAGGCGGAGAGGGAGTGGGTGATCACCAGACAGACTAGGAGGAACAGGCAGACAGTGCAGGAGTCCCCTGGGAGTGTGGCACTCACAAACCGGTATCCAGTGAGGGTGTTGGCACCTCAGCAGACCGCAGCCAGGAGCAAATCCACAGCTGCGTGCGAGACTCGGTTGCACAGGAGGGTAAAAGAATTGCAGCTGTTATAGGGGATTCGATAGTCAGGGGGATAGATAGGCATTTCTGCAATGGTATGTTGCCTCCCTTATTCCAAGATAAACGACATCACTGAGAGGATGCAGAACATTTTGAGGTGGGGGGGGGGAGAAGGGAAAGAGCCAGAAGTCATGGTCCATGTGGGAATCAATGACATAAGAGGAAAAAAGGTCGAGGTCCTGCAGTCAGAATTTCAGGAGCTAAGGAGAGAGTCAAAAATCAGGACCTCAAAGGTAGTAACCTCTAGATTACTCCCAGTGTCACGTGCTAGTGAGTATAGGATTAGTAGGATAAGACAGGTTAATGCGTGGTTGGAGAAATGTTGCAGGAGGGAGGGCTTCAGATTCCTGGGACACTGGGACCAGTTCTAGGGCAGGAGCGATCTGTTCAAGATGGACGGGTTGCACCTCAACAGAGCTGGGACCAAGGAGGTTAACTAGTGTTGTTGGGGATTGTTTAAATCAATTTGGCAGGGGGCGGGGCAGAGGGATGAAAGATTCGAGAGGAGAAACAAGGTGCACAGAGGACTGGGAGGGACAAATAGCCCGAGAGTAAAGAAGAGTTTAGAAATATGAGGGATCAGACAGGGGGCAAATGTGAGATGTGTTTGGAGCACACGCGCGTAAATGCACGTGGTAAATAAGATTGGTGAGCTGCAGGCTCAAGTTGCCAAATAGGACTATGAAATAGTAGGAACATAAGAAGATAAGAACTGGAATAGGCCATTTAGCCCCTCGAGCCTGTTCTGCCTTTCAATAAGATCAAGGCTGTGACCTAACTCCATATACCCGCCTTAGCCCCATAATCCCTTAATACCTTTGGTTAACAAAAATCTATCAACCTCAGATTTAAAATTAACAATTGAGCTGGCATCGTCTGCCGTTTGGGGAAGAGAGTTCCAAACTTCTACCACCCTTTGCCTGTAGAAGTGTTTCCTAACTTCACTCCTGAAAGTCTTGGCTCTAATTTTTAGGCTATGTCCCCAGTCCTAGATTCCCCAACCAGCGGAAATAGTTTCTCTCTATCTACTCTATCAGTTCCCCTAAATACCTTGAAAACTTCAATGAAATCACCCCTTAATCTTCTAAATTCCAGGGAATACAGCCCTAGTTTGTGTAATCACTCCTTGTAATTTAACCCTTGGAGTCCAGGTATCATTCTAGTAAATCTATGCTGCACTCCCTCCAAGGCCAATATATCCTTCCTAAGGTGCGGTGCCCAGATCTGAACACAGTACTCCAGGTGTGGTCCAATCAGGGCTTTGTATAGCTGTAGTAAAACTTCTACCCCCTTGTATTCTAGTCCTTCAGATTTAAAGGCCAGCGCTCCATTAGCCTTTTTGATTATTTTCTGTACCTGTCCATAATATTTTAATGATCTATATACATGGACCCCTAAGTCTCGTTAGACCTCCACTGTTTCGAGCTTTTCACCATTTAGAAAGTAATCTGATCTATCCTTTCTAGGTCCAAATTGGATGACCTCATACTTGCCTACATTGAAATCCATTTGCCACAGTTTTGCTCATTCACTTAATCTTTTAATATCACTCTGTAATTTTATGCTTCCATCTACACTGCTTACAATGCTGCCTATCTTTGTGTCATAGGCAAAATTGGATATGTGGCTCTCTTTCCCGTCATCTAAGTCGTCAATAAATATGGTGAGTAGTTGAGGCCCCAGCACAGATTCCTGTGGGACACCACTAGTCACATCCTGCCAATTTGAGTACCTGCCCATTATCTCCACTCTCTGTCTCCTGAAGCTCAGCCAATTTCCTAACCAGGTCAATAATTTGCCCTCCATTCCATGAGCTTCAACTTTAGCTAACAGTCTCTTATGAGGGATTTTATCGAATGCCTTCTGGAAGTCCATATGAACAACAGCAATAGACATTTCCCTGTCCACTACTTTAGTGGCAATAACAGAGATCTGGCTCATGGCTCAAAAAAGAGGTGGGTTGAGTATTTAATGGGCATGATTTTATCGGGGGTGAGGCAGTGGCAGAGGGTGAATTCCTGATGGGACACCTGGAAATATTGGTTTCCTGGAAGTCCTTACGATTTTGACGTTAGGACATCTTTTATTTTATTTTGACGGTTTCCCGCTCGACAGGCCAGCCTGATTGATAAGTTGGCTTTCAGTCAGATGGGAGAAGAAGGAAGAGTCAGCTGTGGGGGGGGGGGTCAGTCATTGGGAGGTCATGGGGGGGTCAATCACCGGGGGTGGGGGGGGTGGGGTCAGTCATTGGGCGGCGTCATCGGGGAGGGGGTCAGTCACCGGGGGTCATCAAGTGGGGGGTCAGTCATAGGGGGTCACTGGGAGGAGCTCAGTCATCAGAGGGGGGGGGCTCAGTCAGTCATAGGAGGGGGGGGTCAGTCATCGGAGTCGGGGTCGGGGGTCATCGCGGGTGCCGGAGATCGTGGGGGTGCCGGAGATCGTGGGGGTGCCGGAGATCGTTGGGGGGTCGGAGATCGTAGGGAGGGTCGGAGGTCGTGGGGGATGTCGATTACATTTTTAGGGTCACCGCAGGTTGGCTTGTTGGGATTGGAGGAAGCACTCCTGCTCCTCCGGGCCCAGAAGCTGTGCCAGAAACTTACCTGCAGTTTCAGGCCTTCTGGCCTCCTCTCACGTGGTGTGAAGGAGAAGGCCCGGGAATCCCAGCCCCCGGGGGATAAAAACAAAAAATCTGTCAAAATGGAGACCCCCAGCCTCCTTGAAAGCTTTTAAGGGAAAAAATTTACAGGGCAATGGGAAAAGAGCTTTCAAAGCACCGGCAAAGGCACGATGGGCCCAATGGCCTCCTCCTGTGATGTACTTACTATGAAATCATGAAGAGATGTGCGGTGAACTTTCACCTATGTTCTATTGTCCTGGAATTTGGGTCTCTGATTGGGTGGAAGCAATTGGTGAAGAACAGAAGTGGACATGCAAAAAGTTGGGAACACGAGGGACAATTCAAGGCTTTGTGTTGGATGATAGATAACTCGTGGCAAAGAAAAACTTCTGGGGAGGGTCATTTCCCTCTCATCTCCTGCCCCCGGTGATTGTGTTAGAGAGAAGTCAGCAATACAATTAGACAGGAACATGCCTTCTAGAAGTTGGCCTCAATAGCTTCACAACAGGAATTTCTAGGAAGAGATTCTTTTTAGACCGGTAGATATTGGCATTTGTTTAGATGTCGAAGAAACAATTCTGCAATAACCCTATGCACAACAAGGAAGAAAGAAAGAGCTTGCTTTTATAAAGCATCTTTCACAACCTCAGGACGTCCCAAAGCACTTTACAGCCAATGATGTACTTTTTGAAGTGTAGTCACTGTTGTATTGTAGAGAAACGCAGCAGCCAATTCACGCACAGCAAGGTCCCACAAACAGCAACGTGATAATGACCAGATCATCTGATTTTTTTTAGTGATGTTGCTTGAGAGATAAATATTAGTCAGGACACTGGGGAGAACTCCCCTGCTCTTCTTTGAATAGTGTCATGGGATCTTTTACATCCTCCTGAGTGGCAGACAGAGCCTTGGTTTAAAGTCCCATTCGAAAGACAGCACTTCCAACAGTGCAGCACTCCCTCAGTACTGCACTGGATTGTCAGCTTAGATTATGTGCTTAAGTTTCTGAAGCGGGACTGGAACCCACAACCTTCTGATCCAAAGGTGGGAGGACTACTATTGAGCCAAGGCTGACACTTTTGGGTCATTCATTGGTTGTAAAGTGCTTTGGGACATCCCCAGATCGTGAAAGGCACTGTATAAATGCAAGTTCTTTCTTTCTTCCTTGTTTTGAAGAAAAAGGGTGGGACTCCCAAATCTAGAGCCTCCTGGATGCCAAGGAACATACAGGGTAGGATAAGACAAAAAAATGGAAGCTTACATCAGATACCGAGAGCTCAATACTGCAGAAAGCCTAGAGGAGTACAGAAAGTGCAGGGGCGAAATTAAAAAGGAAATTAGGAAAGCAAAGAGAGGGCATGAAAAAATATTGGCAAGTAAAATTAAGGAAAACCCAAAAATGTTTTATAAATACATAAAGAGCAAGAGGATAACTAAGGAAAAAGTAGGGTCAATTAGAGACCAAAGAGGAAACCTGTGTGTGGAGGCGGAAGATGTGGGTATGGTTCTTAATGACTACTTTTCGTCCGTCTTCACAAAAGAGGGGGATGATGCAGAGATTGTAGTTAAGGAGGAGGAGTGTGAAATATTGGATGGGATGAATATAGTGAGAGAGGAAGTATTAAGGGGCTTAACATCTTTGAAAGTAGCTGAATCACCAGGCCCGGATGAAATGTATTCCAAGCTATTGAGAGAAGCAAGGAAGGAAATAACGGAGGCTCTGACCATCATTTTCCAATCCTCACTGGCTACAGGCGTGGTGCCGGAGGACTGGAGGATTGATAGCGTTGTACCATTGTTTAAAAAGGGAGAAGGGGATAGACCAAGTAATTACAGGCCAGTCAGCCTAACCTCGGTGGTGGGCAAATAATGGGACAAAATTCTGAGGGACAGTATTAATCATCATTTAGAAAGGCACGGGTTGATCAAGGACAGTAAGCATGGATTTGTTAAGGAAGGTCATGTCTGACTAGCCTGAGTGAATTTTTTGAGGAGGTAACAAGGAGGGTTGATGAGGGTAGTGCGTTTGATGTAGTGTACATGGAATTTAGCAAGGCTTTTGACAAGGTCCCACATGGCAGACTGGTCAAAAAAGCAAAAGCCCATGGGATACAAGGGAAAGTGGCAAGTTGGATCCAGAATTGGCTCAGTGGCAGGAAGCAAAGGGTAATTAATGGTCGACGGGTGTTTTTGTAAGTGGAAGGCTGTTTCCAGTAGAGTTCACGCAGGGCTCAGTACTGGGTCCGTTGCTTTTTGTGATATATATCAATGATTTAGACATAAATGTAGGGGGCGTGATTAAGAAGTTTGGAGATGGTACAAAAGTTGGCCGTATGGTTGATAGTGAGGAGGAAAGCTGTAGACTGCAGGAAGATATGAATGGACTGATCAGGTGGGCAGAAATGTGGCAAATGGAATTCAATCTGGAGAAGTGTGAAGTAATGCATTTGGGGAGGGCAAGCAAGGCAAGAGAATACACAATAAAAGATAGGATACTGAAAAATGTAGAGGAACAGAGGGACCTTGGAGTGCATGTCCACAGACCCCTGAAGGTAGCAGGACGGGTAGATAAAGTGGTTAAGAAGGCATATGGGATACTTTCATTTATTAGCCAAGGCATAGAATATAAGAACAGAGAGGTTTTGCTAGAACTGTATAAAACACTAGTTGGGCCACAGCTAGAGTACTGCATACAGTTCTGGTCACCACATTACAGGAAAGGTGTCATTGCACTAGAGAGGGTACAGAGGAGATTTTCGAGGATGTTGCCAGGACTGGAGAATTTTAGCTATGAGGAAAGATTGGATGGGCTGGGGTTGTTTTCTTTGGAACACAAGAGGCTGAGGGGAGATTTAATTGAGGTGTGTAAAATTATGAGGGGCCTAGATAGTGGATAGGAAGGACCTATTTCCCTTAGCAAAGAGGTCAATAACCAGGGGGCATAGATTTAAGGTATTTGGTAGAAGGATTAAAGGGGAATTGAGGAGAAAATTTTTCACCCTGAGGTAGTAGGGGTCTGAAACTCACTGCCCGAAATGGTGGTAGAGGCAGAAATTCCCATCACACTTAAAAAGTACTTGGATATGCACTTGAAGTGCCATAACCTACAAGGCTATGGATCAAGAGCTGGAAAGTGGGACTAGGCTGGATGGTTCTTTTTAGGCCGGCACAGACACAATGGGCCGAATGGCCTCCTTCCGTGCCGTAAATTTCTATGATTCTAAATTCTTTCTTTTCAGTGCACTAGGCTAGCTGGTCAATCATCAACAGTGTTCTTGAATACCGCAAATTTATCTGGTTCCAATCTCCTCTCGTCTGGTGTGTCATCTTTAAGTCAACACGACCCCGAAGAAACTCCATTTCATTATGGTAAAGAAGTAAAGGTAATGTAGTCCTTTCCAACTATTTTCGAACGTTTCACTATATGTGCACCACCCACATCTACTGGCCTACGTATTTAATGCACCAACTTCTGTCACATCACAGGGCAGCACTCCTGAATCACAGAGAATGCAGCAATCTTTTGTTCTCTTTACCATCACACTCGTGAGCCAGTTTCCGTACACCACCGCCCCCCCCTCCAAGCTGAGGGGGGAGCGAGCTCCCACAGTACAGTCTGAGGATCGAACTTGGGACCTTTCTGGTCTGCGTGCCTCAGTTCCCACCCTGGAGAATTCACTTACAAATTGTGCTCGATGTTATTCCATGATTGATTGATTTTTCAAGTCATTCACCAAGTTGCATTGCGTATCCTCGGTACATCTATCTCAATCTTGCTGTTCATGTTAACAATCTGTGATGAACAGGTGCTGCTCATCCTACCTGCACGTCTGAGCTCCATAGAACAGTAACTAATTTCGAAACTGTCAGATACACTCAAGTCCCATGAGGTCTTTAAGGGCACAGCAGACTGTTGGAGGAAACAAACTGCACAGAAAAGGAGAGCAATTGTTATTATCGGCAATTTCATAGACTTATGAATTTTCTATTTCTGAGAAATGCTTTATTCGTGATCAGGGGGTTTGTTGCTAATGTTGAGGTAATAGTTATGTCCACCTGTGAAAATGACAGGCTGGTGCATCTCAGCCTGAAACTTCTTTTGATACACTTAGCCTTGAACAACAATGGAATCTCAAGCGTTTTGTTAACAATGGGCCTTCCTCTTCCCACGGGAAATATATCAGACAGTGAGTTCTCCTTTTGGACTCGTTATTGTCCTTTAAACCTTTTCTCCCCTTCTCCTTATAATTGAGCATAGGTCACATCGCCTGTGGGTGGTATCACATCCAATCTTGTGACTTCTTTACCAGGGAGCGATGTGTGACGCCAATGGGGAGGGTTAGTAAATTCAATTGTGAATGTTTCTTATCGTTGTAAGAGAAATCATCTGCGCTGGGTCAAAATCCTGGAATTCTCGACCAAACAGCACTGTGGGAGTACTTTCATTACACGGACTGCAGCGGTTCAAGAAGAAGGCCCACCACCACCTTCTCAAAGGCAACTAGAGATGAGCAATAAAGTGCCAGCGACACCCTTATCCTGAGAATGAATATTAAAAAAAGAAGTATTTCTAATGAAATCATAATTTGAGTGGGTCGGTAATGCTCATATTTTACACAGAATTACATAGAATTCACAGCACAGAGAAAGCCCATTTGGCCCAACAGGTCTAAGCCGGTGTTTATGCTCCACATGAGCTTCCTCTTACTCTACTTCATCTCACCCTATCAAGATATCCTTCTATTCCTTTCTCCCTCATGTGTTTATCTTGCTTGCCCTTAAATGCATCTACGCTAGTCGTCTCAACTACTCTTTGTGATAACGAGTTCCAGATTCTAACCACCCTCTGAGTAAAAGAGTTTCTCCTGAATTCCCTATTGGATTTATTAGTGTCTATCTTATATTTATGACTCTAGTTTTGGATTCCCCCACAAGTGGAAACATCTTCTCTACGTCTACCTTCTGAAATCCTTTCATAATCTTAAAAACCTCTGTTAGGTCACCTCTCAGCCTTCTCTTTACTGGAGAAAAGAGCCCCAGCCGGCTCAATCTTTCCTGATGGGTATAACCTCTCAGTTCTGGTATCAGCTTTGTAAATCTTTTTCGCAGTACTCTAAGTGTGGTCGAACTACGGTTCCGTACAAGTTTAATATAACTTCTCTGCTCTTCAATTCTATCGCTCTAGAGTTGCTACTTTTAGTGCTTTGTGTATCTGTACCCCCAGATCCCTCTGCTCCTGTATCCCATTTCGACTCGCATTTTCTAAGCAGTATGTGGCCTCATTATTCTTCCTACCATAATGCACCACCTCACACTTATCTATATTGAAAGTCAAGGGCTTGAGCCCATAATCTAGACATGATCCAGTGAGGAAGTGTTGCATTGTCAACGCACATTCCATTGGATGAGACATTAGACCAAGGCTCAATCTGATGGGTCAGGACCTGTGGCACTATTTCAAAAGACAAATGAACTGGTGCCTGTGGGATCTTGCCGTGTACAAAATGGCCACTGCATTCGCCTCTCTAAGAGTCACTGTTTGAGCTGTTTCTGAGAGATGCGGCTAAGTGCTATGTAAATGCAGGGTTTTCTTTGTCCTTATCTCTTAAAATGTATTTTTAATGTCACCAGAAATATCGTAAAAGAGAAAATCATTGCAAATGCATTTATGATGCTCTTATATGAATAGCGACCAAGAAATTCCTACCTGAGGAGCAAAGAATGAAAACCAAAAGGAGCATATTGTCAATATGGAAAACAGCCTTCGGTTGAGTACATTTCTCCAATCCTACCTTGTAAAGTTTCTCTTTGGGAGTTTAAATTATTGCTTGATACAAAGCATGTGTTTTCGAAGCAGGAACAAGTCCTTGAGGGGACCTGGACACAAAGGTGATCACATAGTAAAAACATGCACTTTGAATGTTAATTTACCATTGAGTCTCAAAGGAATCTCTATTTCAATTCATAATTCCACCCACCACCATGTTTCAATCACCTACACCTTTCCACATTTGTAGTGTCTCCAGTAATTAAAATCTTGATTAAATTTGGAATTCTCTTCTTCCCAAAAGGCTGTGCATGCCGCGATAATTGGAGCTTTCAATGACTGAGAATGATAGATTTTTGTTTGGTAAGGGTATCGAGGGATTAGAATCATAGAATCATAGAAAGGTTACAGCACAGAGGGAGGCCATTCGGCCCATCGAGTCTGTGCCGGCTCTATGCGAGAGCAATCCAGCTAGTCCCACTCCCCCGCCCTATCCCCGTAGCCCTGAAAATGTTTTCCTTTCAAGTACTTATCCAGTTCCTTTTTGAAGGCCACGATTGAATCTGCCTCCACCACCCCCTCGGGCAGTGCATTCCAGATCCTAACCACTCGCTGTGTAAAAAAGCTTTTCCTCATGTCGCCTTTGGTTCCTTTGCCAATCACCTTAAATCTGTGTCCTCTGGTTCTTGACCCTTCTGCCAATGGGAACAGTTTCTCTCTATCTATTCTTTCTCGACCCTTCATGATTTTGAATACCTCTATCAAATCTCCTCTCAACCGTCGCTGATCCAAGGAGAACAACTCCAGCTTCTCCAGTCTATCCACATAACTAAAGCCCCTCTTCCCTGGAATCACTCTAGTAAATTTTTTCTGCACTCTCTCTAAGGCCTTCACGTCTTTCCTAAAGTGTGGTGCCTAGAACTGGACACAGTACTCCAGTTGTGGTCGAACCAGTGTTTAATAAAGGTTCCTCATGACTTCCTTGCTTTTGTACTCTATGCCTCTATTTATAAAGCCCAATACCCCGTGTGCTTTTTAAACCGCTTTCTCAACCTGCTCTGCCACCTTCAACGATTTGTGCACATATACCCCCAGATCTCTCTGTTCCTGTACCCCTTTTAGAGTTGTGACCTCTAGTTTATATTGCCTTTCCTCGTTCATTCTACCGAAATGTATCACTGCACATTTTTTTGAGTTAAATTTCATCTGCTACGTGTCCACCCATGCCACCAGCCTGTCTATATCCTCTTGAAGACTATCACTATCCTCCTCACTGTTCACTACACTTCCAAGTTTTGTGTCATCTGCAAATTTGGAAATTGTGCCCTGTACACCCAAGTCCAAGTCATTAATATATTAAGGAGCTAAGGTAGGTA
This sequence comes from Heptranchias perlo, assembly GCF_035084215.1. Taxonomy (NCBI): domain Eukaryota; kingdom Metazoa; phylum Chordata; class Chondrichthyes; order Hexanchiformes; family Hexanchidae; genus Heptranchias; species Heptranchias perlo. Next base: position 7,737,396 of record NC_090330.1, read on the forward strand.
AATGGAACTGAGGTGCAGAACAGCCGGGATCTAATTGAATAGCAGAGCAGGCTCGAGGTGCTGAATGGCCTACTCCTGTTCGTAATGTTCCTAAATTCATTGCTTTTCAATAGCTCATTCATTTCCACTACTGCCTCCTGATATTCTCTGCTGAACAAAACTCACTTCAGCCTTGAAGTTCTTTCTTCCTTCTTACCGAGCTCCAGTTTTCATTTTCCAATTTTCTCCCTTCCTTATTGAAGGTGCCCACCCCCTGTTGGGATACGTTGCCATGGATGCCGGTCGCCCCTCTGCTACTTCTACCAGGTGGACTTTCAATCACCTGCTGGGAAAAGCAAAGTCTGCACCTTGAGTATTATCAGGCTAATTTAAAAAAAAAGAAAGACTTGCATATATATGGCGTTTTTCACAACCTCAGGACGTTCCAAAGCGCTTTACTGCCAATTAAGCACTTTTTGAAGTGTAGTCACTGTTGTGATGTAGGAAACGTGGCAGCCAATTTGCACACAGCAAGATCCCACAAACAGCAATGTGAAAATGACCAGATAACCTGTTTTAGTGATGTTGGCTGAGGGATAAATATTGGCCAGGACACCGGGGAGAACTCCCCTGCTCTTCTTCGAAATTTTATGCTCACCAAAGACGGTTTAATGTCTCATCCGATAGTCATATGATTGGGCCTGTTCTACGTACTCGACAGTCAAACATCCTCATTTCCAGTATGGATCATTGGATAAAGAATTGGAACCTTGAGCGATTCTTCCCTTCCCCTCAAATGAGCAGTGGTCCTGTTATAGCTGCGCTTCTGACTGAAATTAGCATAGCGTCGGAACTGCTCAGTGTCGCTATCCCTATTACGTTGTTTAGAGCTCCTGAAATAACTCCTTCTGAGTGCCAGTGGCCAGATTAACTCCCCGATTAAACATTTCTGACTTCCTCTCGTTTTATATTCCCTCAGGGGTATATAAGGCTTTTCCCTTCAGGACTTTGTAAAAATGTACCCCTGCACCCAGCTCCCTCCCTTACTGAACCACTGCTCAGTATCTTTTCATTTCTGAAAATCGGTCCTATTTTAAAATATTACATCAGCATACAAGTTGGCCTTAAAGTTCCCATTGCCGGATATTTTATAAGTTTGAATTTTGGTTTGTCAGCAATGGTTCGGTGGTAGCATTCAGTGGTCAAAAGGCCGTAGGTTCAAATCCCACTCCAGAGACTTGAGCGCAAAATCTAGGCTGACACTCCACTGCAGCACTGAGGGAGTGCTGCACTGTTAGAGGTGTCGTCTTTCGGATGAGACGTTAAACCAAATCTGCTCTCTCGCCAAGGCTTCTTGGACAGCACCTCCCAAACCCGCGACCTCTACCACCTGGAAGGACAAGGGCAGCAGGCGCATGGGAACAACACCACCTGCACGTTCCCCTCCAAGTCACACACCATCCCGACTTGGAAATGTATCGCCGTTCCTTCATTGTCGCTGGGTCAAAATCCTGGAACTCCCTTCCTAACAGCACTATGGGAGAACTAGATGATCTGGCCAATGTAACTAATTTTTTTGTGGGATCTTGCTGTGCGCAAATTGGCTGCCGCTTTTCCTACATTAAAACAGTCACTACACTTCAGGAAGTACTTCATTGGCTGTAAAGTGCTTTGGGCTGTAGAGCAACAGCCCTATTTCCAACACACCCTTCAACCATGGTTTCCCCATTGGAAGGATAACAGTATGAACCCAATGTACACAATGTATCATAGAATCATACAGTACAGGAGGCCATTCAGCCCATCATGCCTGTGCCGGCTCTTTGAAAAAGCTATCCAATTACTCCCACTCCCCCACTCTTTCCCCATAGCCCTGCAAATTTTTCCTTTTCAAGTATTTATCCAAATCCCTTTTGAAAGTTACTATTGAATCTGCTTCCACCACCCTTTTAGTCAGAGTATTCCAGATCATAACAACTCGCTATGTAAAAAAAAAAAATTCTCATCTTCTCCCTGGTTCTTTTACTAATTATCTTAAAATCTGTGCCCTCTGGTTACCGACCTTTCTGCCAGTGGAAACAGTTTCTCCTTATTTACTCCATCAAAACCGTTCATGATTTTGAACATTTCTATCAAAAGTCTACTTAACCTTCTCTGCTCTAAGGAGAAGACTCCCAGCTCATCTAGCCTCACCACGTCACTGAAGCCAAACATCCCTGGTACCATTCTGGTAAATCCGCTCGGCACCCTCTCCAAGGCTTTGACTTGTATGTTGAACGATTGCTCACAGATTCAGTACCCTCTACAGTTTGGTATAGAAACACTGGTTACTCTGTATCAAGTTCCCGTTGAAATCACTGATTGGCATTACTGCACAAGACTGTCTCTCCTTGTGAAAGTCAATGTCTTTTCCTTTTTCTCTGATGTGACTTCACAATGTCAAATTAGAATGAGTCAGGAAAAAACATTATTGGCAGCGTACAACTTTCGAGAAATCAGCATTTAAATGAAAAAATTCTGCTTGAAGCGGCGAGACATTGTGCACAACAAAACTCAATTTATTTTCTTTTGATTTGCCTCATTACAAGTGTGAATGTGTTTCCTTCTGGTTGTTTTGCTTGCCGCTCGCTGAAGGTTTGCTCATTTTACCACAGTGTACTGTGCACCTATAAGCCATTTTGATCCAAAAAAAACAAGAGTGTGCTGAAAGGCTGGAGGGGTCGATTTTAATGCCCTCCTTCTCCCTTGTCAGGCTGGACTGGTGCGTGGGAGGGGTAAAAGTCGGGCGAGTGGACCTAGGAACATAGGGTCCAAATTAATAAGCAGAACCACAAAGGCAATAATCTCTGGATTAGTACCTGAGCCACGCGCAAATTGGCATAGGGTCAAACAGATCAGGGAGTTAAATGCGTGGCTCAAAGAGTGATGTGGGAGACTGGGGTTTTGATTCATGAGGCACTGGCACCAGTACTGGGAAAAGAGGGAAGTGTTCCATTGGGAGGGCCTCCATTTAAACTGGACTCGGACCAGCGTCCTGGCGAATCGAATAACTAGGTAACTAGGGCGGTAGATAGGGCTTTAAACTAAAAATGGGGTGGGGGGAGGGTTCAGGTAAAGGTAAGTTTATAAATATCTAAAGAGAAAAGTCAAGGCCACAGAGCAGTGTAGCAATTTGGGTAAAGATAAGCAGAGTGCGGCAGGAAGGGACAGAGAGTTTAACGGTAATAATGCATCAGAGGATAAGGTCAAATCAGGGAAAAGTAGTAAAAAGTCAAAATTAAAGGTGCTTTATCTGAATGCACAAAGCATTCGTAACACGATAGATGAAATAATGGCACAAATAGAGATAAATGGGTTTGATCTAGTAGCCATTACTGAGACGTGGTCGCAAGGTAACTAAGGTTGAGAACTAAATATTCCAGGCTACTTGACTTTTCAAAAAGACAGACAAATTAGAAAAGGGGTAGGAGGGGGAGCAGCCCTGATGATAAAGGATGACATAAGGACAGTAGTGAGAAAGGATCATGGCTCCGAGGATCAGGAAGTGGAATCAGTATGGGTGGAGATAAGAAATAACAAGGGGCAGAAAACAGTGGTGGGAGTAGTTTATAGGCCCCCTAATAGTAGCTATACTGTTGGACAGAGTATTAATCAAGGAATAATAGGAGCTTGTAACAAAGGTAATGTAATAATCGTGGGAGACTTTAATCTTCATATAGACTGGGCCAATCAAATTGGCAAAAGTAGTTTGGAGGACGAGTTCATGGAATGCATTCATGACAGTTTCCTAGAACAATAGGTCATGGAACCAACCAGGGAACAGGTTATTTTAGATCTTATCTTGTGTAATGAAACAGGGTTAATTAGTAATCTGATAGTAAGGGATCCTCTAGGGAAGAGTAATCAGAATATGATAGAATTTCACAATGAGTTCGAGAGTGACATACTTAAGTCCAAAACTAGAGTTTTAAATTTATACAAAGCCAATTACATAGGTATGAGGGGCGAGTTGGCTAAGGTTGATTGGGAAATTAGATTAAAATATATGACAGTAGATAAGCAATGGCGAACATTTAAGGAAATATTTCATAATTCTCAACAAATATACATTCCATTGAGGAATAAAAACTCCACAGGAAAAGTGATTCATCCGTGGCGAACTAAAGATAGTATTAGAGTAAAAGAAGAGGCTTTTAATGTTGCCAAGGACGACTAGAAAGCCTGAGGATTAGGAGAGTTTTAGATACCAGCAAAGGATGACCAAAAAAATGATCAAAAGGGAGAAAATAGAATATGAGAGTAAACTAGCAAGAAATATAAAAATGGATTGTAAGAGCTTCTACAAGTATATAAAAGGAAGAGCAGCAAAAGTAAACGTTGGTCCCTTAGAGGCTGAGACAGGAGAAATTATAATGGGAAATAAGGAAATGGCAGAGACATTAAACAAATATTTTGTATCTGTCTTCACAGTAGAAAACACAAAAATCATACCAGAACTAATGGGGAACCAGGGGTCTAATGAGTTAGAGGAACTTAAAGAAAAAGTACTGGAGAAGTTAATGGAACTAAAAGGCAACAAATCCTGTGGACCTGATGGCCTATATCCTAGGGTTCAAAAAGAGGTGGCTGCAGAGATAGTGGATGCATTGGTTATGAACTTCCAAAATTCTCTAGATTGTAGAATGGTCCCAGTGGATTGCAAGGCAACAAATGTAACACCTCTATTCAAGAAAGGAGGGAGAGAGAAAACAGGGAACCACAGGCCTGTTCGCCTGACATCAGTCGTCGGGAAAATGCTGGAATCCATTATTAAGGATGTGTTAATGGGGCACTTAGAAAATCATAATATGATTAGGCAGAGTCAACATGGTTTTAGGAAAAGGAAATCATGTTTCACAAATCTGTTTTTAAGGATGTAACTATAGGGTAGATAAAGGGGAACCAGTAGTTGTAGTATATTTGGATTTTAAAAGGCATTCGATAAGGTACCACACAATAGGTTGTTACACAAGATAGGGGCTTATGTGGTTGGGGGTGATACATTAACATGGATAGAAGATTGGTTAACGGACAGAAAACAGAGAATAGGAATAAACGGATCCTTTTCAGTTTGGCAGGCTGTAATTAGTGGGGTGCCGACAGGATTGTGCATGGGCCTCAACTATTTACAATCTATATTAAAGACTTAGATGAAGGGACCAGGTGTAATATATCCAAGTTTGCTGATGACACAAAGCTAGGTGGGAAAGTAAGCTGTGAGGAGGACACAAAGAGTCTGCAAAGGGATATAGACAGGTTAAGTGAGTGGGTAAGAAGGTGACAGATGGAGTGTAATATGGGGAAATGTGAGGTTATTTACTTTGGTAGGAAGAATAGAAAAACAGAATATTTTTTAAACGATGAGAAACTATTAAATGTTTGTGTTCAGAGGGATTTGGGTGTCCTCGTACACGAAACACAGAAAGTTAACATGCAGGTACGGCAAGCAATTAGGAAGGCAAATGGTATGTTGGCCTTTATTGCAAGGGGGTTGGAATACAAGAGTAAGGAAGTCTTGCTGCAATTGTACAGGGCTTTGGTGAGACCTCACCTGGTATACTGTGTACAGTTTTGATCTACTTACTTAAGGAAAGATATACCTGCCTTAGAGGTGGTGCAGCAAAGGTTCACTAGATTGATTGCTGGGATGAGAGGGTTGAGCTATGATGAGAGATTGAGTAGAATGGGCCTATATTCTCTGGAGTATAGAAGAATGAGACGTGATCTCATTGAAACATGTAAGATTCTGAGGGGGCTAGACAGGGTAGATGCAGAGAGGTTGTTTCCCCTGGCTAGATCTAGGGGTCATAGTTGGCCAATAAGGGGCCGACCATTTAGTACTGAGATGAGGAAAAATTTCTTCACTCAGAGGGTTGTGAATCTTAGGAATTCTCTACCCCAGAGGGTTGTGGATGCTCAGTCGTTGAGTATATTCAAGGCTGAGATTGATAGATTTTTGGACTCTAAGGGAATCAAGGGATGAGGGGATCGGGCGGGAAAGTGGAGTTGAGGTCGAAGGTCAGCCATTATCTTATTGAATGGCGGAGCAGGCTCAAGGGGCAGTATGGCCTACCCCTATTTCTTATGTTCTTATGTTCTTGATAGAATGGGCCTATTCTTATCGCAAATATAGAAACAGGAGTTGGTCATTCAGCCCCTTGAGCCTATTCTGCCATTCAATTAGATCATGGCTGATCTGTATCTTAACTCCATCTGCCAGCCTTGGTTCCATAATCCTTAATAGCCTTGCCTAACGGAAATCTATCAATCTCAGTTTTTAAATGTTCAATTGACCCCCAGCCTCAATGGCTTTTTGGGGGAGAGAGTTCCAGATTTCCACCACCCTTGGTGTGAAGGGACTTGAATACAAAAGCTAGGCTGGCTCTCCCAGTGCAGTGCTGAAGGAGTGCTGTATTTCGGATGAGATGTTAAACCAAGGCCTCGTCTGCCCTCCCGGGTGGACGCAAGGGGTTTCCATGGCACTGTTTCGAAGAAGAGCAGGAGAGTTCTCCCCGGTGTCTTGGCCAATATTTATCTATCAACTAACATCACTAAAAAACACATTATCTGGTCATTATCATATTGCTGTTTGAGGGACCTTGCTGTGTCCAAATTGGCTGCCGCGTTTCCTACATTACAACAGTGACTACACTCCAAAAAGTACTTAATTGGCTGTAAAGCGCTTTGGGACGTCCTGAGGTCGTGAAAGATGCTATATCAACGCAAGTCTTTCTCTCTTTCAATATTCAGTGCCAATATTTAATTTTTTTGTTGTGTTTGTAAGGAGGCCAGCTGTCGGTATTGTTCTCTAAATGGATGTTATAAAATTGCACATGTTGTATACACTGAAGATTTGTTGGTGTTGAAGGGTGAAGCTGAGGGACTGAATGTTATTATGATAATGGAAACATCTGCTCATTGTCACTTTTCATCCCTTTCTGCTAACAAATGTAAAAGCATCTGAAGGGATTCAGGAATGTCTTTTGATATTTGTATTTACTTTTTAAAGTCTTGTTGGTTGTTTTTTGTTTTGTTTTGTTATTTGCGGCAACACAGGCTGCTCTGGGAGAGGATACCCTTTGCTCCCTGATGCCTGAAGTTTAAGAAGGAATCAATCTCAGCTACTATCTGTCAGGCATGATGCAGAGGGAAATCTCCCAGCCATTAATTGGCATCCAAAGTCTACTCCTTGCATCAGCCTTATCAAACAGAGCCAGAACAGTCACCGAGGCACCTATGCATGTATTGGGAGTCACTAATGGCTTTAGAGGTGTTTCTCTTGGCTTTGCCTCATGTCCCTGGTGAACTCAAGGTATTAATGTGTCTCAGAATAGAAGTACGGTCTTCCATGCAACTAATAACAACGCTTATCATTATGTGACAAGTGATGGGAAGTGTTTAGATCGCTAACTCGGCTCAGAGAGTGCAGACACAGACAGCAGATAGCTGGGGCTGTGATGTGCAATCTGTCTGATGAGGAGCAAAGAGCAGGTCAGGTGATTCATAGGAAATGATATTGGCTGGGCTCCCTGTCCAACAGAGTGACAACGATCATCAAAGATGCTACAGGGTTAGGCTAATGAGTGAAATAAAGATTGGATGATTCACTGCACATGTGGGGAGAATGCTGTGTCGGTGGGCGAATTGTGTGTCTGTGGGTGAATAATGTATTTGTGGGGCGATTGGTGGTGTCGGTGGGAGATTGGTGTGTCGGTGGGAGATTGGTGTGTCTGTGGGAGAATGGTGTTTCTGTGGGAGATTGGTGTGTCGGTGGGAGATTGGTGTGTCTGTGGGAGAATGGTGTTTCTGTGGGAGATTGGTGTGTCGGTGGGAGATTGGTGTGTCGGTGGGAGATTGGTGTGTCTGTGGGAGATTGGTGTGTCTGTGGGAGATTGGTGTGTCGGTGGGAGATTGGTGTGTCTGTGGGAGATTGGTGTGTCTGTGGGAGATTGGTGTGTCTGTGGGAGATTGGTGTGTCTGTGGGAGATTGGTGTGTCTGTGGGAGATTGGTGTGTCTGTGGGAGATTGGTGTGTCTGTGGGAGATTGGTGTGTCTGTGGGCGATTGGTGTGTCTGTGGGCGATTGGTGAGTCTGTGGGAGATTGGTGTGTCTGTGGGAGATTGGTGTGTCGGTGGGAGATTGGTGTGTCTGTGGGAGATTGGTGTGTCTGTGGGAGATTGGTGTGTCTGTGGGAGATTGGTGTCTGTGGGCGATTGGTGTGTCTGTGGGAGATTGGTGTGTCTGTGGGAGATTGGTGTGTCTGTGGGCGATTGGTGTGTCTGTGGGAGATTGGTGTGTCTGTGGGAGATTGGTGTGTCTGTGAGAGATTGGTGTTTCTGTGGGCGATTGGTGTGTCTGTGGGAGATTGGTGTGTCTGTGGGAGATTGGTGAGTCTGTGGGCGATTGGTGTGTCTGTGGGAGATTGGTGAGTCTGTGGGCGATTGGTGTGTCTGTGGGCGATTGGTGTGTCTGTGGGAGATTGGTGTGTCTGTGGGAGATTGGTGTGTCTGTGGGAGATTGGTGTGTCTGTGGGAGAATGGTGTGTCTGTGGGAGATTGGTGTGTCTGTGGGAGAATGGTGTGTCTGTGGGAGATTGGTGAGTCTGTGGGAGATTGGTGTGTCTGTGGGAGATTGGTGAGTCTGTGGGCGATTGGTGTGTCTGTGGGAGAATGGTGTGTCTGTGGGAGATTGGTGTGTCTGTGGGAGATTGGTGTGTCTGTGGGAGATTGGTGTGTCTGTGGGAGATTGGTGTGTCGGTGGGCGATTGGTGTGTCGGTGGGCGATTGGTGTGTCTGTGGGAGATTGGTGTGTCGGTGGGCGATTGGTGTGTCTGTGGGAGATTGGTGTGTCTGTGGGAGAATGGTGTGTCTGTGGGAGATTGGTGTGTCTGTGGGAGATTGGTGTGTCTGTGGGAGATTGGTGTGTCTGTGGGAGAATGGTGTGTCTGTGGGAGATTGGTGTGTCTGTGGGAGAATGGTGTGTCTGTGGGAGATTGGTGTGTCTGTGGGAGATTGGTGTGTCTGTGGGAGAATGGTGTGTCTGTGGGAGAATGGTGTGTCTGTGGGAGATTGGTGTGTCTTTGGGAGATTGGTGTGTCTGTGGGAGATTGGTGTATCTGTGGGAGAATGCTGTGTCTGTGGGAGAATGGTGTTTCTGTGGGAGATTGGTGTGTCTGTGGGAGATTGGTGTGTCTGTGGGAGATTGGTGTGTCTGTGGGAGAATGGTGTGTCTGTGGGAGATTGGTGTGTCTGTGGGAGAATGGTGTGTCTGTGGGAGATTGGTGTGTCTGTGGGAGAATGGTGTGTCTGTGGGAGATTGGTGTGTCTGTGAACGATTGGTGTGTCGGTGGGCGATTGGTGTGTCTGTGGGAGATTGGTGTGTCTGTGGGAGATTGGTGTGTCTGTGAACGATTGGTGTGTCTGTGAACGATTGGTGTGTCGGTGGGCGATTGGTGTGTCTGTGGGAGATTGGTGTGTCTGTGGGAGATTGGTGTGTCGGTGGGAGATTGGTGTGTCTGTGGGAGATTGGTGTGTCTGTGGGAGATTGGTGTGTCTGTGGGAGATTGGTGTGTCTGTGGGAGATTGGTGTGTCTGTGGGAGATTGGTGTGTCGATGGGCGATTGGTGTGTCTGTGGGAGATTGGTGTGTCTGTGGGAGGTTGGTGTGTCTGTGGGAGATTGGTGTGTCTGTTGGACATTGGTGTGTCTGTGGGAGATTGGTGTGTCTGTGAGCGATTGGTGTGTCTGTGGGAGAATGGTGTGTCTGTGGGAGAATGGTGTGTCTCTGAGCGATTGGTGTGTCTGTGGGAGATTGGTGTGTCTGCGGGAGATTGGTGTGTCTGTGGGAGATTGGTGTGTCTGTGGGAGATTGGTGTGTCTGTGGGAGATTGGTGTGTCTGTGGGAGATTGGTGTGTCGGTGGGCGATTGGTGTGTCTGTGGGAGATTGGTGTGTCTGCGGGAGATTGGTGTGTCTGTGGGAGATTGGTGTGTCTGCGGGAGATTGGTGTGTCTGCGGGAGATTGGTGTGTCTGTGGGAGATTGGTGTGTCTGTGGGCGATTGGTGTGTCTGTGGGAGATTGGTGTTTCTGTGGGAGATTGGTGTTTCTGTGGGAGAATGGTGTGTCTGTGGGAGATTGGTGTGTCTGTGGGAGATTGGTGTTTCTGTGGGAGATTGGTGTGTCTGTGGGAGATTGGTGTGTCTGTGGGAGATTGGTGTGTCTGTGGGAGATTGGTGTGTCTGTGGGAGATTGGTGTGTCTGTGGGAGATTGGTGTGTCTGTGGGAGAATGGTGTGTCTGTGGGAGAATGGTGTGTCTGTGGGAGATTGGTGTGTCTGTAGGAGATTGGTGTGTCTGTGGGAGATTGGTGTGTCTGTGGGAGAATGGTGTGTCAGTGGGAGATTGGTGTGTCTGTGGGAGATTGGTGTGTCTGTGGGAGATTGGTGTGTCGTTGGGCGATTGGTGTGTCTGTGGGAGATTGGTGTGTCTGTGGGAGATTGGTGTGTCTGTTGGAGATTGGTGTGTCTGTGGGAGAATGGTGTGTCTGTGGGAGATTGGTGTGTCGTTGGGCGATTGGTGTGTCTGTGGGAGATTGGTGTGTCGTTGGGCGATTGGTGTGTCTGTGGGAGATTGGTGTGTCTGTGGGAGATTGGTGTGTCTGTTGGAGAATGGTGTGTCTGTGGGAGATTGGTGTGTCTGTGGGAGAATGGTGTGTCTGTGGGAGATTGGTGTGTCTGTTGGAGATTGGTGTTTCTGTGGGAGATTGGTGTGTCTGTGAGCGATTGGTGTGTCTGTGGGAGATTGGTGTGTCTGTGGGAGATTGGTGTGTCTGTGGGAGATTGGTGTGTCTGTGGGAGATTGGTGTGTCTGTGAGCGATTGGTGTGTCTCTGAGCGATTGGTGTGTCTGTGGGAGATTGGTGTGTCTGTGGGAGATTGGTGTGTCTGTGGGAGATTGGTGTTTCTGTGGGAGATTGGTGTGTCTGTTGGAGATTGGTGTTTCTGTGGGAGAATGGTGTGTCTGTGGGAGATTGGTGTGTCTGTGGGAGATTGGTGTGTCTGTGGGAGATTGGTGTGTCTGTGGGAGAATGGTGTGTCTGTGGGAGAATGGTGTGTCTGTAGGAGATTGGTGTGTCTGTGGGAGATTGGTGTTTCTGTGGGAGATTGGTGTGTCTGTGGGAGATTGGTGTGTCTGTGGGAGAATGGTGTGTCTGTGGGAGATTGGTGTGTCTGTGGGAGAATGGTGTGTCTGTGGGAGATTGGTGTGTCTGTGGGAGATTGGTGTTTCTGTGGGAGATTGGTGTGTCTGTTGGAGAATGGTGTTTCTGTAGGAGATTGGTGTGTCTGTGGGAGATTGGTGTGTCTGTAGGAGATTGGTGTGTCTGTGGGAGATTGGTGTGTCTGTAGGAGATTGGTGTGTCTGTGGGAGATTGGTGTGCATGTGGGAGATTGGTGTGTCTGTGGGAGAATGGTGTGTCTGTGGGAGATTGGTGTTTCTGTGGGAGATTGGTGTTTCTGTGGGAGATTGGTGTTTCTGTGGGAGATTGGTGTGTCTGTGGGAGATTGGTGTGTCTGTGGGAGATTGGTGTGTCTGTGGGAGATTGGTGTGTCTGTGGGAGATTGGTGTGTCTGTGAACGATTGGTGTGTCGGTGGGCGATTGGTGTGTCTGTGGGAGATTGGTGTGTCTGTGAACGATTGGTGTGTCGGTGGGCGATTGGTGTGTCTGTGGGAGATTGGTGTGTCTGTGGGAGATTGGTGTGTCGGTGGGAGATTGGTGTGTCTGTGGGAGATTGGTGTGTCTGTGGGAGATTGGTGTGTCTGTGGGAGATTGGTGTGTCTGTGGGAGATTGGTGTGTCTGTGGGAGATTGGTGTGTCGATGGGCGATTGGTGTGTCTGTGGGAGATTGGTGTGTCTGTGGGAGGTTGGTGTGTCTGTGGGAGATTGGTGTGTCTGTTGGAGATTGGTGTGTCTGTGGGAGATTGGTGTGTCTGTGAGCGATTGGTGTGTCTGTGGGAGAATGGTGTGTCTGTGGGAGATTGGTGTGTCTGTGGGAGAATGGTGTGTCTCTGAGCGATTGGTGTGTCTGTGGGAGATTGGTGTGTCTGCGGGAGATTGGTGTGTCTGTGGGAGATTGGTGTGTCTGTGGGAGATTGGTGTGTCTGTGGGCGATTGGTGTGTCTGTGGGAGATTGGTGTGTCTGTGGGAGATTGGTGTGTCGGTGGGCGATTGGTGTGTCTGTGGGAGATTGGTGTGTCTGCGGGAGATTGGTGTGTCTGTGGGAGATTGGTGTGTCTGCGGGAGATTGGTGTGTCTGCGGGAGATTGGTGTGTCTGTGGGAGATTGGTGTGTCTGTGGGCGATTGGTGTGTCTGTGGGAGATTGGTGTTTCTGTGGGAGATTGGTGTTTCTGTGGGAGAATGGTGTGTCTGTGGGAGATTGGTGTGTCTGTGGGAGATTGGTGTTTCTGTGGGAGAATGGTGTGTCTGTGGGAGATTGGTGTGTCTGTGGGAGATTGGTGTGTCTGTGGGAGATTGGTGTGTCTGTGGGAGATTGGTGTGTCTGTGGGAGATTGGTGTGTCTGTGGGAGAATGGTGTGTCTGTGGGAGAATGGTGTGTCTGTGGGAGATTGGTGTGTCTGTAGGAGATTGGTGTGTCTGTGGGAGATTGGTGTGTCTGTGGGAGAATGGTGTGTCAGTGGGAGATTGGTGTGTCTGTGGGAGATTGGTGTGTCTGTGGGAGATTGGTGTGTCGTTGGGCGATTGGTGTGTCTGTGGGAGATTGGTGTGTCTGTGGGAGATTGGTGTGTCTGTTGGAGATTGGTGTGTCTGTGGGAGAATGGTGTGTCTGTGGGAGATTGGTGTGTCGTTGGGCGATTGGTGTGTCTGTGGGAGATTGGTGTGTCGTTGGGCGATTGGTGTGTCTGTGGGAGATTGGTGTGTCTGTGGGAGATTGGTGTGTCTGTTGGAGAATGGTGTGTCTGTGGGAGATTGGTGTGTCTGTGGGAGAATGGTGTGTCTGTGGGAGATTGGTGTGTCTGTTGGAGATTGGTGTTTCTGTGGGAGATTGGTGTGTCTGTGAGCGATTGGTGTGTCTGTGGGAGATTGGTGTGTCTGTGGGAGATTGGTGTGTCTGTGGGAGATTGGTGTGTCTGTGGGAGATTGGTGTGTCTGTGGGAGATTGGTGTGTCTGTGAGCGATTGGTGTGTCTCTGAGCGATTGGTGTGTCTGTGGGAGATTGGTGTGTCTGTGGGAGATTGGTGTGTCTGTGGGAGATTGGTGTGTCTGTGGGAGATTGGTGTGTCTGTGGGAGATTGGTGTTTCTGTGGGAGATTGGTGTGTCTGTTGGAGATTGGTGTTTCTGTGGGAGAATGGTGTTTCTGTGGGAGAATGGTGTGTCTGTGGGAGATTGGTGTTTCTGTGGGAGATTGGTGTTTCTGTGGGAGAATGGTGTGTCTGTGGGAGATTGGTGTGTCTGTGGGAGATTGGTGTGTCTGTGGGAGATTGGTGTGTCTGTGGGAGATTGGTGTGTCTGTGGGAGATTGGTGTTTCTGTGGGAGAATGGTGTGTCTGTGGGAGATTGGTGTGTCTGTGGGAGATTGGTGTGTCTGTGGGAGATTGGTGTGTCTGTGGGAGATTGGTGTGTCTGTGGGAGAATGGTGTGTCTGTGGGAGAATGGTGTGTCTGTAGGAGATTGGTGTGTCTGTGGGAGATTGGTGTGTCTGTGGGAGATTGGTGTGTCTGTGGGAGATTGGTGTGTCTGTGGGAGATTGGTGTGTCTGTGGGAGAATGGTGTGTCTGTGGGAGATTGGTGTGTCTGTGGGAGAATGGTGTGTCTGTGGGAGATTGGTGTGTCTGTAGGAGATTGGTGTGTCTGTGGGAGATTGGTGTTTCTGTGGGAGATTGGTGTGTCTGTTGGAGAATGGTGTTTCTGTAGGAGATTGGTGTGTCTGTGGGAGATTGGTGTGTCTGTAGGAGATTGGTGTGTCTGTGGGAGATTGGTGTGTCTGTAGGAGAATGGTGTGTCTGTGGGAGATTGGTGTGTATGTGGGAGATTGGTGTGTCTGTGGGAGAATGGTGTGTCTGTGGGAGATTGGTGTTTCTGTGGGAGATTGGTGTTTCTGTGGGAGATTGGTGTGTCTGTGGGAGATTGGTGTTTCTGTGGGAGATTGGTGTGTCTGTGGGAGATTGGTGTGTCTGTGGGAGATTGGTGTGTCTGTGGGAGATTGGTGTGTCTGTGGGAGATTGGTGTGTCTGTGGGAGATTGGTGTGTCTGTGGGAGATTGGTGTGTCTGTGGGAGATTGGTGTGTCTGTCGGAGATTGGTGTTTCTGTGGGAGATTGGTGTGTCTGTCGGAGATTGGTGTTTCTGTGGGAGATTGGTGTGTCTGTGGGAGATTGGTGTGTCTGTCGGAGATTGGTGTTTCTGTGGGCGATTGGTGTGTCTGTGGGAGAATGGTGTTTCTGTAGGAGATTGGTGTGTCTGTGGGAGATTGGTGTGTCTGTGGGAGAATGGTGTGTCTGTGGGAGATTGGTGTGTCTGTGGGAGATTGGTGTGTCTGTCGGAGATTGGTGTGTCTGTGGGAGATTGGTGTGTCTGTGGGAGATTGGTGTGTCTGTCGGAGATTGGTGTGTCTGTGGGCGATTGGTGTGTCTGTGGGAGATTGGTGTGTCTGTGGGAGATTGGTGTGTCTGTGGGAGATTGGTGTGTCTGTGGGAGAATGGTGTGTCTGTGGGAGAATGGTGTGTCTGTGGGAGATTGGTGTGTCTGTGGGAGATTGGTGTGTCTGTGGGAGATTGGTGTGTCTGTAGGAGATTGTTGTTTCTGTGGGAGATTGGTGTGTCTGTGGGAGAATGGTGTGTCTGTGGGAGATTGGTGTGTCTGTGGGAGAATGGTGTGTCTGTGGGAGATTGTTGTTTCTGTGGGAGATTGGTGTGTCTGTGGGAGATTGGTGTTTCTGTGGGAGATTGGTGTGTCTGTGGGAGATTGGTGTGTCTGTGGGAGATTGGTGTGTCTGTGGGAGATTGGTGTGTCTGTGGGAGATTGGTGTGTCTGTGGGAGAATGGTGTGTCTGTAGGAGATTGTTGTTTCTGTGGGAGATTGGTGTGTCTGTGGGAGAATGGTGTGTCTGTGGGAGAATGGTGTGTCTGTGGGCGATTGGCGTGTCTGTGGGAGAATGGTGTTTCTGTGGGAGAATGGTGCGTCTGTGGGCGATTGTTGTTTCTGTGGGAGATTGGTGTGTCTGTGGGAGATTGGTGTGTCTGTGGGAGATTAGTGTTTCTGTGGGAGATTGGTGTGTCTGTGGCAGATTGGTGTGTCTGTGGGAGATTGGTGTGTCTGTGGGAGATTGGTGTGTCTGTGGGAGATTGGTGTGTCTGTGGGAGATTGGTGTGTCTGTGGGAGAATGGTGTGTCTGTGGGCGATTGTTGTTTCTGTGGGAGATTGGTGTGTCTGTGGGAGATTAGTGTGTCTGTGGGAGATTGGTGTGTCTGTGGGAGATTGGTGTGTCTGTGGGAGATTGGTGTGTCTGTGGGAGATTGGTGTGTCTGTGGGAGATTGGTGTGTCTGTGGGAGATTGGTGTGTCTGTGGGAGATTGGTGTGTCTGTGGGAGATTGGTGTGTCTGTGGGAGAATGGTGTGTCTGTGGGAGATTGGTGTGTCTGAGGGAGATTGGTGTGTCTGTGGGCGATTGGTGTGTCTGTGGGAGATTGGTGTGTCTGTGGGAGATTGTTGTTTCTGTGGGAGATTGATGTGTCTGTTGGCGATTGGTGTGTCTGTGGGAGATTGGTGTGTCTGTGGGAGAATGGTGTGTCTGTGGGAGATTGGTGTGTCTGTTGGCGATTGGTGTGTCTGTGGGAGAATGGTGTGTCTGTGGGAGATTGGTGTGTCTGTGGGAGATTGGTGTGTCTGTGGGAGAATGGTGTTTCTGTGGGAGATTGGTGTGTCTGTGGGAGATTGGTGTGTCTGTGGGAGAATGGTGTGTCTGTGGGTGAATGGTGTGTCTGTGGGCAATTGTTGTGTCTGTGGGAGAATGGTGTGTCTGTGGGCGATTGGTGTGTCTGTGGGAGATTGGTGTGTCTTTGGGAGATTGGTGTGTCTGTGGGCGATTGGTGTGTCTGTGGGAGATTGGTGTGTCTGTGGGAGATTGGTGTGTCTGTGGGAGATTGGTGTGTCTGTGGGAGATTGGTGTGTCTGTGGGAGATTGTTGTTTCTGTGGGAGATTGGTGTGTCTGTGGGAGATTGGTGTGTCTGTGGGAGATTGGTGTGTCTGTGGGAGAATGGTGTGTCTGTGGGCGATTGTTGTTTCTGTGGGAGATTGGTGTGTCTGTGGGAGATTAATGTGTCTGTGGGAGATTGGTGTGTCTGTGGGAGATTGGTGTGTCTGTGGGAGATTGGTGTGTCTGTGGGAGATTGGTGTGTCTGTGGGAGATTGGTGTGTCTGTGGGAGATTGGTGTGTCTGTGGGAGATTGGTGTGTCTGTGGGAGATTGGTGTGTCTGTGGGAGATTGGTGTGTCTGTGGGAGAATGGTGTGTCTGTGGGAGATTGGTGTGTCTGAGGGAGATTGGTGTGTCTGTGGGCGATTGGTGTGTCTGTGGGAGATTGGTGTGTCTGTGGGAGATTGTTGTTTCTGTGGGAGATTGATGTGTCTGTTGGCGATTGGTGTGTCTGTGGGAGATTGGTGTGTCTGTGGGAGAATGGTGTGTCTGTGGGAGATTGGTGTGTCTGTTGGCGATTGGTGTGTCTGTGGGAGAATGGTGTGTCTGTGGGAGATTGGTGTGTCTGTGGGAGATTGGTGTGTCTGTGGGAGAATGGTGTTTCTGTGGGAGATTGGTGTGTCTGTGGGAGATTGGTGTGTCTGTGGGAGAATGGTGTGTCTGTGGGTGAATGGTGTGTCTGTGGGCAATTGTTGTGTCTGTGGGAGAATGGTGTGTCTGTGGGCGATTGGTGTGTCTGTGGGAGATTGGTGTGTCTGTGGGAGATTGGTGTGTCTGTGGGCGATTGGTGTGTCTGTGGGAGATTGGTGTGTCTGTGGGAGATTGGTGTGTCTGTGGGAGATTGGTGTGTCTGTGGGAGATTGGTGTGTCTGTGGGAGATTGTTGTTTCTGTGGGAGATTGATGTGTCTGTTGGCGATTGGTGTGTCTGTGGGAGATTGGTGTGTCTGTGGGAGAATGGTGTGTCTGTGGGAGAATGGTGTGTCTGTGGGAGATTGGTGTGTCTGTGGGAGAATGGTGTGTCTGTGGGAGATTGGTGTGTCTGTGGGAGATTGGTGTGTCTGTGGGAGATTGGTGTGTATGTGGGAGATTGGTGTGTCTGTGGGAGATTGGTGTGTCTGTGGGAGAATGGTGTGTCTGTGGGAGATTGGTGTGTCTGTGGGAGATTGGTGTGCATGTGGGAGATTGGTGTGTCTGTGGGAGATTGGTGTGTCTGTGGGAGATTGGTGTGTATGTGGGAGATTGGTGTGTCTGTGGGAGATTGGTGTGTCTGTGGGAGAATGGTGTGTCTGTGGGAGATTGGTGTGTCTGTGGGAGAATGGTGTGTCTGTGGGAGATTGGTGTGTCTGTGGGAGATTGGTGTGTCTGTGGGAGATTGGTGTGTATGTGGGAGATTGGTGTGTCTGTGGGAGATTGGTGTGTCTGTGGGAGAATGGTGTGTCCGTGGGAGATTGGTGTGTCTGTGGGAGAATGGTGTGTCAGTGGGAGATTGGTGCGTCTGTGGGAGAATGGTGTGTCTGTGGGAGAATGGTGTGTCTGTGGGAGAATGGTGTGTCTGTGGGAGAATGGTGTGTCTGTGGGAGATTGGTGTGTCTGTGGGAGATTGGTGTGTCTGTGGGAGATTGGTGTGTCTGTGGGAGATTGGTGTGTCTGTGGGAGATTGGTGTGTCTGTGTGAGATTGGTGTGTCTGTGGGAGATTGTTGTGTCTGTGGGCGATTGGTGTGTCTGTGGGAGATTGGTGTGTCTGTGGGAGATTGGTGTGTCTGTGGGAGATTGTTGTGTCTGTGGGCGATTGGTGTGTCTGTTGGCGATTGGTGTGTCTGTGGGAGATTGGTGTGTCTGTTTGAGAATGGTGTGTCTGTGGGAGAATGGTGTGTCTGTGGGAGAATGGTGTGTCTGTGGGAGATTGGTGTGTCTGTGGGAGATTGGTGTGTCTGTGGGAGAATGGTGTGTCTGTGGGAGAATGGTGTGTCTGTGGGAGATTGGTGTGTCTGTGGGGGATTGGTGTGTCTGTGGGAGATTGGTGTGTCTGTGGGAGATTGGTGTGTCTGTGTGAGATTGGTGTGTCTGTGGGAGATTGTTGTGTCTGTGTGCGATTGGTGTGTCTGTGGGAGATTGGTGTGTCTGTGGGAGATTGGTGTGTCTGTGGGAGATTGGTGTGTCTGTGGGAGATTGGTGTGTCTGTGGGAGATTGTTGTGTCTGTGGGCGATTGGTGTGTCTGTGTGAGATTGGTGTGTCTGTGGGAGAATGGTGTTTCTGTGGGAGATTGGTGTGTCTGTGGGAGATTGGTGTGTCTGTGGGCGATTGGTGTGTCTGTGTGAGATTGGTGTGTCTGTGGGAGAATGGTGTTTCTGTGGGAGATTGGTGTGTCTGTGGGAGATTGGTGTGTCTGTGGGAGATTGGTGTGTCTGTGGGAGAATGGTTTGTCTGTGGGAGAATGGTGTGTCTGTGGGAGATTGGTGCGTCTTTGGGAGATTGGTGTGTCTGTGGACGATTGGTGTGTCTGTGGACGATTGGTGTGTCTGTGGGAGATTGGTGTGTCTGTGGGAGAATGGTGTGTCTGTGGGAGATTGTTGTTTCTGTGGGAGATTGGTGTGTCTGTGGGAGAATGGTGTGTCTGTGGGAGATTGGTGTGTCTGTGGGAGAATGGTGTGTCTGTGGGAGATTGTTGTTTCTGTGGGAGATTGGTGTGTCTGTGGGAGATTGGTGTGTCTGTGGGAGATTGGTGTGTCTGTGGGAGATTGTTGTTTCTGTGGGAGATTGGTGTGTCTGTGGGAGAATGGTGTTTCTGTGGGAGATTGGTGTGTCTGTGGGCGATTGGTGTGTCTGTGGGAGATTGGTGTGTCTGTGGGCGATTGTTGTTTCTGTGGGAGATTGGTGTGTCTGTGGGAGATTGGTGTGTCTGTGGGAGATTGGTTTGTCTGTGGGAGATTGGTGCGTCTTTGGGAGATTGGTGTGTCTGTGGACGATTGGTGTGTCTGTGGGAGAATGGTGTGTCTGTGGGAGAATGGTGTGTCTGTGGGAGATTGGTGTGTCTGTGGGAGATTGGTGTGTCTGTGGGAGATTGGTGTGTCTGTGGGAGATTGGTGTGTCTGTGGGAGATTGGTGTGTCTGTGGGAGATTGGTGTGTCTGTGGGAGATTGGTGTGTCTGTGGGAGATTGGTGTGTCTGTGGGAGATTGGTGTGTCTGTGGGAGATTGGTGTGTCTGTGGGAGATTGGTGTGTCTGTGGGCGATTGGTGTGTCTGTGGGAGATTGGTGTGTCTGTGGGAGATTGGTGTGTCTGTGAGAGATTGGTGTTTCTGTGGGAGATTGGTGTGTCTGTGGGAGATTGGTGTGTCTGTGGGAGATTGGTGTGTCTGTGGGAGATTGGTGTGTCTGTGGGCGATTGGTGTGTCTGTGGGAGATTGGTGAGTCTGTGGGCGATTGGTGTGTCTGTGGGAGATTGGTGTGTCTGTGGGCGATTGGTGAGTCTGTGGGAGATTGGTGTGTCTGTGGGAGATTGGTGAGTCTGTGGGCGATTGGTGTGTCTGTGGGAGAATGGTGTGTCTGTGGGAGATTGGTGTGTCTGTGGGAGATTGGTGTGTCTGTGGGAGATTGGTGTGTCTGTGGGAGATTGGTGTGTCGGTGGGCGATTGGTGTGTCGGTGGGCGATTGGTGTGTCTGTGGGAGATTGGTGTGTCTGTGGGAGAATGTTGTGTCTGTGGGAGATTGGTGTGTCTGTGGGAGAATGGTGTGTCTGTGGGAGATTGGTGTGTCTGTGGGAGAATGGTGTGTCTGTGGGAGATTGGTGTGTCTGTGGGAGAATGGTGTGTCTGTGGGAGATTGGTGTGTCTGTGGGAGAATGGTGTGTCTGTGGGAGATTAGTGTGTCTGTGGGAGATTGGTGTGTCTGTGGGAGATTGGTGTGTCTGTGGGAGATTGGTGTTTCTGTGGGAGAATGGTGTGTCTGTGGGAGATTGGTGTGTCTGTGGGAGATTGGTGTGTCTGTGGGAGAATGGTGTGTCTGTTGGAGATTGGTGTGTCTGTGGGAGATTGGTGTGTCTGTGGGAGATTGGTGTGTCTGTGGGAGAATGGTGTGTCTGTAGGAGATTGGTGTGTCTGTGGGAGATTGGTGTGTCTGTGGGCGATTGGTGTGTCTGTGGGAGAATGGTGTTTCTGTGGGAGATTGGTGTGTCTGTGGGAGATTGGTGTGTCTGTGGGAGATTGGTGTGTCTGTGGGAGATTGGTGTGTCTGTGGGAGATTGGTGTGTCTGTGAACGATTGGTGTGTCGGTGGGCGATTGGTGTGTCTGTGGGAGATTGGTGTGTCTGTGAACGATTGGTGTGTCGGTGGGCGATTGGTGTGTCTGTGGGAGATTGGTGTGTCGGTGGGAGATTGGTGTGTCTGTGGGAGATTGGTGTGTCTGTGGGAGGTTGGTGTGTCTGTGGGAGAATGGTGTGTCTGTGGGAGAATGGTGTGTCTGTGGGAGATTGGTGTGTCTGTGGGAGATTGGTGTGTCTGCGGGAGATTGGTGTGTCTGTGGGAGATTGGTGTGTCTGCGGGAGATTGGTGTTTCTGTGGGAGAATGGTGTGTCTGTGGGAGAATGGTGTGTCTGTAGGAGATTGGTGTGTCTGTGGGAGAATGGTGTGTCTGTGGGAGATTGGTGTGTCTGTGGGAGATTGGTGAGTCGTTGGGCGATTGGTGTGTCTGTGGGAGATTGGTGTGTCTGTGGGAGGTTGGTGTGTCTGTGGGAGATTGGTGTGTCTGTTGGAGATTGGTGTTTCTGTGGGAGATTGGTGTGTCTGTGGGAGATTGGTGTGTCTGTGGGAGAATGGTGTGTCTGTAGGAGATTGGTGTGTCTGTGGGAGATTGGTGTGTCTGTGAGCGATTGGTGTGTCTGTGGGAGAATGGTGTGTCTGTGGGAGAATGGTGTGTCTGTGGGAGAATGGTGTGTCTCTGAGCGATTGGTGTGTCTGTGGGAGATTGGTGTGTCTGCGGGAGATTGGTGTGTCTGTGGGAGATTGGTGTGTCTGTGGGAGATTGGTGTGTCTGTGGGAGTTTGGTGTTTCTGTGGGAGATTGGTGTTTCTGTGGGAGATTGGTGTGTCTGTTGGAGATTGGTGTGTCTGTGGGAGATTGGTGTGTCTGCGGGAGATTGGTGTGTCTGTGGGAGATTGGTGTGTCTGCGGGAGATTGGTGTGTCTGTGGGAGATTGGTGTGTCTGTGGGAGATTGGTGTTTCTGTGGGAGATTGGTGTGTCTGTGGGAGATTGGTGTTTCTGTGGGAGAATGGTGTTTCTGTGGGAGATTGGTGTGTCTGTGGGAGATTGGAGTGTCTGTGGGAGATTGGTGTGTCTGTTGGAGATTGGTGTTTCTGTGGGAGAATGGTGTTTCTGTGGGAGAATGGTGTGTCTGTGGGAGATTGGTGTTTCTGTGGGAGATTGGTGTTTCTGTGGGAGAATGGTGTGTCTGTGGGAGATTGGTGTTTCTGTGGGAGATTGGTGTGTCTGTGGGAGATTGGTGTGTCTGTGGGAGATTGGTGTGTCTGTGGGAGATTGGTGTGTCTGTGGGAGATTGGTGTGTCTGTGGGAGATTGGTGTGTCTGTGGGCGATTGTTTTTTCTGTGGGAGATTGGTGTGTCTGTGGGAGAATGGTGTGTCTGTGGGAGATTGGTGTGTCTGTGGGAGATTGGTTTGTCTGTGGGAGATTGGTGCGTCTTTGGGAGATTGGTGTGTCTGTGGACGATTGGTGTGTCTGTGGGAGAATGGTGTGTCTGTGGGAGAATGGTGTGTCTGTGGGAGATTGGTGTGTCTGTGGGAGATTGGTGTGTCTGTGGGAGATTGGTGTGTCTGTGGGAGATTGGTGTGTCTGTGGGAGATTGGTGTGTCTGTGGGAGATTGGTGTGTCTGTGGGAGATTGGTGTGTCTGTGGGAGATTGGTGTGTCTGTGGGAGATTGGTGTGTCTGTGGGCGATTGGTGTGTCTGTGGGAGATTGGTGTGTCTGTGGGAGATTGGTGTGTCTGTGAGAGATTGGTGTTTCTGTGGGAGATTGGTGTGTCTGTGGGAGATTGGTGTGTCTGTGGGAGATTGGTGTGTCTGTGGGCGATTGGTGTGTCTGTGGGAGATTGGTGAGTCTGTGGGCGATTGGTGTGTCTGTGGGAGATTGGTGTGTCTGTGGGCGATTGGTGAGTCTGTGGGAGATTGGTGTGTCTGTGGGAGATTGGTGAGTCTGTGGGCGATTGGTGTGTCTGTGGGAGAATGGTGTGTCTGTGGCAGATTGGTGTGTCTGTGGGAGATTGGTGTGTCTGTGGGAGATTGGTGTGTCTGTGGGAGATTGGTGTGTCGGTGGGCGATTGGTGTGTCGGTGGGCGATTGGTGTGTCTGTGGGAGATTGGTGTGTCTGTGGGAGAATGGTGTGTCTGTGGGAGATTGGTGTGTCTGTGGGAGAATGGTGTGTCTGTGGGAGATTGGTGTGTCTGTGGGAGAATGGTGTGTCTGTGGGAGATTGGTGTGTCTGTGGGAGAATGGTGTGTCTGTGGGAGATTGGTGTGTCTGTGGGAAATTGGTGTGTCTGTGGGAGATTGGTGTGTCTGTGGGAGATTGGTGTGTCTGTGGGAGTTTGGTGTGTCTGTTGGAGAATGGTGTGTCTGTGGGAGATTGGTGTGTCTGTGGGAGAATGATGTGTCTGTAGGAGATTGGTGTGTCTGTGGGAGATTGGTGTGTCTGTGGGCGATTGGTGTGTCTGTGGGAGAATGGTGTTTCTGTGGGAGATTGGTGTGTCTGTGGGAGATTGGTGTGTCTGTGGGAGATTGGTGTGTCTGTGGGAGAATGGTGTTTCTGTGGGAGATTGGTGTGTCTGTGGGAGATTGGTGTGTCTTTGGGAGATTGGTGTGTCTGTGGGAGATTGGTGTGTCTGTGGGAGAATGGTGTGTCTGTGGGAGAATGGTGTTTCTGTGGGAGATTGGTGTGTCTGTGGGAGATTGGTGTGTCTGTGGGAGATTGGTGTGTCTGTGGGAGAATGGTGTGTCTGTGGGAGATTGGTGTGTCTGTGGGAGAATGGTGTGTCTGTGGGAGATTGGTGTGTCTGTTTGAGAATGGTGTGTCTGTGGGAGATTGGTGTGTCTGTGAACGATTGGTGTGTCGGTGGGCGATTGGTGTGTCTGTGGGAGATTGGTGTGTCTGTGGGAGATTGGTGTGTCTGTGGGAGATTGGTGTGTCTGTGGGAGATTGGTGTGTCTGTGGGAGATTGGTATGTCTGTGAACGATTGGTGTGTCGGTGGGCGATTGGTGTGTCTGTGGGAGATTTGTGTGTCTGTGAACGATTGGTGTGTCGGTGGGCGATTGGTGTGTCTGTGGGAGATTGGTGTGTCGGTGGGAGATTGGTGTGTATATGGGAGATTGGTGTGTCTGTGGGAGGTTGGTGTGTCTGTGGGAGAATGGTGTGTCTGTGGGAGAATGGTGTGTCTGTGGGAGATTGGTGTGTCTGTGGGAGATTGGTGTGTCTGCGGGAGATTGGTGTGTCTGTGGGAGATTGGTGTGTCTGCGGGAGATTGGTGTTTCTGTGGGAGAATGGTGTGTCTGTGGGAGAATGGTGTGTCTGTAGGAGATTGGTGTGTCTGTGGGAGAATGGTGTGTCTGTGGGAGATTGGTGTGTCTGTGGGAGATTGGTGTGTCGTTGGGCGATTGGTGTGTCTGTGGGAGATTGGTGTGTCTGTGGGAGGTTGGTGTGTCTGTGGGAGATTGGTGTGTCTGTTGGAGATTGGTGTTTCTGTGGGAGATTGGTGTGTCTGTGGGAGAATGGTGTGTCTGTAGGAGATTGGTGTGTCTGTGGGAGATTGGTGTGTCTGTGAGCGATTGGTGTGTCTGTGGGAGAATGGTGTGTCTGTGGGAGAATGGTGTGTCTGTGGGAGAATGGTGTGTCTCTGAGCGATTGGTGTGTCTGTGGGAGATTGGTGTGTCTGCGGGAGATTGGTGTGTCTGTGGGAGATTGGTGTGTCTGTGGGAGTTTGGTGTTTCTGTGGGAGATTGGTGTTTCTGTGGGAGATTGGTGTGTCTGTTGGAGATTGGTGTGTCTGTGGGAGATTGGTGTGTCTGCGGGAGATTGGTGTGTCTGTGGGAGATTGGTGTGTCTGCGGGAGATTGGTGTGTCTGTGGGAGATTGGTGTGTCTGTGGGAGATTGGTGTTTCTTTGGGAGATTGGTGTGTCTGTGGGAGATTGGTGTTTCTGTGGGAGAATGGTGTTTCTGTGGGAGATTGGTGTGTCTGTGGGAGATTGGTGTGTCTGTGGGAGATTGGTGTGTCTGTTGGAGATTGGTGTTTCTGTGGGAGAATGGTGTTTCTGTGGGAGAATGGTGTGTCTGTGGGAGATTGGTGTTTCTGTGGGAGATTGGTGTTTCTGTGGGAGATTGGTGTGTCTGTGGGAGATTGGTGTGTCTGTGGGAGATTGGTGTTTCTGTGGGAGATTGGTGTGTCTGTGGGAGATTGGTGTGTCTGTGGGAGATTGGTGTGTCTGTGGGAGATTGGTGTGTCTGTGGGAGAATGGTGTGTCTGTGGGAGAATGGTGTGTCTGCAGGAGATTGGTGTGTCTGTGGGAGATTGGTGTGTCTGTGGGAGATTGGTGTGTCTGTAGGAGATTGGTGTTTCTGTGGGAGATTGGTGTGTCTGTAGGAGATTGGTGTGTCTGTGGGAGATTGGTGTGTCTGTGGGAGATTGGTGTGTCTGTAGGAGATTGGTGTTTCTGTGGGAGATTGGTGTTTCTGTAGGAGATTGGTGTGTCTGTGGGAGATTGGTGTGTCTGTAGGAGAATGGTGTGTCTGTGGGAGATTGGTGTGTCTGTAGGAGATTGGTGTTTCTGTGGGCGATTGGTGTGTCTGTAGGAGATTGGTGTTTCTGTGGGCGATTGGTGTGTCTGTGGGAGAATGGTGTTTCTGTAGGAGATTGGTGTGTCTGTGGGAGATTGGTGTGTCTGTGGGAGATTGGTGTGTCTGTAGGAGATTGGTGTTTCTGTGGGCGATTGGTGTGTCTGTGGGAGAATGGTGTTTCTGTAGGAGATTGGTGTGTCTGTGGGAGATTGGTGTGTCTGTGGGAGAATGGTGTGTCTCTGGGAGATTGGTGTGTCTGTGGGAGATTGGTGTGTCTGTGGGAGAATGGTGTGTCTGTGGGAGATTGGTGTGTCTGTGGGAGATTGGTGTGTCTGTGGGAGATTGGTGTGTCTGTCGGATATTGGTGTGTCTGTGGGAGATTGGTGTGTCTGTGGCAGAATGGTGTCTCTGTGGGAGATTGGTGTGTCTGTGGGAGAATGGTGTGTCTGTGGGAGATTGGTGTGTCTGTGGGAGAATGGTGTGTCTGTGGGAGAATGGTGTGTCTGTGGGAGAATGGTGTGTCTGTGGGAGAATGGTGTGTCTGTGGGAGAATGGTGTGTCTGTGGGAGATTGGTGTGTCTGTGGGAGAATGGTGTGTCTGTGGGAGATTGGTGTGTCTGTGGGAGATTGGTGTGTCTGTGGGAGATTGGTGTGTCTGTGGGAGAATGGTGTGTCTGTGGGAGATTGTTGTTTCTGTGGGAGATTGGTGTGTCTGTGGGAGATTGGTGTTTCTGTGGGAGATTGGTGTGTCTGTGGGAGATTGGTGTGTCTGTGGGAGATTGGTGTGTCTGTGGGAGATTGGTGTGTCTGTGGGCGATTGTTGTTTCTGTGGGAGATTGGTGTGTCTGTGGGAGTATGGTGCGTCTGTGGGCGATTGTTGTTTCTGTGGGAGATTGGTGTGTCTGTGGGAGATTGGTGTGTCTGTGGGAGATTGGTGTGTCTGTGGGAGAATGGTGTGTCTGTGGGCGATTGTTGTTTCTGTGGGAGATTGGTGTGTCTGTGGGAGATTAGTGTGTCTGTGGGAGAATGGTGTGTCTGTGGGCGATTGTTGTTTCTGTGGGAGATTGGTGTGTCTGTGGGAGATTGGTGTGTCTGTGGGAGAATGGTGTGTCTGTGGGCGATTGTTGTTTCTGTGGGAGATTGGTGTGTCTGTGGGAGATTGGTGTGTCTGTGGGAGAATGGTGTGTCTGTGGGCGATTGTTGTTTCTGTGGGAGATTGGTGTGTCTGTGGGAGATTGGTGTGTCTGTGGGAGAATGGTGTGTCTGTGGGAGATTGGTGTGTCTGTGGGAGATTGGTGTGTCTGTGGGAGAATGGTGTGTCTGTGGGCGATTGTTGTTTCTGTGGGAGATTGGTGTGTCTGTGGGAGATTAGTGTGTCTGTGGGAGATTGGTGTGTCTGTGGGAGATTGGTGTGTCTGTGGGAGATTGGTGTGTCTGTGGGAGATTGGTGTGTCTGTGGGAGATTGGTGTGTCTGTGGGAGAATGGTGTGTCTGTGGGAGATTGGTGTGTCTGAGGGAGATTGGTGTGTCTGTGGGCGATTGGTGTGTCTGTGGGAGATTGGTGTGTCTGTAGGAGATTGTTGTTTCTGTGGGAGATTGATGTGTCTGTTGGCGATTGGTGTGTCTGTGGGAGATTGGTGTGTCTGAGGGAGATTGGTGTGTCTGTTGGCGATTGGTGTGTCTGTGGGAGAATGGTGTGTCTGTGGGAGATTGGTGTGTCTGTGGGAGATTGGTGTGTCTGTGGGAGATTGGTGTGTCTGTGGGAGATTGGTGTGTCTGTGGGAGAATGGTGTGTCTGTGGGAGATTGGTGTGTCTGTGGGAGAATGGTGTGTCTGTGGGAGATTGGTGTGTCTGTGGGAGAATGGTGTGTCTGTGGGAGATTGGTGTGTCTGTGGGAGATTGGTGTGTCTGTGGGAGAATGGTGTGTCTGTGGGAGATTGTTGTTTCTGTGGGAGATTGGTGTGTCTGTGGGAGAATGGTGTGTCTGTGGGAGAATGGTGTGTCTGTGGGAGATTGGTGTGTCTGTGGGAGAATGGTGTGTCTGTGGGAGATTGGTGTGTCTGTGGGAGAATGGTGTGTCTGTGGGAGATTGGTGTGTCTGTGGGAGATTGGTGTGTCTGTGGGAGAATGGTGTGTCTGTGGGAGATTGGTGTTTCTGTGGGAGTTTGGTGTGTCTGTGGGAGATTGGTGTGTCTGTGGGAGATTGGTGTTTCTGTGGGAGATTGGTGTTTCTGTGGGAGATTGGTGTGTCTGTGGGAGATTGGTGTGTCTGTGGGAGATTGGTGTGTCTGTGGGAGATTGGTGTGTCTGTGGGAGATAGGTGTGTCTGTGGGAGATTGGTGTGTCTGTGGGAGATTGGTGTGTCTGTGGGAGAATGGTGTGTCTGTCGGAGATTGTTGTTTCTGTGGGAGATTGGTGTGTCTGTGGGAGATTGGTGTGTCTGTGGGAGATTGGTGTGTCTGTGGGAGATTGGTGTGTCTGTGGGAGAATGGTGTGTCTGTAGGAGATTGTTGTTTCTGTGGGAGAATGGTGTGTCTGTGGGAGAATGGTGTGTCTGTGGGCGATTGTTGTTTCTGTGGGAGATTGGTGTGTCTGTGGGAGATTGGTGTGTCTGTGGGAGATTGGTGTGTCTGTGGGAGAATGGTGTGTCTGTGGGAGATTGGTGTGTCTGTGGGAGATTGGTGTGTCTGTGGGAGAATGGTGTGTCTGTGGGCGATTGTTGTTTCTGTGGGAGATTGGTGTGTCTGTGGGAGATTAGTGTGTCTGTGGGAGATTGGTGTGTCTGTGGGAGATTGGTGTGTCTGTGGGAGATTGGTGTGTCTGTGGGTGAATGGTGTGTCAGTGGGAGATTGGTGTGTCTGATGGCAATTGGTGTGTCTGTGGGAGAATGGTGTGTCTGTGGGAGATTGGTGTGTCTGTGGGAGATTGGTGTGTCTGTGGGAGATTGGTGTGTCTGTGGGAGATTGGTGTGTCTGTGGGAGAATGGTGTGTCTGTGTGAGATTGGTGTGTCTGTGGGAGATTGGTGTGTCTGTGGGAGATTGGTGTGTCTGTGGGAGAATGGTGTGTCTGTGGGAGATTGGTGTGTCTGTGGGAGATTGGTGTGTCTGTGGGAGATTGGTGTTTCTGTGGGAGATTGGTGTTTCTGTGGGAGATTGGTGTGTCTGTGGGAGATTGGTGTTTCTGTGGGAGATTGGTGTGTCTGTGGGAGAATGGTGTGTCTGTGGGAGATTGGTGTGTCTGTGGGAGTTTGGTGTGTCTGTGGGAGAATGGTGTGTCTGTGGGAGATTGGTGTTTCTGTGGGAGATTGGTGTGTCTGTGGGAGAATGGTGTGTCTGTGGGCGATTGGTGTGTCTGTGTGAGATTGGTGTGTCTGTGGGAGATTGGTGTGTCTGTGGGAGAATGGTGTTTCTGTGGGAGATTGGTGTGTCTGTGGGAGTTTGGTGTGTCTGTGGGAGAATGGTGTGTCTGTGGGAGATTGGTGTTTCTGTGGGAGATTGGTGTGTCTGTGGGAGAATGGTGTGTCTGTGGGCGATTGGTGTGTCTGTGTGAGATTGGTGTGTCTGTGTGAGATTGGTGTGTCTGTGGGAGATTGGTGTGTGTGTGGGAGATTGGTGTGTCTGTGGGAGATTGGTGTGTCTGTGGGAGATTGGTGTGTCTGTGGGAGATTGGTGTGTCTGTGGGAGATTGGTGTGTCTGTGGGAGATTGGTGTGTCTGTGGGAGATTGGTGTGTCTGTGGGAGATTGGTGTGTCTGTGGGAGATTGGTGTGTCTGTGGGAGATTGGTGTGTCTGTGGGAGATTGGTGTGTCTGTGGGAGAATGGTGTGTCTGTGGGAGAATGGTGTGTCTGTGGGAGATTGGTGTGTCTGTGGGAGATTGGTGTGTCTGTGGGAGATTGGTGTGTCTGTGGGAGATTGGTGTGTCTGTGTGAGATTGGTGTGTCTGTGGGAGATTGTTGTGTCTGTGGGCGATTGGTGTGTCTGTGGGAGATTGGTGTGTCTGTGGGAGATTGGTGTGTCTGTCGGAGATTGGTGTGTCTGTGGGAGATTGGTGTGTCTGTGGGAGATTGTTGTGTCTGTGGGCGATTGGTGTGTCTGTGTGAGATTGGTGTGTCTGTGGGAGAATGGTGTTTCTGTGGGAGATTGGTGTGTCTGTGGGAGATTGGTGTGTCTGTGGGAGATTGGTGTGTCTGTGTGAGATTGGTGTGTCTGTGGGAGATTGGTGTGTCTGTGGGAGAATGGTGTGTCTGTGGGAGAATGGTGTGTCTGTGGGAGATTGGTGTGTCTGTGGGAGATTGGTGTGTCTGTGGGAGAATGGTGTGTCTGTGGGAGAATGGTGTGTCTGTGGGAGATTGGTGTGTCTGTGGGAGATTGGTGTGTCTGTGGGAGAATGGTGTGTCTGTGGGAGATTGGTGTGTCTGTGGGAGATTGGTGCGTCTTTGGGAGATTGGTGTGTCTGTGGATGATTGGTGTGTCTGTGGACGATTGGTGTGTCTGTGGGAGAATGGTGTGTCTGTGGGAGAATGGTGTTTCTGTGGGAGATTGGTGTGTCTGTGGGAGAATGGTGTGTCTGTGGGTGATTGTTGTTTCTGTGGGAGATTGGTGTGTCTGTGGGAGAATGGTGTGTCTGTGGGAGATTGGTGTGTCTGTGGGAGATTGGTGTGTCTGTGGGAGATTGGTGTGTCTGTGGGAGATTGGTGTGTCTGTGGGAGATTGGTGTGTCTGTGGGAGAATGGTGTGTCTGTGGGAGAATGGTGTGTCTGTGGGAGATTGGTGTGTCTGTGGGAGATTGGTGTGTCTGTGGGAGATTGGTGTGTCTGTGGGAGATTGGTGTGTCTGTGTGAGATTGGTGTGTCTGTGGGAGATTGTTGTGTCTGTGGGCGATTGGTGTGTCTGTGGGAGATTGGTGTGTCTGTGGGAGATTGGTGTGTCTGTGGGAGATTGGTGTGTCTGTGGGAGATTGGTGTGTCGGTGGGAGATTGGTGTGTCTGTGGGAGATTGTTGTGTCTGTGGGCGATTGGTGTGTCTGTGGGAGATTGGTGTGTCTGTGGGAGATTGGTGTGTCTGTGGGAGATTGGTGTGTCTGTGGGAGATTGGTGTGTCTGTGGGAGATTGGTGTGTCTGTGGGAGATTGTTGTGTCTGTGGGCGATTGGTGTGTCTGTGTGAGATTGGTGTGTCTGTGGGAGAATGGTGTTTCTGTGGGAGATTGGTGTGTCTGTGGGAGATTGGTGTGTCTGTGGGAGATTGGTGTGTCTGTGGGAGATTGGTGTGTCTGTGTGAGATTGGTGTGTCTGTGGGAGAATGGTGTTTCTGTGGGAGATTGGTGTGTCTGTGGGAGAATGGTGTGTCTGTGTGAGATTGGTGTGTCTGTGGGAGAATGGTGTTTCTGTGGGAGATTGGTGTGTCTGTGGGAGATTGGTGTGTCTGTGGGAGAATGGTGTTTCTGTGGGAGATTGGTGTGTCTGTGGGAGATTGGTGTGTCTGTGGGAGATTGGTGTGTCTGTGGGAGATTGGTGTGTCTGTGGGAGATTGGTGCGTCTTTGGGAGATTGGTGTGTCTGTGGACGATTGGTGTGTCTGTGGACGATTGGTGTGTCTGTGGGAGAATGGTGTGTCTGTGGGAGAATGGTGTTTCTGTGGGAGATTGGTGTGTCTGTGGGAGAATGGTGTGTCTGTGGGCGATTGTTGTTTCTGTGGGAGATTGGTGTGTCTGTGGGAGAATGGTGTGTCTGTGGGAGATTGGTGTGTCTGTGGGAGATTGGTGTGTCTGTGGGAGATTGGTGTGTCTGTGGGAGATTGGTGTCTCTGTGGGAGATTGGTGTGTCTGTGGGAGATTGGTGTGTCTGTGGGAGATTGGTGTGTCCGTGGGAGATTGGTGTGTCTGTGGGAGATTGGTGTGTCTGTGGGAGATTGGTGTGTCTGTGGGAGATTGGTGTGTCTGTGGGAGAATGGTGTTTCTGTGGGAGATTGGTGTGTCTGTGGGAGAATGGTGTGTCTGTGGGAGATTGGTGTGTCTGTGGGAGATTGGTGTGTCTGTGGGAGATTGGTGTGTCTGTGGGAGATTGGTGTGTCTGTGGGAGATTGGTGTGTCTGTGGGAGAATGGTGTGTCTGTGGGAGATTGGTGTTTCTGTGGGAGAATGGTGTGTCTGTGGGAGATTGGTGTGTCTGTGGGAGATTGGTGTGTCTGTGGGAGATTGGTGTGTCGGTGGGAGATTGGTGTGTCTGTGGGAGATTGGTGTGTCTGTGGGAGATTGGTGTGTCTGTGGGCGATTGGTGTTTCTGTGGGAGAATGGTGTGTCTGTGGGAGAATGGTGTGTCTGTGGGAGATTGGTGTTTCTGTGGGAGATTGGTGTGTCTGTGGGAGATTGGTGTGCCTGTGGGAGAATGGTGTGTCTGTGGGAGAATGGTGTGTCTGTGGGAGATTGGTGTGTCTGTGGGAGATTGGTGTGTCTGTGGGAGAAAGTGTGTCTGTGGGAGAATGGTGTGTCTGTGGGCGATTGGTGTGTCTGTGGGAGATTGGTGTGTCTGTGGGAGATTGGTGTGTCTGTGGGAGAAAGTGTGTCTGTGGGAGAATGGTGTGTCTGTGGGAGAATGGTGTGTCTGTGGGAGATTGGTGTGTCTGTGGGAGATTGGTGTTTCTGTGGGAGAATGGTGTGTCTGTGGGAGATTGGTGTGTCGGTGGGAGATTGGTGTGTCTGTGGGAGAATGGTGTTTCTGTGGGAGATTGGTGTGTCTGTGGGCGATTGGTGTGTCTGTGGGAGATTGGTGTGTCTGTGGGAGAATGGTGTGTCTGTGGGAGAATGGTGTGTCTGTGGGAGAATGGTGTGTCTGTGGGAGAATGGTGTGTCTGTGGGAGATTGGTGTTTCTGTGGGAGATTGGTGTGTCTGTGGGAGATTGGTGTGTCTGTGGGAGAATGGTGTGTCTGTGGGAGATTGGTGTGTCGGTGGGAGATTGGTGTGTCTGTGGGAGATTGGTGTGTCTGTGGGAGATTGGTGTGTCTGTGGGAGATTGGTGTGTCTGTGGACGATTGGTGTGACTGTGGGAGATTGGTGTGTCTGTGGGAGCTTGGTGTGTCTGTGGGCGATTGGTGTGTCTGTTGGAGATTGGTGTGTCTGTGGGAGATTGGTGTGTCTGTGGGAGATTGGTGTGTCTGTGGGAGATTGGTGTGTCTGTGGGAGATTGGTGTGTCTGTGGGAGATTGGTGTGTCTGTGGACGATTGGTGTGACTGTGGGAGATTGGTGTGTCTGTGGGAGATTGGTGTGTCTGTGAGCGATTGGTGTGTCTGTTGGAGATTGGTGTGTCTGTGGGAGATTGGTGTGTCTGTGGACGATTGGTGTGACTGTGGGAGATTGGTGTGTCTGTGGGAGATTGGTGTGTCTGTGGGAGAATGGTGTGTCTGTGGGAGATTGGTGTGACTGTGGGAGATTGGTGTGTCTGTGGGAGATTGGTGTGTCTGTGGGAGATTGGTGTGTCTGTGGGAGATTGGTGTGTCTGTGGACGATTGGTGTGACTGTGGGAGATTGGTGTGTCTGTGGGAGAATGGTGTGTCTGTGGGAGAATGGTGTGTCTGTGGGCGATTGGTGTGTCTGTGGGAGATTGGTGTGTCTGTGGGAGATTGGTGTGTCTGTGGGAGATTGGTGTGTCTGTGGGAGATTGGTGTGTCTGTGGGAGAATGGTGTGTCTGTGGGAGAATGGTGTGTCTGTGGGAGATTGGTGTGTCTGTGGGAGATTGGTGTGTCTGTGGGCGATTGGTGTGTCTGTGGGAGATTGGTGTGTCTGTGGGAGATTGGTGTGTCTGTGGGCGATTGGTGTGTCTGTGGGAGATTGGTGTGTCTGTGGGAGATTGGTGTGTATGTGGGAGATTGTTGTGTCTGTGGGAGAATGGTGTGTCTGTGGGAGATTGGTGTGTCCGTGGGAGAATGGTGTGTCTGTGGGAGATTGGTGTGTCTGTGGGAGATTGGTGTGTCTGTGGGAGATTGGTGTGTCTGTGGGAGATTGGTGTGTCTGTGGGAGATTGGTGTGTCTGTGGGAGATTGGTGTGTCTGTGGGCGATTGGTGTGTCTGTGGGAGATTGGTGTGTCTGTGGGAGATTGGTGTGTCTGTGGGAGATTGGTGTGTCTGTGGGAGAATGGTGTGTCTGTGGGAGATTGGTGTGTCTGTGGGAGAATGGTGTGTCTGTGGGAGATTGGTGTGTCTGTGGGAGAATGGTGTGTCTGTGGGAGATTGGTGTGTCTGTTGGAGATTGGTGTGTCTGTGGGAGATTGGTGTGTCTGTGGGAGATTGGTGCGTCTTTGGGAGATTGGTGTGTCAGTGGGAGAATGGCGTGTCTGTGGGAGATTGGTGTGTCTGTTGGAGATTGGTGTGTCTGTGGGAGATTGGTGTGTCTGTGGGAGATTGGTGTGTCAGTGGGAGATTGGTGTGTCTGTGGGAGATTGGTTTGTCTGTGGGAGATTGGTGTGTCTGTGGGAGATTGGTGTGTCTGTGGGTGATTGGTGTGTCTGTGGGAGATTGGTGTGTCTGTGGGAGATTGGTGTGTCTGTGGGAGAATGGTGTGTCTGTGGGAGATTGGTTTGTCTGTGGGAGATTGGTGTGTCTGTGGGAGATTGGTGTGTCTGTGGGAGATTGGTGTGTCTGTGGGAGAATGGTGTGTCTGTGGACGATTGGTGTGTCTGTGGGAGATTGGTGTGTCTGTGGGAGATTGGTGTGTCTGTGGGAGAATGGTGTGTCTGTGGGAGATTGGTGTGTCTGTGGGAGAATGGTGTGTCTGTGGGAGAATGGTGTGTCTGTGGGAGATTGGTGTGTCTGTGGGAGATTGGTGTGTCAGTGGGAGATTGGTGTGTCTGTGGGAGATTGGTGTGTCTGTGGGAGATTGGTGTGTCTGTGGGCGATTGGTGTGTCTGTGGGAGATTGGTGTGTCTGTGGGAGATTGGTGTGTCTGTGGGAGAATGGTGTGTCTGTGGGAGATTGGTGTGTCTGTGGGAGAATGGTGTGTCAGTGGGAGATTGGTGTGTCTGTGGGAGATTGGTGTGTCTGTGGGAGAATGGTGTGTCTGTGGGAGAATGGTGTGTCTGTGGGAGATTGGTGTGTCTGTGGGAGATTGGTGTGTCTGTGGGAGATTGGTGTGTCTGTGGGCGATTGGTGTGTCTGTGGGAGAATGGTGTGTCTGTGGGAGAATGGTGTGTCTGTGTGAGATTGGTGTGTCTGTGGGAGAATGGTGTGTCTGTGGGAGATTGGTGTGTCTGTGGGAGATTGGTGTGTCTGTGGGAGATTGGTGTGTCTGTGGGAGATTGGTGTGTCTGTGGGAGAATGGTGTGTCTGTGGGAGATTGGTGTGTCTGTGGGAGATTGGTGTGTCTGTGGGCGATTGGTGTGTCTGTGGGAGATTGGTGTTTCTGTGGGAGATTGGTGTGTCTGTGGGCGATTGGTGTGTCTGTGGGAGATTGGTGTTTCTGTGGGAGATTGGTGTGTCTGTGGGAGAATGGTGTGTCTGTGGGCGATTGGTGTGTCTGTGGGAGATTGGTGTTTCTGTGGGAGATTGGTGTGTCTGTGGGAGAATGGTGATTCTGTGGGAGAATGGTGTGTCTGTGGGAGAATGGTGTGTCTGTGGGAGATTGGTGTGTCTGTGGGAGATTGGTGTTTCTGTGGGAGATTGGTGTGTCGGTGGGAGATTGGTGTTTCTGTGGGAGATTGGTGTGTCTGTGGGAGATTGGTGTGTCTGTGGAAGATTGGTGTGTCTGTGGGAGATTGGTGTGTCGGTGGGAGATTGGTGTGTCTGTGGGAGATTGGTGTGTCGGTGGGAGATTGGTGTGTCTGTGGGAGATTGGTGTGTCTGTGGGAGATTGGTGTGTCTGTGGACGATTGGTGTGTCTGGGAGAATGGTGTGTCTGTGGGAGATTGGTGTTCCTGTGGGAGATTGGTGTGTCGGTGGGAGATTGGTGTTTCTGTGGGAGATTGGTGTGTCTGTGGGAGATTGGTGTGTCTGTGGGAGATTGGTGTGTCTGTGGGAGAATGGTGTGTCTGTGGGAGATTGGTGTGTCTGTGGGAGATTGGTGTGTCTGTGGGAGATTGGTGTGTCTGTGGGAGATTGGTGTGTCTGTGGGAGATTGGTGTGTATGTGGGAGATTGGTGTGTCTGTGGGAGAATGGTGTGTCTGTGGGAGATTGGTGTGTCTGTGGGAGATTGGTGTGTCTGTGGGAGATTGGTGTGTCTGTGGGAGATTGGTGTGTCTGTGGGAGATTGGTGTGTCTGTGGACGATTGGTGTGTCTGTGGGAGATTGGTGTGTCTGTGGGAGAATGGTGTTTCTGTGGGAGATTGGTGTGTCTGTGGGAGATTGGTGTGTCTGTGGGAGATTGGTGTGTCTGTGGGAGATTGGTGTGTCTGTGGACGATTGGTGTGTCTGTGGGAGATTGGTGTGTCTGTGGGAGAATGGTGTGTCTGTGGGAGATTGGTGTTTCTGTGGGAGAATGGTGTGTCTGTGGGAGATTGGTGTGTCTGTGGGAGATTGGTGTGTCTGTGGGAGATTGGTGTGTCTGTGGGAGATTGGTGTGTCTGTGGGAGATTGGTGTGTCTGTGGGAGATTGGTGTGTCTGTGGGAGATTGGTGTGTCTGTGGGAGAATGGTGTGTCTGTGGGAGATTGGTGTGTCTGTGGGAGATTGGTGTGTCTGTGGGAGATTGGTGTGTCTGTGGGAGAATGGTGTGTCTGTGGGAGAATGGTGTGTCTGTGGGAGAATGGTGTGTCTGTGGGAGATTGGTGTGTCTGTGGGAGATTGGAGTGTCTGTGGGAGATTGGTGTGTCTGTGGGAGATTGGTGTGTCTGTGGGAGATTGATGTGTCTGTGGGAGATTGGTGTGTCTGTGGGCGATTGGTGTGTCTGTTGGAGATTGGTGTGTCTGTGGGAGATTGGTGTGTCTGTGGGAGATTGGTGTGTCTGTGGGAGAATGGTGTGTCTGTGGGAGATTGGTGTGTCTGTTGGAGATTGGTGTGTCTGTGGGAGATTGGTGTGTCTGTGGGAGATTGGTGTGTCTGTGGGAGATTGGTGCGTCTTTGGGAGATTGGTGTGTCAGTGGGAGAATGGTGTGTCTGTGGGAGATTGGTGTGTCTGTTGGAGATTGGTGTGTCTGTGGGAGATTGGTGTGTCTGTGGGAGATTTGTGTGTCTGTGGGAGATTGGTGCGTCTTTGGGAGATTGGTGTGTCAGTGGGAGAATGGTGTGTCTGTGGGAGATTGGTGTGTCTGTTGGAGATTGGTGTGTCTGTGGGAGATTGGTGTGTCTGTGGGAGATTGGTGTGTCAGTGGGAGATTGGTGTGTCTGTGGGAGATTGGTGTGTCTGTGGGCAATTGGTGTGTCTGTGGGAGATTGGTGTGTCTGTGGGAGATTGGTGTGTCTGTGGGAGAATGGTGTGTCTGTGGACGATTGGTGTGTCTGTGGGAGATTGGTGTGTCTGTGGGAGATTGGTGTGTCTGTGGGAGAATGGTGTGTCTGTGGGAGATTGGTGTGTCTGTGGGAGATTGGTGTGTCTGTGGGAGATTGGTGTGTCTGTGGGAGATTGGTGTGTCTGTGGGAGAATGGTGTGTCTGTGGGAGAATGGTGTGTCTGTGGGAGAATGGTGTGTCTGTGGGAGATTGGTGTGTCTGTGGGAGAATGGTGTGTCTGTGGGCGATTGGTGTGTCAGTGGGAGAATGGTGTGTCTGTGGGAGATTGGTGTTTCTGTGGGAGATTGGTGTGTCTGTGGGAGAATGGTGATTCTGTGGGAGATTGGTGTGTCTGTGGGAGATTGGTGTGTCTGTGGGAGATTGGTGTGTCTGTGGGAGATTGGTGTGTCTGTGGGAGATTGGTGTGTCTGTGGGAGATTGGTGTTTCTGTGGGAGAATGGTGTGTCTGTGGGAGAATGGTGTGTCTGTGGGAGAATGGTGTGTCTGTGGGAGATTGGTGTGTCTGTGGGAGATTGGTGTGTCTGTGGGAGAATGGTGTGTCTGTGGGAGATTGGTGTTTCTGTGGGAGAATGGTGTGTCTGTGGGAGATTGGTGTGTCTGTGGGAGATTGGTGTGTCTGTAGGAGATTGGTGTGTCTGTGGGAGATTGGTGTGTCTGTGGGAGATTGGTGTGTCTGTGGGAGATTGGTGTGTCTGTGGGAGATTGGTGTTTCTGTGGGAGATTGGTGTGTCTGTGGGAGATTGGTGTGTCTGTGGGAGAATGGTGTGTCTGTGGGAGAATGGTGTGTCTGTGGGAGATTGGTGTGTCTGTGGGAGATTGGTGCGTCTTTGGGAGATTGGTGTGTCTGTGGGAGAATGGTGTGTCTGTGGGAGAATGGTGTGTCTGTGGGAGATTGGTGTGTCTGTGGGAGATTGGTGTGTCTGTGGGAGATTGGTGTTTCTGTGGGAGATTGGTGTGTCGGTGGGAGATTGGTGTTTCTGTGGGAGATTGGTGTGTCTGTGGACGATTGGTGTGTCTGTGGGAGATTGGTGTGTCGGTGGGAGATTGGTGTGTCTGTGGGAGATTGGTGTGTCTGTGGGAGATTGGTGTGTCTGTGGGAGAATGGTGTGTCTGTGGGAGATTGGTGTTTCTGTGGGAGATTGGTGTGTCGGTGGGAGATTGGTGTGTCGGTGGGAGATTGGTGTTTCTGTGGGAGATTGGTGTGTCTGTGGACGATTGGTGTGTCTGTGGGAGATTGGTGTGTCGGTGGGAGATTGGTGTGTCTGTGGGAGATTGGTGTGTCTGTGGGAGATTGGTGTTTCTGTGGGAGAATGGTGTGTCTGTGGGAGATTGGTGTTTCTGTGGGAGATTGGTGTGTCGGTGGGAGATTGGTGTGGCTGTGGGAGATTGGTGTGTCTGTGGACGATTGGTGTGTCTGTGGGAGATTGGTGTGTCTGTGGACGATTGGTGTGTCTGTGGGAGAATGGTGTGTCTGTGGGAGATTGGTGTTTCTGTGGGAGATTGGTGTGTCTGTGGGAGATTGGTGTGTCTGTGGGAGATTGGTGTGTCTGTGGGAGATTGGTGTGTCTGTGGGAGATTGGTGTGTATGTGGGAGATTGGTGTGTATGTGGGAGATTGGTGTTTCTGTGGGAGAATGGTGTGTCTGTGGGAGATTGGTGTGTCTGTGGGAGAATGGTGTTTCTGTGGGAGATTGGTGTGTCTGTGGGAGATTGGTGTGTCTGTGGGAGATTGGTGTGTCTGTGGGAGAATGGTGTGTCTGTGGGAGATTGGTGTGTCTGTTGGAGATTGGTGTGTCAGTGGGAGATTGGTGTGTCAGTGGGAGATTGGTGTGTCTGTGGGAGATTGGTGTGTCTGTGGGCGATTGGTGTGTCTGTGGGCGATTGGTGTGTCTGTGGGAGATTGGTGTGTCTGTGGGAGATTGGTGTGTCTCTGGGAGATTGGTGTGTCTGTGGGAGAATGGTGTGTCTGTGGACGATTGGTGTGTCTGTGGGAGATTGGTGTGTCTGTGGGAGATTGGTGTGTCTGTGGGAGATTGGTGTGTCTGTGGGAGAATGGTGTGTCTGTGGGAGAATGGTGTGTCTGTGGGAGATTGGTGTTTCTGTTGGAGATTGGTGTGTCTGTGGGAGATTGGTGTGTCTGTGGGCGATTGGTGTGTCTGTGGGAGAATGGTGTGTCTGTTGGAGATTGGTGTGTCTGTGGGAGATTGGTGTGTCTGTGGGCGATTGGTGTGTCTGTGGGAGATTGGTGTGTCTGTGGGAGAATGGTGTGTCTGTGGGAGATTGGTGTGTCTGTGGGAGAATGGTGTGTCTGTGGGAGAATGGTGTGTCTGTGGGAGAATGGTGTGTCTGTGGGAGATTGGTGTGTCTGTGGGAGATTGGTGTGTCTGTGGGAGATTGGTGTGTCTGTGGGAGATTGGTGTGTCTGTGGGAGAATGGTGTGTCTGTTGGAGATTGGTGTGTCTGTGGGAGATTGGTGTGTCTGTGGGAGATTGGTGTGTCTGTGGGAGATTGGTGTGTCTGTTGGAGATTGGTGTGTCTGTGGGAGAATGCTGTGTCTGTGGGAGATTGGTGTTTCTGTGGGAGATTGGTGTGTCTGTGGGAGATTGGTGTGTCTGTGGGAGATTGGTGTGTCTGTGGGAGATTGGTGTGTCTGTGGGAGATTGGTGTGTCTGTGGGAGATTGGTGTGTCTGTGGGAGATTGGTGTGTCTGTGGGAGATTGGTGTGTCTGTGGGAGATTGGTGTGTCTGTGGGAGATTGGTGTGTCTGTTGGAGATTGGTGTGTCTGTGGGAGAATGGTGTGTCTGTGAGAGATTGGTGTTTCTGTGGGAGATTGGTGTGTCTGTGGGAGATTGGTGTGTCTGTGGGAGATTGGTGTGTCTGTGGGAGATTGGTGTGTCTGTGGGAGATTGGTGTGTCTGTGTGAGATTGGTGTGTCTGTGGGAGATTGGTGTGTCGGTGGGAGATTGGTGTTTCTGTGGGAGATTGGTGTGTCTGTGGACGATTGGTGTGTCTGTGGGAGATTGGTGTGTCTGTGGGAGATTGGTGTGTCTGTGGACGATTGGTGTGTCTGTGGGAGAATGGTGTGTCTGTGGGAGAATGGTGTGTCTGTGGGAGAATGGTGTGTCTGTGGGAGAATGGTGTTTCTGTGGGAGATTGGTGTGTCGGTGGGAGATT
This sequence comes from Heptranchias perlo, assembly GCF_035084215.1. NCBI lineage: Eukaryota > Metazoa > Chordata > Chondrichthyes > Hexanchiformes > Hexanchidae > Heptranchias > Heptranchias perlo. The sequence continues at coordinate 7,777,070 of NC_090330.1, forward strand.
GGTGTTTCTGTGGGAGATTGGTGTGTCTGTGGGAGATTGGTGTGTCTGTGGGAGATTGGTGTGTCTGTGGGAGATTGGTGTGTATGTGGGAGATTGGTGTGTATGTGGGAGATTGGTGTTTCTGTGGGAGAATGGTGTGTCTGTGGGAGATTGGTGTGTCTGTGGGAGAATGGTGTGTCTGTGGGAGATTGGTGTGTCTGTGGGAGATTGGTGTGTCTCTGGGAGATTGGTGTGTCTGTGGGAGATTGGTGTGTCTGTGGGAGATTGGTGTGTCTCTGGGAGAATGGTGTGTCTGTGGGAGATTGGTGTGTCTGTGGACGATTGGTGTGTCTGTGGGAGATTGGTGTGTCTGTGGGAGATTGGTGTTTCTGTGGGAGATTGGTGTGTCTGTGGGAGATTGGTGTGTCTGTGGGAGATTGGTGTGTCTGTGGGAGATTGGTGTGTATGTGGGAGATTGGTGTGTATGTGGGAGATTGGTGTGTCTGTGGGAGAATGGTGTTTCTGTGGGAGATTGGTGTGTCTGTGGGAGATTGGTGTGTCTGTGGGAGATTGGTGTGTCTGTGGGAGATTGGTGTGTCTGTGGGAGAATGGTGTGTCTGTGGGAGATTGGTGTGTCTGTGGGAGAATGGTGTTTCTGTGGGAGATTGGTGTGTCTGTGGGAGATTGGTGTGTCTGTGGGAGAATGGTGTTTCTGTGGGAGATTGGTGTGTCTGTGGGAGATTGGTGTGTCTGTGGGAGATTGGTGTGTCTGTGGGAGAATGGTGTGTCTGTGGGAGATTGGTGTGTCTGTGGGAGATTGGTGTGTATGTGGGAGATTGGTGTGTATGTGGGAGATTGGTGTGTCTGTGGGAGAATGGTGTGTCTGTGGGAGAATGGTGTGTCTGTGGGAGATTGGTGTGTCTGTGGGAGAATGGTGTGTCTGTGGGAGATTGGTGTGTCTGTGGACGAATGGTGTGTCTGTGGGAGATTGGTGTGTCTGTGGGAGATTGGTGTGTCTGTGGGAGAATGGTGTGTCTGTGGGAGAATGGTGTGTCTGTGGGAGATTGGTGTGTCTGTGGGAGAATGGTGTGTCTGTGGGAGATTGGTGTGTCTGTGGACGATTGGTGTGTCTGTGGGAGATTGGTGTGTCTGTGGGAGATTGTTGTGTCTGTGGGAGAATGGTGTGTCTGTGGGAGATTGGTGTGTCTGTGGGAGAATGGTATGTCTGTGGGAGATTGGTGTGTCTCTGGGAGATTGGTGTGTCTGTGGGAGATTGGTGTGTCTGTGGACGATTGGTGTGTCTGTGGGAGATTGGTGTGTCTGTGGGAGAATGGTGTGTCTGTGGGAGATTGGTGTTTCTGTGGGAGATTGGTGTGTCTGTGGGAGATTGGTGTGTCTGTGGGAGATTGGTGTGTCTGTGGGAGAATGGTGTGTCTGTGGGAGATTGGTGTGTCTGTGGGAGATTGGTGTGTCTGTGGGAGAATGGTGTGTCTGTGGGAGATTGGTGTGTCTGTGGGAGAATGGTGTGTCTGTGGGAGATTGGTGTTTCTGTGGGAGATTGGTGTGTCTGTGGGAGATTGGTGTGTCTGTGGGAGATTGGTGTGTCTGTGGGACATTGGTGTGTCTGTGGGAGAATGGTGTGTCTGTGGGAGATTGGTGTGTCTGTGGGAGAATGGTGTGTCTGTGGAAGAATGGTGTGTCTGTTGGAGATTGGTGAGTCTGTGGGAGAATGGTGTGTCTGTGGGAGATTGGTGTGTCTGTGGGCGATTGGTGTGTCTGTGGGAGAATGGTGTGTCTGTGGGAGATTGGTGTGTCTGTGGGCGATTGGTGTGTCTGTGGGAGATTGGTGTGTCTGTGGGAGAATGGTGTGTCTGTGGGAGATTGGTGCGTCTGTGGGAGAATGGTGTGTCTGTGGGAGATTGGTGAGTCTGTGGGAGAATGGTGTGTCTGTGGGAGATTGGTGTGTCTGTGGGAGAATGGTGTGTCTGTGGGAGATTGGTGCGTCTGTGGGAGAATGGTGTGTCTGTGGGAGAATGGTGTGTCTGTGGGAGATTGGTGTGTCTGTGGGAGATTGGTGTGTCTGTGGGAGAATGGTGTGTCTGTGGGAGATTGGTGTATCTGTGGGAGATTGTTGTGTCTGTGGGAGATTGGTGTGTCAGTGGGAGATTGGTGTGTCTGTGGGAGAATGGTGTGTCTGTGGGAGATTGGTGTATCTGTGGGAGATTGTTGTGTCTGTGGGAGATTGGTGTGTCTGTGGGAGAATGGTGTGTCTGTGGGAGAATGGTGTGTCTGTGGGAGATTGGTGTATCTGTGGGAGATTGTTGTGTCAGTGGGAGATTGGTGTGTCTGTGGGAGATTGGTGTTTCTGTGGGAGATTGGTGTGTCTGTGGGAGATTGGTGTGTCAGTGGGAGATTGGTGTGTCTGTGGGAGATTGGTGTGTCTGTGGGAGATTGGTGTGTCTGTGGGAGATTGGTGTGTCTGTGGGAGATTGGTGTTTCTGTGGACGATTGGTGTGTCTGTGGGAGAATGGTGTGTCTGTGGGAGATTGGTGTGTATGTGGGAGATTGGTGTGTATGTGGGAGATTGGTGTGTATGTGGGAGATTGGTGTGTATGTGGGAGATTGGTGTGTATGTGGGAGATTGGTGTGTCTGTGGGAGATTGGTGTGTATGTGGGAGATTGGTGTGTATGTGGGAGATTGGTGTGTATGTGGGAGATTGGTGTGTCTGTGGGAGATTGGTGTGTATGTGGGAGATTGGTGTGTCTGTGGGAGATTGGTGTGTATGTGGGAGATTGGTGTGTATGTGGGAGATTGGTGTGTCTGTGGGAGATTGGTGTGTATGTGGGAGATTGGTGTGTCTGTGGGAGATTGGTGTGTATGTGGGAGATTGGTGTTTCTGTGGGAGAATGGTGTGTCTGTGGGAGATTGGTGTGTCTGTGGGAGATTGGTGTGTCTGTGGGAGAATGGTGTGTCTCTGGGAGATTGGTGTGTCTGTGGGAGATTGGTGTTTCTGTGGGAGAATGGTGTGTCTGTGGGAGATTGGTGTGTCTGTGGGAGATTGGTGTGTCTCTGGGAGATTGGTGTGTCTCTGGGAGAATGGTGTGTCTGTGGGAGATTGGTGTGTCTGTGGACGATTGGTGTGTCTGTGGGAGATTGGTGTGTCTGTGGGAGATTGGTGTGTCTGTGGGAGATTGGTGTGTATGTGGGAGATTGGTGTGTATGTGGGAGATTGGTGTGTCTGTGGGAGATTGTTGTGTCTGTGGGAGATTGGTGTGTCTGTGGGAGATTGGTGTGTCTGTGGGAGATTGGTGTGTCTGTGGACGATTGGTGTGTCTGTGGGAGATTGGTGTGTCTGTGGGAGATTGGTGTGTCTGTGGGAGAATGGTGTGTCTGTGGGAGATTGGTGTGTCTGTGGGAGATTGGTGTGTATGTGGGAGATTGGTGTGTCTGTGGGAGAATGGTGTTTCTGTGGGAGATTGGTGTGTCTGTGGGAGATTGGTGTGTCTGTGGGAGAATGGTGTTTCTGTGGGAGATTGGTGTGTCTGTGGGAGATTGGTGTGTCTGTGGGAGATTGGTGTGTCTGTGGGAGAATGGTGTGTCTGTGGGAGATTGGTGTGTCTGTGGGAGATTGGTGTGTCTGTGGGAGATTGGTGTGTCTCTGGGAGATTGGTGTGTCTGTGGGAGATTGGTGTGTCTGTGGACGATTGGTGTGTCTGTGGGAGATTGGTGTGTCTGTGGGAGATTGGTGTGTCTGTGGGAGATTGGTGTTTCTGTGGGAGAATGGTGTGTCTGTGGGAGATTGGTGTGTCTGTGGGAGATTGGTGTGTCTGTGGGAGATTGGTGTGTCTGTGGGAGAATGGTGTGTCTGTGGGAGATTGGTGTGTCTGTGGGAGATTGGTGTGTCTGTGGACGATTGGTGTGTCTGTGGGAGATTGGTGTGTCTGTGGGAGAATGGTGTGTCTGTGGGAGATTGGTGTTTCTGTGGGAGATTGGTGTGTCTGTGGGAGATTGGTGTGTCTGTGGGAGATTGGTGTGTCTGTGGGAGATTGGTGTGTCTGTGGGAGATTGGTGTGTCTGTGGACGATTGGTGTGTCTGTGGGAGATTGGTGTGTCTGTGGGAGAATGGTGTGTCTGTGGGAGATTGGTGTTTCTGTGGGAGATTGGTGTGTCTGTGGGAGATTGGTGTGTCTGTGGGAGAATGGTGTGTCTGTGGGAGATTGGTGTGTCTGTGGGAGATTGGTGTGTCTGTGGGAGATTGGTGTGTCTGTGGGAGATTGGTGTGTCTGTGGGAGATTGGTGTGTCTGGGGGAGATTGGTGTGTCTGTGGGAGAATGGTGTGTCTGTGGGAGATTGGTGTGTCTGTGGGAGAATGGTGTGTCTGTGGGAGAATGGTGTGTCTGTTGGAGATTGGTGAGTCTGTGGGAGATTGGTGAGTCTGTGGGAGATTGGTGTTTCTGTGGGAGATTGGTGTGTCTGTGGGAGATTGGTGTGTCTGTGGGAGATTGGTGTGTCTGTGGGAGATTGGTGTGTCTGTGGGAGATTGGTGTGTCTGTGGGCGATTGGTGTGTCTGTGGGAGAATGGTGTGTCTGTGGGAGATTGGTGTGTCTGTGGGAGATTGGTGTGTCTGTGGGAGATTGGTGTGTCTGTGGGAGATTGGTGTGTCTGTGGGAGAATGGTGTGTCTGTGGGAGATTGGTGTGTCTGTGGGAGATTGGTGTGTCTGTGGGAGATTGGTGTGTCTGTGGGAGAATGGTGTGTCTGTGGGAGATTGGTGTGTCTGTGGGAGAATGGTGTGTCTGTGGGAGATTGGTGTGTCTGTGGGAGAATGGTGTGTCTGTGGGAGAATGGTGTGTCTGTGGGAGAATGGTGTGTCTGTGGGAGATTGGTGTGTCTGTGGGAGAATGGTGTGTCTGTGGGAGATTGGTGTGTCTGTGGGAGATTGGTGTGTCTGTGGGAGATTGGTGTGTCTGTGGGAGATTGGTGTGTCAGTGGGAGATTGGTGTGTCTGTGGGAGATTGGTGTTTCTGTGGGAGATTGGTGTGTCTGTGGGAGATTGGTGTGTCAGTGGGAGATTGGTGTGTCTGTGGGAGATTGGTGTGTCTGTGGGAGATTGGTGTGTCTGTGGGAGATTGGTGTGTCTGTGGGAGATTGGTGTGTCTGTGGGAGAATGGTGTGTCTGTGGGAGATTGGTGTGTCTGTGGGAGATTGGTGTGTCTGTGGGAGAATGGTGTGTCTGTGGGAGAATGGTGTGTCTGTGGGAGATTGGTGTTTCTGTGGGAGATTGGTGTGTCTGTGGGAGATTGGTGTGTCTGTGGGAGATTGGTGTGTCTGTGGGAGAATGGTGTGTCTGTGGGAGATTGGTGTGTCTGTGGGAGATTGGTGTGTCTGTGGGAGATTGGTGTGTCTGTGGGAGATTGGTGTTTCTGTGGGAGAACGGTGTGTCTGTGGGAGAACGGTGTGTCTGTGGGAGAATGGTGTGTCTGTGGGAGAATGGTGTGTCTGTGGGAGATTGGTGTTTCTGTGGGAGATTGGTGTGTCTGTGGGAGAATGGTGTGTCTGTGGGAGAATGGTGTGTCTGTGGGAGATTCGTGTGTCTGTGGGAGATTGGTGTTTCTGTAGGAGATTGGTGTGTCTGTGGGAGAATGGTGTGTCTGTGGGAGATTGGTGTGTCTGTGGGAGATTGGTGTGTCTGTGGGAGATTGGTGTGTCTGTGGGAGATTGGTGTGTCTGTGGGCGATTGGTGTGTCTGTGGGAGATTGGTGTGTTTGTTGGAGATTGGTGTGTCAGTGTGAGATTGGTGTGTCAGTGTGAGATTGGTGTGTCTGTGGGAGAATGGTGTGTCTGTAGGAGATTGGTGTGTCTGTGGGAGATTGGTGTGTCTGTGGGAGATTGGTGTGTCTGTGGGAGAATGGTGTGTCTGTTGGAGATTGGTGTGTCAGTGGGAGAATGGTGTGTCTGTTGGAGATTGGTGTGTCTGTGGGAGAATGGTGTGTCTGTTGGAGATTGGTGTGTCAGTGGGAGAATGGTGTTTCTGTAGGAGATTGGTGTGTCTGTGGGAGAATGGTGTGTCTGTGGGAGATTGGTGTGTCTGTGGGAGAATGGTGTGTCTGTGGGAGATTGGTGTGTCTGTGGGAGATTGGTGTGTCTGTGGGAGATTGGTGTGTCTGTGGGAGAATGGTGTGTCTGTGGGAGATTGGTGTGTCTGTGGGAGATTGGTGTGTCTGTGGGAGATTGGTGTGTCTGTGGGAGATTGGTGTGTCTGTGGGAGATTTGTGTGTCTGTGGGAGAATGGTGTGTCTGTGGGAGATTGGTGTGTCTGTGGGAGATTGGTGTGTCTGTGGGAGATTGGTGTGTCTGTGGGAGATTGGTGTGTCTGTGGACGATTGGTGTGTCTGTGGGAGAATGGTGTGTCTGTGGGAGATTGGTGTGTCTGTGGGAGATTGGTGTGTCTGTGGGAGAATGGTGTGTCTGTTGGAGATTGGTGTGTCTGTGGGAGAATGGTGTGTCTGTTGGAGATTGGTGTGTCTGTGGGAGAATGGTGTGTCTGTGGGAGATTGGTGTGTCTGTGGGAGATTGGTGTGTCTGTTGGAGATTGGTGTGTCTGTGGGAGAATGGTGTGTCTGTTGGAGATTGGTGTGTCTGTGGGAGAATGGTGTGTCTGTGGGAGATTGGTGTGTCTGTGGGAGATTGGTGTGTCTGTGGGAGAATGGTGTGTCTGTTGGAGATTGGTGTGTCTGTGGGAGAATGGTGTGTCTGTTGGAGATTGGTGTGTCTGTGGGAGAATGGTGTGTCTGTGGGAGATTGGTGTGTCTGTGTGAGATTGGTGTTTCTGTGGGAGATTGGTGTGTCTGTGGGAGATTGGTGTGTCTGTTGGAGATTGGTGTGTCTGTGGGAGAATGGTGTGTCTGTGGGAGAATGGTGTGTCTGTTGGAGATTGGTGTGTCTGTGGGAGATTGGTGTGTCTGTGGGAGATTGGTGTGTCGTGGGAGATTGATGTGTCTGTGGGAGATTGGTGTGTCTGTGGGAGAATGGTGTGTCTGTTGGAGATTGGTGTGTCTGTGGGAGAATGGTGTGTCTGTTGGAGATTGGTGTGTCTGTGGGAGAATGGTGTGTCTGGTGGAGATTGGTGTGTCTGTGGGAGATTGGTGTGTCTGTGGGAGAATGGTGTGTCTGTTGGAGATTGGTGTGTCTGTGGGAGAATGGTGTGTCTGTTGGAGATTGGTGTGTCTGTGGGAGAATGGTGTGTCTGTGGGAGATTGGTGTGTCTGTGGGAGATTGGTGTGTCTGTGTGAGATTGGTGTTTCTGTGGGAGATTGGTGTGTCTGTGGGAGAATGGTGTGTCTGTGGGAGAATGGTGTGTCTGTGGGAGAATGGTGTGTCTGTGGGAGAATGGTGTGTCTGTGGGAGATTGGTGTGTCTGTGGGAGATTGGTGTGTCTGTGGGAGATTGGTGTGTCTGTTGGAGATTGGTGTGTCTGTGGGAGATTGGTGTGTCTGTGGGAGATTGGTGTGTCTGTGGGAGAATGGTGTGTCTGTGGGAGATTGGTGTGTCTGTGGGAGATTGGTGTGTCTGTGGGAGATTGGTGTGTCTGTGGACGATTGGTGTGTCTGTGGGAGAATGGTGTGTCTGTGTGAGATTGGTGTGTCTGTGGGAGATTGGTGTGTCTGTGGGAGATTGGTGTGTCTGTGGGAGATTGGTGTGTCTGTGGGAGATTGGTGTGTCTGTGGGAGATTGGTGCGTCTTTGGGAGATTGGTGCGTCTGTGGGAGATTGGTGTGTCTGTGGGAGATTGGTGTGTCTGTGGGAGAATGGTGTGTCTGTGGGAGAATGGTGTGTCTGTGGGAGATTGTTGTGTCTGTGGGAGAATGGTGTGTCTGTGGGAGAATGGTGTGTCTGTGGGAGATTGGTGTGTCTGTGGGAGATTGGTGTGTCTGTGGGAGATTGGTGTGCCTGTGGGAGATTGGTGTGTCTGTGGGAGATTGGTGTGTCTGTGGGAGAATGGTGTGTCTGTGGGAGATTGGTGTGTCTGTGGGAGATTGGTGTGTCTGTGGGAGATTGGTGTGTCTGTGGGAGATTGGTGCGTCTTTGGGAGATTGGTGTGTCTGTGGGAGATTGGTGTGTCTGTGGGAGATTGGTGTGTCTGTGGGAGAATGGTGTGTCTGTGGGAGAATGGTGTGTCTGTGGGAGAATGGTGTGTCTGTGGGAGAATGGTGTGTCTGTGGGAGATTGGTGTGTCTGTGGGAGATTGGTGTGTCTGTGGGAGATTGGTGTGCCTGTGGGAGATTGGTGTGTCTGTGGGAGATTGGTGTGTCTGTGGGAGAATGGTGTGTCTGTGGGAGATTGGTGTGTTTGTGGGAGATTGGTGTGTCTGTGGGAGATTGGTGTGTCTGTGGGAGATTGGTGCGTCTTTGGGAGATTGGTGTGTCTGTGGGAGATTGGTGTGTCTGTGGGAGATTGGTGTGTCTGTGGGAGAATGGTGTGTCTGTGGGAGAATGGTGTGTCTGTGGGAGATTGTTGTGTCTGTGGGAGAATGGTGTGTCTGTGGGAGAATGGTGTGTCTGTGGGAGATTGGTGTGTCTGTGGGAGATTGGTGTGTCTGTGGGAGATTGGTGTGCCTGTGGGAGATTGGTGTGTCTGTGGGAGATTGGTGTGTCTGTGGGAGAATGGTGTGTCTGTGGGAGATTGGTGTGTCTGTGGGAGAATGGTGTGTCTGTTGGAGATTGGTGTGTCTGTGGGAGATTGGTGTTTCTGTGGGAGATTGGTGTTTCTGTGGGAGATTGGTGTGTCTGTGGGAGATTGGTGTGTCAGTGGGAGAATGGTGTGTCTGTGGGAGATTGGTGTGTCTGTGGGAGATTGGTGTGTCGGTGGGCGATTGGTGTGTCTGTGGGAGATTGGTGTGTCAGTGGGAGATTGGTGTGTCTGTGGGAGATTGGTGTGTCTGTGGGAGATTGGTGTGTCAGTGGGAGATTGGTGTGTCTGTGGGAGATTGGTGTGTCTGTGGGAGAATGGTGTGTCTGTGGGAGATTGGTGTGTCGGTGGGCGATTGGTGTGTCTGTGGGAGATTGGTGTGTCAGTGGGAGAATGTTGTGTCTGTGGGAGATTGGTGTGTCTGTGGGAGATTGGTGTGTCTGTGGGAGATTGGTGCGTCTTTGGGAGATTGGTGTGTCTGTGGGAGAATGGTGTGTCTGTGGGAGATTGGTGTTTCTGTGGGAGATTGGTGTGTCTGTGGGAGATTGGTGTGTCTGTGGGAGATTGGTGTGTCTGTGGGAGATTGGTGCGTCTTTGGGAGATTGGTGTGTCTGTGGGAGATTGGTGTGTCTGTGGGAGATTGGTGTTTCTGTGGGAGATTGGTGTTTCTGTGGGAGATTGGTGTGTCTGTGGGAGATTGGTGTGTCTGTGGGAGTTTGGTGTGTCTGTGGGAGTATTGTGTGTCTGTTGGCGATTGGTGTGTCTGTGGGAGATTGGTGTGTCTGTGGGAGATTGGTGTGTCTGTGGGAGATTGGTGTTTCTGTGGGAGATTGGTGTGTCTGTGGGAGATTGGTGTGTCTGTGGGAGATTGGTGTGTCTGTGGGAGATTGGTGTGTCTGTGGGAGATTGGTGTGTCTGTGGGAGATTGGTGTGTCTGTGGGAGAATGGTGTGTCTGTGAGAGATTGGTGTGTCTGTGGGAGATTGGTGTGTCTGTGGGAGATTGGTGTGTCTGTGGGAGATTGGTGTGTCTGTGGGAGATTGGTGTGTCTGTGGGAGAATGGTGTGTCTGTGGGAGATTGGTGTGTCTGTGGTAGATTGGTGTGTCTGTGGGAGAATGGTGTGTTTGTGGGAAGAATAATGTTTTTGTGGGGATAATGGTACCATAGAATGATTGTTGCAAGTTTAATTTACTGAGCTCTTCCGTCTGGTTATGAGGAAGCCCTATGTGTCGGCTATTGTACTTTTGGGTGGACGCTTTAAACAGGCATTTGGCCCTTTAAATATGTAAATTAGGGGCCTATCTCATTTGAAGGACCCACCACCCAGAAATTAGTCGTCGATGACGGGGGCATGGCATTGGGCCTGACCCGATCAGGATTCTTCAGCGGCCCCCAAAGAAAGGGAAGTCCATTGTTTATTTTCTTTTAAATCCCCCTCCCCGCAGCCCTCTCCAACCTTCCCTCCCAGGCCTTAATGAGGTCCTCTTCCAACGAGGCAGGCAGGCCGACATCGATCTCTTTGCTTGAGCCTGAGCTGCCCGTGGACGAGCGACCAGCGCCGGTAGCTCGCGTCCAGTACTCCAATGAGGCCTGAGGACCCAATTCTCACCAATGCTCGAGCCTCTCAGTTCGGTCGTAGCTTTGGGATAAATACCATCTATCCAGTGGATTTGCGTGTCTGAGCCCCTTTTGCCTGCCCAGGTCTTCAATCTAATTTGTGCCGGATGTTAATTCTATTTAAGTTACCGTTATTTAGAGGCGGCACTTTGCCCAGGCCTTCCCTTGTGAACATTTGGAGGACGTAATCACCCTGAGCATTAACACTCATGCTCATCCTCTGTTCCAGCCTAGTTTGTATCTTTTAAAGTTCGTTTAAGACCAGTTTCGTACTGTTAATGTAACCTGAAGAAACCTTACTGCCTTGCCTCTGTAATTATACTTATCTCCATGTCTGTTTGCCCCTCTGACTGCTCTTTCAACATGTTTCTGCAAACTCCCTTGATCAGCGAGTGAGCTCATCGACCTGTCTCCTGCGGGATTTGTGCAGCTTGTTCTTCCTTCTTATTTCACTTCTGATTTTTTTTTTCGTTCATCCATTTAGGGTCACACTTGCTGATCCTCGGGATGTATTTATTGAGCATGCCTCAGTATTATTCATTTAAAGATGTTCCATTTGTCCTCCAGTGAAGCATCCAATAAAATTGATCGAGCTGTTCCTTCACTTCTTTGAAGTTAAACCTCTTAAATAAATATATACCTACACCTGGCCCCTTGTTCTCGGTAGTTCGGCTCATTTTGAACTTAATCTTTTTGTGGTTACTATCCCCTTAAGAGGGGCCATGATTTCCGATCCCCCTGTCTGTTGTCCGGGTCCCTTACCATCACCAAGTCCAGATGTGCACTGTGTCTTGTGGCTTCCCTGGCACTGGGCCATGAAGCAGCCATGAATGACGTTGACCAACTGGAAATCCAAGCCACTTGGGTATTTCCAGTTTATATTTGGGGTTGATTGAAGTCATCTGAAGAGCTTTTCTGTTCACACGCGACGTTTTTTTTTATCTCTTCATAGAGCAAACTATAGTCCTTCTTATGTAGCATCGCCCTTGTGTTAGCTTTGTCTTTTTTCTCCTGAAAATGTTCCGAGTTACTTATAGGAACTTCGAAACAGAATTAGGCCATTCAGGCCCTCGAGCCAGTTCCGCCATCCAATGACATCATGGCTGATCTGTATCTTAACTCCCTCTACCCATCCGTGACCCTTAATACCCCTGCCTAACAAAAATCTATCAATCTCGGTTTTGAAATTTTCAATTGACCCCCAGCCTCAACAGCTTTTTGGGGGAGAGAGTTCCAGATTTCCACAATCCTTTGTGTGAAGAAATGCTTCCTTATAAATATAACATAATTATTTGCACACTCGGTTGCCAGCCACTTACTTTCACCCTCAATGTTCTTGATGTGCTCCCCACTTTACCAAAGAATAATCGAGAACTTTACATCCCTTATCATTGAATTTTCAGGTGATCCTTATACATGTGACCGATAAAGCGACTATATTATTTCTCCCTCTGTCATTTACCCTTACATGAATTACTGGGCCTCTTTCTGTCCCCTTTAGTATTCTTTCTAACCTTTCCTCAATGCAGTTCTAGCTCCACGTAAACTAATCAAAATCATATATGTATTGTCCGTACATGGCTAACTACCTTCCTGAGCAAAGTGTCATGATAACATGATAACTGTGGTTGCAGTGTGTACCATCCACGGGGATGCATTGCATCAACTCGCCAAGGCATCTTCGACAGCACCTCCCAAACCCGCGACCTCTACCACCTAGAAAGACAAGGGCAGCAGGCACATGGGAACAACACCACCTGCACGTTCCCCTCCATGTCACACACCATCCCGACTTGGAAATATATCGGCGTTCCTTCATCGTCGCTGGGTCAAAATCCTGGAACTCCCTACCTAACAGCACTGTGGGAGAATCTTCACCACACGGACTGCAGCGGTTCAAGAAGGCGGCTCACCACCACCTTCTCAAGGGCAATTAGGGATGGGCAATAAATGCCGGCCTCGCCAGCGACGCCCACATCCCATGAATGAATAATAAAAAAAATAACAGTGACAACATGGCTGAAATTCTCTCAGGATTCTGCTGGTCTCCTAGTTAAACTCCAGTAGGAGACTGGCACAATCCCCATCAAAACAGCGAAGGCCCATTTCTGGAGCTCTGTCCACCCTTTACAAGGCAAATGGCGGGGCGGGGCCAGAAATGGGCACTCTTGAGCCAAGAGTTCCTGTTGCTGCTCCCCATTCAGAATCCGGGATCGGTGTGTTAGTCGGCACGCCAAGTGAGTGAAGGTCAACTGGCCTCTGCAAGGATGTCCAAAGGCCCCACTGACGGGGCTCAGGCCTGGCAAGCAGGCTGGACCCCCGAAGAGGTACCCATAGCTTGGGGGATAATTAGGCAGCTCCCAGAGTTGGATGGCTTGCGTAACCCTTCCCCCAGAGTGGGCAGAGGCTGATGTTTCCATTGGCATGGGGCAGGTGGGGACTGGAAATGTTCCTGTGCAGCGTTTGTGCCTGCCCGCCCAATGCCAATGCAGCACTCACCCACAGACCCCGCAATCTCCGGGAGGACCGGTGTCAGGGGGCACCTGCGGGCACAAGCCCGACGTAACTGCTGGGATTGCAACCCGAGACATTTCGGGGGCATATATTTCACGGGTGGTGAAGCAATTTGAGACATCCTGAGATCGTGAAAGTAACTACTTTCTTTCTAAGTGTGCCCTGTGTTACAGTATCTATAGGGTTTAATTTCCTTCATGCACTAGAATCATAGAATGATATAGCACAGAAGGAGGCCATTCGGTCCATCATGCCTGTGCCGGCTCTTTGAAACAGCTATCTGATTAGTCCCACTCACCTGCTCTTTTCCCATAGCCCTGCAAATTTTTCCCCTTCAAGTATTTATCCAATTCCATAGTCAACACGTTGATATTGGAATCCTGTTGAATTCCAACCACTGAAGGGATTGTCCATCACAGCACCAGCTCTCTACTGGCAGGATCTGCATGTACTGAATCAACACTCCTCTCATCAACTGTCACTTCAAGACGGACTTTGTTATTAGCTGCATAGAGGAGGGTATTTCTATTCTTAAACACATTAGTACCTCAAGGACATCAGGGATCTGAGGCAAAACCAAGAGAAGCCTCCACCAGCCATTACTGATTGCTAGAAATAGCGCAGAGAGACAGTGAACCCTCTCACTTATGGGTTCACAGCTCATATGCTTTAAGCTACATCTTATATACTATAGAATCATAGAAAGGTTACAGCACGGAAGGAGGCCATTTGACCCATCGAGTCCGTGCCGGCTCTATGCAAGAGCAATCCAGCTAGTCCAACTCCCCCGCCCTTTCCCCGGAGCCCTGCAAATTTTTTCCTTTCAAGTATTTATCCAGTTCCCTTTTGATGGCCGTGATTGAATCTGCCTCCACCACCCCCTCGGGCAGTGCATTCCAGATCCTAACCACTCACTGTGTAAAAAAGTTTTTCCTCGTGTCGCCTTTGGTTCCTTTGACAATCACCTTAAATCTATGTCCTCTGGTTCTTGACACTTCTGCCAATGGGAACAGTTTCTCTCTATCTACTCTGTCTGGACCCTTCATGATTTTGAATACCTCTATCAAATCTCCTCGCAACCATCTCTGTTCCAAGGAGAACAACCCCAGCTTCTCCAGTCTATCCACGTAACTAAAGTCCCTCATCCCTGGAATCATTCTAGTAGATCTCTTCTGCACCCTCTCTAAGGCCTTCACATCTTTCCTAAAGTGCGGTGCCCAGAACTGGACACAATGCTCCAGTTATGGCCGAACCAGTATTTTATAAAAGTTCATCATGACTTCCATACTTTTGTACTCTATGCCTCTATTTATATAGCCCAGATTCCATATGCTTTTTTAACCGCTTTCTCAACCTGCTCTGCCACCTTCAATGATTTGTGCACATATACCCCCAGATCTCTCTGTTCCTGTACCCCTTTTAGAGTTGTGCCCTTTAGTTTATATTGCCTCTCCTCGTTCTGTCTACCGAAGTGTATCACTTCGCTTTTATCTGGTTTAAATTTCATCTACCACATATCTGCCCATTCCACCAGCCTGACTATATCCTCTTGAAGTCTATCACTATCCTCCTCACTGTTTACTACCCTTTCAATTTTGTGTCATCTGCAAATTTTGAAATTGTGCCCTGTACACCCAAGTCCAAGTCATTAATATATATCAAGAGAAAGTGGAAATAAAAGTCACATAAATGATATGGGATAACAGGAAGCAGCTTCACATTCAATTTTCTTCAAAGTACACCACACATTTTTTTTGTACTTAGTATTGCAGCAATGGAAAAGACCTTTCATTTCAGTGTACAAGAATCATAGAATCATAGAATGGTTACAGTGCAGAAAGAGGCCATTCGGCCCATCAAGCCCGTGCCGGTTCTTTGTAAGAGCAATCCATTTAGTCCCATTCCCCCGTTCTTTCCCCATAGCTCTGCAAATATTTTCCCTTCAAGTATTTATCCAATTCCCTTTTGAAAGTCACTATTGAATCTGCCTCCACCACCCTTTCAGGCAGCGCATTCCAGATCATAATTACTCACTGTGTAAAAAGGTTTTTTCTCATGTCGCCTTTGGTTCTTTTGCCAATCACCTTAAATCTGTGTCCTCTGGTTCTTGACCCTTCCACCAATGGGAACAGTTTCTCTCTATCTACTCTGTCTAGACCCTTCATGATTTTGAACACCTCTATCAAATCTCCTCTCAACCTTCTCTGCTCCAAGGAGAACAACCCCAGCCTCTCCAGTCTATTCACATAACTAAAGTCCCTCATCGCTGGAGCCATTCTAGTAAATCTCTTCTGCATCCTCTCTAAGGCATTCACATATTTCCTAAAGTGTGGTGCCCAGAATTGGACACAATACTCCAGTTGCGGCCGAAACAGTGTTTTATAAAGGTTCATCATAACTTCCTTGCTTTTGTACTCTATGCCCCTATTTATAAAACCCAGGATCCCGTATGCTTTTTTAACCACTTTCTCAACCTGTCCTGCCACCTTCGAAGATTTGTGCCCGTATACCCCCAGGTCTCTCTGTTCCTGCACCCTCTTTAGAATTGTACCATTTAGTTTATATTGCCTCTCCTCATTCTTCTTGCCAAAATGTATCACATCGTACTTCTCTGCGTTAAATTTCATCTGCAATGTGTCCACCCATTCCACCAGCCTGTCTATATCCTCTTGAAGTCTATCACTATCCTCCTCACTGTTCACTACGCTTCCAAGTTTTGTGTTATCTGCAAATTTTGAAATTGTGCCCTGTACACCCAAGTCCAAGTCATTAATATATATCAAATAAAGCAGGGTCCTAGTACCGACCCCTGGGGAACACCACTGTACACCTCCCTCCAGTCCGAAAAACAACCGTTCACCACTACTCTCTGTTTCCTGTCACTTAGCCAAGATAGAAAGAACTTGCATTGATATAGCGCCTTTTATGACCTCAGGATGTCCCAAGGATCTTTACAGCCAATGAAGTACTTTTCAAGTGTAGTCATGTGGTAATGTAGGAAATGCAGCAGCCAATTTGAGCACAGCAAGCTCCCACAAGCAGCAATGGGACAACGAGCAGATAATCTGTTTGGTAGAGAGATAAATATTGACCAGGACACCGGGAAGAACTCCCCTGCTCTTCTACCAAATAGTACCATTTTACATCCACATGAGAGGGCGGGGCCTCGGTTTAACGACTCATCCAAAAGACAGCACTTAGGGCAGTGCAGCACTCTCTCAGTACCACACTGGAGTGTCAGCCTAGATTACGTGCTCAAGTCTCTAGGGTGGGACTTAAACCTACAATCTTCTGAATCCGAGGCGCGAGTGCTACCAACTGAGCCGCAGCTGACACAGCGCATGCAATAAGGTAATAATTGAGACCAACCCTACCAGATTGTTCATGGACCTCCTATCTTGTCAGGTTGGCTCACTTCCACTTCCAAGTCAGAAGGTTGTGGCTTCAAGGCCCACTCTTGGCACTCCAGTGTTGACTGAGGAAGCGCAGCATTGCTGAAAGTGTCCTCATTTAGATGAGGTGTTAAACTGAGCCCCACTCTAATTGGTTCAGACAGACATTATTTGAAGATGAACAGAATAATAGGTTTTCAACTTACCACCTGGGTTTAAAGCTTCTGTTGTGAATTGGCCACCCAATTCTCATTACTATTAATTTCAATGGAAATGAAAATCACATGTTGTCCATAGCCCACAGCTGATCCACAGTACCAGTTCTACGCCAGTGCATCAAGTTGAACATCTACCCCTGTGAGTTCTCCCAGTGCCCTGGCCAACATTCATCCCTCGACCAACCAATACCGCTAAAAACATGACCGATTGATCATTTCTCCCCTTGCTGTTTGTGGGATCTTACTGTGTACAAAACAGCTGCCATTTTCGCCTGTATAACAGCGTTCATATTAATTACGTACGGATGAAGTGACAATGTGCTGTGCAGCTGCAAGCCTTTCTTAGACTTTAGTTAAAAATCAAAATCAAAACTTTTTAACAGATCCTGATCCGAGAGTAAAACAAAAAAAAAATTGCTGCATTTTCTCTTTTTAAAAAAAAAACAAGCAAGACCTTGCTTGAAAATAGATTTGAAATTATAATTAAATTTACTTTTGGCCTGACATGTTCCTGATAACATGACCATTTTTTTGACTGCCTCTGACGCACATTTCCTGAACAGACTTTGATGCTGTCAATGCAGGAAAAATATATTGAGGATTCTGGGTACCTCACGGTGAATTATAGGACAATAATTCAATCAACACATTCTGATTGTGTCAAAGACCATCACGGCCAAATGTCAAATAGTTTAATATCTGTTCTGTGAATCTTCAGATTGAATTACTATAATAAATTCACTTGGTGGTAGCAGGTATTATACCTGTGATATATTATCGTGAATATTATACAGTAGATGCAGATGTTTCTTTGCCTCAGGGACATCTGCATGTAAGCTCTTACCATTGAAAGACTAAGTATTTTCAGTTGCTATCAAGCGGCACTTACTCACCAATAACCTGCTCACCGATGCTCAGTTTGGGTTCCGTCAGGACCACTTGACTCCAGACCTCATTACAGCCTTGGTCCAAACATGGACCAGAGAGCTGAATTTCAGAGGCGAGATGAGAGTCACTGCCTTTGACATCAAGGCAGCATTTGACCGAGTGTGGCACCAAGAAGCCCTCGTAAAATTGAAGTCAATGGGAATCAGGGGGAAAACTCTAAAGTGGCTGGAGTCATACCTAGCACAAAGGAAGATGGTAGTGGTTGTTGGAGGCCAATCATCTCAGCCACGGGACATTGCTGCAGGAGTTCCTCAGGGCAGTGTCCTAGGCCTAACCATCTTCAGCTGCTTCATCAATGACCTTCCCTCCATCATAAGGTCAGAAATGGGGATGTTCGCTGATGATTGCACAGTGTTCAGTTCCATTCGCAACCCCTCAGATAATGAAGCAGTCCGTGCCCGCGTGCAGCAAGACCTGGACAACATCTAGGCTTGGGCTGATAAGTGGCAAGTAACATTTGCGCCAGACAAGTGCCAGGCAATGAACATCTCCAACAAGAGAGAATCTAACCACCTCCCCTTGACATTCAACGGCATTACCATCATCGAATTCCCCACCATCAACACCCTGGGGGTCAACATTGACCAGAAACTTAACTGGACCAGCCATATAAATACTGTGGCTACAAGAGCAGGTCAGAGGCTGGGTATTCTGAGGCGAGTGACTCACCTCCTGACTCCCCAAAGCCTTTCCACCATCTACAAGGCACAAGTTAAGAGTGTGATGGAATACTCTCCACTTGCCTGGATGAGTGCAGATCCAACAACACTCAAGAAGCTCGACACCATCCAGGACAAAGCAGCCCGCTTGATTGGCACCCCATCCACCACCCTAAACATTCACTCCCTTCACCACCGGCGCACCGTGGCTGCAGTGTGTACCATCCACAGGGTGCAGTGCAGCGACTTGCCAAGGCTTCTTCGACAGCACCTCCCAGACCCGCGACCTCTACCACCTAGAAGGACAAGAGCAGCAGGTACATGGGAACAACACCACCTGCACGTTCCCCTCCAAGTCACACACCATCCCGACTTGGAAATATATCGCCGTTCCTTCATTGTCGCTGGGTCAAAATCCTGTTACTCCCTTCCTAACAGCACAGTGGGAGCACCTTCACCACACGGACTGCAGCGGTTCAAGGCGGCTCACCACCACCTTCTCAAGGGCAATTAGGGATGGGCAATAAATGCCGGCCTCACCAGTGACGCCCACATCCCGTGAACGAATAAAAATAAAAGTTGCCATTGCGTTGAACCTGCAGTGGCTCCTGGTCTTCCAACGCCTCGGATTTAAATTTCTCATTCTTGTTTTCAAATCCCTCCATGGCCTCACCCCTCCCTATGTCTGTAACCCCCCTCCAGCCCTGCAACCCTCCGAGATCTCGGAGCTCCTCCAATTCTGGCCTATTGCACATTCCTGATTTCTATCGTCCCACCATTGGCGGCCGTACGTACAGCTGCCTAGGCCCTCAGCTCTGGAATTCCCTCCCTAAACCTCTCCACCTCTCTACTTCTCTCTCCTCCTTTACGGTGCTACTGAAAACCTACCTCTTTGACCAAGCTTTTGGTCACCTGTCCTATTATGTGGCTCGGTGTCAAATTTTGTTTGATAATCGCTCCTATGAAGTGCCTTGGGATGTTTTCCTATGATAAAGGCACTATATAAATGCAAGTAGTTGTTGTTTGGGATAGCCATATGACTCACAAGACTTTAGCTGGGAGGTATGGGTGTAATCTCCTGTAGGGGAAGATTTCCTTTGGTTCTGTTTTGTTGGAAACAATTTAAACGTAGTAGCAAGATAATTGATGTTACTCGTGAAATCATTCATTGGTTCTAAAAGAACAATTTTCTGGTTCCCCTTAGAAATAACGATCAAGGAAAATCTTTCCACTATATTTATGCTGTCACTTCACATAGCAATCTTCCCCCCCCTCTGTGTTTCCTTTTTAGCGCACTGTTAAAAGCAAGAAAGTTCATGCCTATATAACTCCAGTTTGTGAAGGGAAATTATAAAGCTGATCCAGGCAGATTGATCACAAAGATGAAGGATTGAAATATCAGGAGCGTAAGTGAAAAAGTAGGAAGTTAGCAGTAAGAAGGGAATTTTGGACAGAACTTCTTCCAATGGCCTTTTCATGGCCTGAAAAATTTCTGATGTGCATCTAATTTATTTCAGGTCATATCTGCCTTTATGAAGTGTGCCTGTGAAATGCTGAACTCCTGCAGGTCTTAGAATGGGTTTTGTATTAGTAGACAGAGGCTGCTTAAAATTTGCAAGATCCAAACCTGAATTAAAAATCTACAGATTTATACATTTACATAGAATTAAATAGAATTTACAGCACAGAAACAGGCCATTCGGCCCAACCAGTGTTTATGCTCCACATGAACCTCCTCCCACCTACTTCATCTCAGCCTATCAGCATATCCTTCTATTCCTTTCTCCCTCCTGTGTTTATCCAGCTCCCTCTTAAATACATCTCCAGCTCCCTCTTAAATACATCTATGCTAGTTGCCTCAACCACTCCTTGTGGGAGCGAGTTCCACATTCTCACCACTCTCTGGGTAAAGAAGTTTCTCCTGAATTCCCTATTGGATTGATTAGTGACTATCTTATATTTATGACGCCTGGTTTTGGTCTCCCCAACAAGCAGAAACATCTTCTCTAAGTCTATTTTTTGAAGAGTTTTTGTTCTTATCAACATGGGGGCGGTGGGCGGGGGGGGGGGGGAGGGGGATGGGGAGGCAGTGGTGGGAAATTGTTCATTTTCCACTTGTCCATTCATTGTCAGCATAAAGCTCTCCCACGTTAGGTGACACTCAGCCAAACGCAGAGCAAATCCCACGGTGCTCTGCCCCAACGTTGCGTCTTAACCTCAATTTCGGGAGATCACCTGTGACCTGCCAGTGTGGCATTTCCACTTCCCACTCCTGTGGCCTCTCTGAGACTCACAATTGAGTTGAATCTGATGTCAAGCTGTGGATTGATTTGCTCTGTAGACTCTAGCGTTCACGAGCACACGTTGAAACTACCCAAACTCAGTTTACATCGGCTACATCAGCAGCTCTGAAGTAGAACCCATTTTGACTGCCTTCACCTGGAGTTAACAGGGCTCCATTTTGAAAGGGGCCTCGGGGTCCTACGGCATGAATAGGACCCAGTCTTTCAATGGTAAGAGCTTACATGCAGATGTCCCTGAAGCATGGAAACATCTGCATCTGCTGTATAATATTCACGATAATATATCACAGGTATAATACCTGCTACCTCCAAGTGAATTTATTACAGTAATTCAATCTGAAGATTCACAGAACAGATATTAAACAATTTGATATTTGTCCGTGATGGTCTATGACACAATCAGAATGTGTTGATTGAATTATTGTCCTATAATTCACCGTCGTAAGAGCTCGGAGCCAGATCCACTGGTGATGGATGTGAAGAGGCCTGCCAAAGGTCAGCGCTGAATTATTTTTGTGGATCAGAATAACAACAACAACTTTAACGCAGTAAAACGTCCCAAGGCGCTTCACAGGAGCGATTATCAAACAAAATTTGACACTGAGCCACATAAGGAGATATTAGGACAGATGACCAAAAGCTTGGTCGAAAAGGTAGGTTTTAAGGAGCGTCTTAAAGGAGAGAGAGGTAGAGAGGCGGAGAGGTTCAGGGAGGGAATTCCAGAGCTTAGGGCCGTGGCAGCTGAAGGCACGGCCGCCAATGGCGGAGCGATGGAAACCGGAGATGCGCAAGAGGCCAGAATCGGAGGGGCGCAGAGATCTCGGAGGGTCGTAGGGCTGGAGGAGGTGACAGAGATAGGGAGGGGCGGGGTCACAGGTGGAGCAGAAGTAATAATAATTACTCCTTTAATTAAGTAATAATTCCAGGTGATCTCCCGATGTGGCCCGGTGTCAAATTTTGTTTGATGACGCTCCTGTCAAGCGTCTTGGGACGTTTTACTACGTTAAAGTTGTTTTTGTTGTTGTAGTTGTTGTGATCCCCAAAAAATAATTCAGCGCTGACCTTTGGCAGGCCTCTTCGGATCCATCGCCCATGGATCTGGCTCCATTAAGGTTAAGACACAAAAATAAGCTGGGCCGCTGCCGCCTTGGGACCCCCACAGTCCACGATTGCAACCCCCCCCCAACCCCCACCATCCCCTCGATCTCCTGCACCTTACCTTGTTGGCCCCCATTTTGAGGCCTGAATCTGGCGGGCTGCCTGTTTAATGCCTCGCAGCTCGCCTGACAAAATTAAATGAGGCCGGAGCCTCAAAATGGCAGGGGGGTGGGGAGCGGTTCTCTTTGCCCCCGGGAAGGGGAGGCCGTCCAATCGTCAAAAATTGACCCCAGTGAAACAACGCACGGAAAATACCTACGGCTGGTGTTACTAGCCACACACACAAAAAGTACACAGCTGGCTCCATTTATGTTCTATACTGGGTCTTATTGGTGATCAACAGTCTCTATAATAATACTGCAGAGACACAAGGGGCATGATTTTAACATTGGAAAATGGGTGGGTTGGGGGCGAGGGGACATTGAAAATCATTACCATTTCAGACCTGTTCCCAACCCGCCTCCATCCCACCCATTTCCGGTTTTCACCGGGGCCGGACGAAGGTGGGGGGCGACCAACCCACTCCCAGGAAGTGGGATGGTGAATAAAACCTTTCAAGGAGGCTGCGGACCTCAATTTTTGCAGATTTTGCAATTTCAATCTCTGGGGGCCGGGATTCCCGGGCCTTCTCCCTAACGCCATGTGAGAGGAGGCGAGAAAGACTGAAACTGCAGGTATGTGTCTTTATAGCACAGCTTGTGGGCCCGGAGGAGCAGGAGTGCATCCCACAGGCCCAACAAGCCCTACCTGTAGCGGCCCCCCAACGATCGCAGACCCCCCCGATCTCTGAAGCCCCCCCACCAACGATCACGGACCCCCCCCCGATCTTTGAAGCCCCTCACCAACTATCGTGGACCCCCGCGATGACCCCCGACCCCGACGCCCCTCCCGTGACTGACCCTTGATCCCTCCCCCGTGACTGACTCCTCCAATGCACCCCATGCCCACCCATGCCCATCAGCACCCCGTGCCCACCCATGTCCCCCGCTCCATCCATACAATTGAAGACTTACCTGAAGACTTACCTTTTCACGTCCTCTCCCTGGCTGCTCTCCCATCCAACTGAGACCAGCCTGTCAATCAGGTCGACCAGTCGGGCGGCAAACCGACAAAAAAAATAAAAGACGTCCTTACGTCAAAATCGTAAGGACGTCCGGGAAACCCGTACTTCCGGGTTTTCTGTCCGCAATTTGACCCCGCCCCCCCCCCTCGCCCCCTTCCCGGCTCGGGGTCAAAATAATGCCCAATTTATCCAAGTCCCTTTAACACCTTCATTCACCTAAACACTAGAATCATGGAATCGTACAGCACAGAAGGAGGCCATTCGGCCCATAGTGCCTGTGCTGGCTCTTTGAAAGAGCTATCCCATTCGACCCACTCCCCCTGCTATTTCCCCATGGCTCTGCAAATTTTTGCTTTTTCAAGTTTTTATCCAATTCCTAGCAAAACTAGCAAAACAAAATGTTATTATTTTGCCACTGTTCTGGTGAGGGCTTGTGACTAAATGTGATACTCAACCAAATAGTCCAGGAAAATCTTTAGTTTAACTGTAAGGAGCTAACTGATCTCAGGCGGGTCGCAGTAATGTACTACAGTTGGCCTTGATGTTCCTGGGTTGGATAGGAGAGATATCTACCGGGATTGCGACTCATGATCTGTATTCAGTGACCCCTTACTGGAATGTCTACTGATGTGGATGTTGGCCGCGAAAGGGGATCGGTCTTGAATGTGATGCACCCCATGATGAATAGCTTTTTATTATTGCAGCGAAGATTTTAACCCGGGACGGGCGGGAATCGCTCACGGACTCCTTGGCGTGGGACCTGAACCGTTTTAACTCCAGTTACCAGGCTTGGGTGTCAGCCGTGACTCTGTGGTGGCACTCTCGCCTCTGAGTCAGAGGTTGTGGGTTCAAGTCCCACTCCCGAGAGCTGAGCTCAAAATGCCATTCCCAGTGCAGTACTGAGGGAGTGCCGCACTGTCAGAGGTGCCGTCCTTCGGATGGGACATTAAATCGAGGCCCTTGTCTGCCCTCTCTGGTGGACGTAAAAGATCCCATGACACTATTTCGAAGAAGGGCAGGGGAGTTGTCCCTGGTGTCCTGGCCAAAATTTATCCCTCAACCAACATCACTAAAACAGATTGTCTGGTCATTATCTCATTGCTGTATGTGGGACCTTGCTGTGCGCAAATTAGCTGCCACGATTCCTAAGTTACGACAGTGACAACACTTCAAAAAGTACTTCATTGGCTGTAAAGAGCTTTGGGACATTCTGAGGTTGTGAGAGGCGCTATATAAATGCAAGTTCTTTCTTTTCTTTATATTTAGAAATTTAAGGAGTAGGTGTCATTCTAGCAACTAACCTTCTTTACGAAGCTACAATTCTCCGCCAAACAATTTTAAGAGGTGTGACCTGTTTTCACAGTCACACAAAAAAAGCAATAAATTGCAAATGGAAAGCAGTAATTAGTGTTTGATGTAATGATCAGTTTAAGTGGATTTAATTTGCATGTAGTTAGAATGCTATCCCTTTCGTTTGATTTCTATTCAAATGCAGAAAATGAGAGATTACGCAGCATTTGAAAGAGAAAAGGCTGGTTTAATGTTCTGGATGGAGAACCTTCATCGGATCCCTTGGGCTGATAAGTGACAAGTAACATTCGCGCCAGACAAGTGCCAGGCAATGACCATCTCCAACAAGAGAGAGTCTAACCGCCTTCCCTTGACATTCAATGGCATTACCATCACCGAATCCCCCACCATCAACATCCTGGGGGTCACCATTGACCAGAAACTTAACTGGACCAGCTATATAAATACTGCGGCTACAAGAGCAGGTCAGAGGCTGGGTATTCTGCGGCGAGTGACTCACCTCCTGACTCCCCAAAGCCTTTCCATCATCTACAAGGCACAAGTCAGGAGTGTGATGGAATACTCTCCACTTGCCTGGATGAGTGCAGCTCCAACAACATTCAAGAAGCTCGATACCATCCAGGACAAAGCAGCCCGCTTGATTGGCACCCCATCCACCACCTTCAACATCCACTCTCACCACCACTGGTGCACCGTGGCTGCAGTGTGTACCATCTACAAGATGCACTGCATGAACTCGCCAAGGCTTCTTCGACAGCACCTCCCAAACCCACAACCTCTACCACCTAGAAGGACAAGGGCAGCAGGCGCATGGGAACAACACCATCTGCACGTTCCCCTCCAAGTCACACACCATCCCGACTTGGAAATATATCGCCATTCCTTCATTGTCGCTGGGTCAAAATCCTGGAGCTCACTGCCTAACAGCACTGTGGAAGAACCGTCACCACACGGACTGCAGCGGTTCAAGAAGACGGCTCACCACCACCTTCTCAAGGACAAATAGGGATGGGCAATAAATGCTGGCCTTGCCAGCGACGCCCACATCCCATGAATGAATTTAAAAAATCCCAACATGTCAACCCGTATATATTTATCTCTTTAAGGCGTTGACAGACCCGCTGTGCACTCATCGCTCCAAATAGAAGGCGGGTGGATTATTGAGGGCTGGGCACCCAATCGTCATGGTCTCTGGGAGCTTGCCTGATCGCTTTTGGAGCTCGGAGAGAAATTTCCTAGAGTTTCTTCCTTGAATTGGCCTAAGGTATTTTTTCCCTCTGGTTTTGGTAACAGTGCGGGGGTCGGGGGGCGGGGGGTCGGGGGTCGGGGGGAGGAGGGTGAATAATGCTGATGTTTTGTGGAAGGTGCACTATACCGAAATGGTACAGGCTCGATGGACCACCTGGCCTTTTCGTGGGAATATAGGAAGAAGAGTAGGCCATAAGGCTCGAGCTTGTTCCACCATTCAATTAGATCATGGCTAATCTGTATCTTGACTCCAACCACCTTGGTTACGTAACCCTTAATACCTTTATCTAACAAAAATCTATCAATCTCAGTTTTGAAATTTTCAATTGACCCCCAGCGTCAACAGCTTTTTGAGGGAGAGAGTTCCCAATTTCCACCACCCTTTGTGGGAAGGAGTGCTTCTTGACATCACCCCTGAACGGCCTAGCTCTAATTTTGAGGTTGAGCCCCCTTGTTCTGGACAGCCCCACCAGAGGAAATAGTTTCTCTCTAACTACCCTATCAAATCCTTTAATCACCCGAAGCACCTCCATTATATCACCCCTTAATCTTCTATACTCAAGGGAATACTAGCAACCTGTCCTCACAATTTCACCCTTTTACCCCCTGGTATCATTCTGGTGAATCTGCGCTGCACCCTCTCCAAGGCCAGTATATCCTTCCTGAGGTGCGGTGCCCAGAACTGAATGCAGTACTCCAGATGGGGTCTGACCCAGAGCTTTATACAACAGTAGCTTGACTTCTACCCCTTTGTATTCCAGTCTTCTTGAGATAAAGACCAACATTCCATTAACCTTTTTAATTATTTCTTCTGTAGCTGTCCACTAGCATTTAGTGATTTCTGTACACGGAGCCCTAATTTCAGTGCTTTAAGCAATTTTACAAGTACTCCACCACAAATTAAGTGGTGTTTGTGCCGACACTCCCACCAAGGTGTTCCTGTCCTTCTATTCCGTATGTTCATACTTCGCAATAGGAGTAACTGATTAAAGTGCGCTGCTAACATGGATCCGACTGCATTAGGATCGCAGATCGAGAATTTTGGCAAAAAATCCCTTAGAATTCTCGCAGCCTCAAATTCATTCAAACGGCAGTTTGTGGGACTGGCTGCATAAATTCCACTGTTGATTTGTGGTTTAGTAGCTGTAGAATTGCTTAAAGCACTGAAATTCAACCTCAATGAGATCAAAGTCATCCATGTACTCAAAAGTTTGAAGTGCTAATGTTGCTCCAGAGCTAATGATCTTCTGCAGTCTTGTACCTGCTTCTGTGAACGAAGCATTGACAGGAATTGCCCCATCGCACTTCAACTCTGACCTCAAACCAGTAGGCTATACCCTTGGGCTTACATAGGCGTCAGCCTTGGCTTGGTGGGCAGCACCCTCCCCTCTGAGTCAGGAGGTCATGAGTTCAAGTCCCGCTCCAGAGAGCTCTGTATGTAATCTAGGCTAACACTTTGAGAGGGAATGCTGCACTGTCAGAGGTGCTGTCCTTCAGATGTGTTGTTAAACCAAGGCCCCTGTCTGACCTCTCAGGTGGAAGTACAAGACCCCATGGCATTATTTGAGGAAGAGCAGGGGAGTGCTCATTTATCCCTCAACTGACATCACTAAAACAGATGATCTGACTTCAAGGGTTAAGTTACGAGGAGAGATTACACAAATTGGGGTTGTATTCTCCAGACCTTCAATGGTTAAGGGGTGATCTGATCGAAGTTTATAAGATATTAAGGGGAACGGATAGGGTGGATAGAGAGAAACTATTTCCGCTGGTTGGGGATTCTAGGAGTAGGGGGCACAGTCTAAAAATTAGAGCCAGACCTTTCAGGAGCGAGATTAGAAAACATTTCTACACACAAAGGGTGGTAGAAGTTTGGAACTCTCTTCTTCAAACGGCAATTGATACTAGCTCAATTGCTAAATTTAAATGTGAGATAGATAGGTTTTTGGCAACCAAAGGTATTAAGGGATATGGGCCAAAGGCAGGTATATGGAGTTAGATCACAGATCAGCCATGATCTTATCAAATGGCGGAGCAGGCACGAGGGGCTGAATGGCCCACTCCTGTTCCTATGTTCCTATGGTCATTATCTCATTGGTGTTTGTGGGACCTTGCTGTGTATGAATCAGCTGCTGTATTGCAACATGGACTACAATTCAAAAGTACTTCATTGGCTATAAAGTGCTTTGGGATGTCTTGAGTCATGAAAGGTGCCATAAAAATGCAGGTTCTTTTTTGACAAATAAAAGCATATTGATTAAGGCTGTTATGTCTGGCTATGATACAAATAGTGAAAGATGACCCAGGGCCCCTATGGGCAGACTGAGTCAAAGACTTATTTAAAGTTGAGCCACACTGACCAAGCAATGAACCTCAGATAAATGAGGAGGAATTCTTGTACTCGGAGCAAACCCTGTCATCTTTGATTTATGAACAATTACATTACTTCAAACCATTCGATCCCCAGTCTGTGCCGAGTTAGTTCGTTTCTGTGTCGCAATCGACCTCAGCACCCCGGGACGAAAAGAAATCAGCCAGAGATCCTGCTCCTGATCATTATCCACTAATTAGTACCGGAAAGTGCACAGAGTCAGCTCTCCTGGTCCTGTGCCCACGTGTACTGGAGCTGGGCGCAACACGCACAGGAAAATCGGACAGGAAGAAGCATATGCCCATAACAGAGCTCGGGATGGAAAATCGGGCGGGACGCTAATAAGCATGCATTCCTCCCTGCCCGATCCTCTTGTATTCACTGCACCCAGGTGATACAGTAACCCCCTAGGTGCAGGACCAGGAAAATCTACCCTCCTGTGTATTGGATGTCAAATGGGCTCGGCTAACATCCGAAGCTGAATTCTCAAAATGTGCTCCCAGAGGGTGAAGCTCTGCCTGGGGAGAGCAAATTCATAAATTTACCCTTTTGGTGTTTCTGGTTTGTCCTTACCTCAATACCCTAATATGCAGCATATGTTGCTAAAGCGCGCTGATGTAGTAAGTGCACTGCTTGCCAATATCAAAAGAGTACTGACATTTAAATTAAGAAGGTACCAAAGGATAGAGTGTAGCACTAAAGAAAAAAATTACCTGCTTCGAAATTTCATAATTATAATTAGCTGCGCACTTGCAATACATTAACTCACCATTACTGCCAACAGCGACTTTTGGGACTGACTCGCAGAATGGTTTGGAGTAATGTAATTGTTCATAAATCACCTCAAATCAAAGATGACAGGGTTTGCTCCGAGTACAAGAATTCCTCCTCATTTATCTGAGGTTCACTGATGGAGACTGTAGCTTTGGGGTACGTCAGACCTGAAGCTCGGCTTAGTGCAATCTCAGCTAGTGCGACAGCATGTTAATGGTGAGAACAGTTTGATTGAATATCCTAAAGGTCATGGCACCCTCTTCCTTGCTGAAGTACTTACTGTTTGAGAACTGCACACTTGATGTTAAGTATCTCCCCTGTTATATGCCGGAGAGATTTTTTGCAGCCACAGATTCCCCATCCCTGCTCAATGCTGGATAGTGAGCAAGAAATATCAAATAGAATATTTCAGTTGCATCCGTCCCTTCGCAGTGATATTTAAAACTTTGTTGGCTTTAGTCCTTTATTTAAAGAAGAAAAATCAAGGATGAGAAAAGTCCACAACGTTTGGCCCGTCAAAGCTCATTTTTAAAAGGTGAGGGACTAAGAAATGTTGGTAGTCAGAGAGATTTGGGTGTCCTTGTACATGAATCACAGAAAGTTAACATGAAAGTATAGCAAGCAATTAGGAAGGCAAATGGTATGTTGGCCTTTAATGCAAGGCGGTTGGAGTATAAGAGTATGGAGGTCTTGCTGCAATTATATAGGGCTCTGATGAGACCACACCTCGAGTACTGTGTAAAATACCTAAGGAAGGTTATACTTGCCTGAGAGGGGGGTGAAACGAAGGTTCACTAGATTGATTCCTGGGATGAGAGGGTTGTCCTATGAGGAGAGATTGAGTAGAATGGGCCTATACTCTCTGGAGTTTAGAAGAATGTGAGGTGATCTCATTGAAATGTATAAAATTCTTAGAGGGCTTGACAGGGTAGATGCTGAGAGGCTGTTTCCCCTGGCTGGAGTGTCTAGAACTAGGGGTCATAGTCTCAAGATAAGGGGGTGGCCATTTAGGACTGAGATGAGGAAAAATATCTTCACTCAGAGTGTTGTGAATCTTTGGAATTCTCTGCCCCAGAGGGCTGTGAATGCTCAGTCGTTGAGTATATTCAGACTGAGATCGATGGATATTTGGACACTTAGAGAGAATCAAGGGATTTGGGGATCGGGTGGGAAAGTGGAGTTGAGGTAGAAGATCAGCCATGATTTTATCAAATGGTGGAGCAGGCTCAAGGGGCCGTATGACCTACTCCTGCTCCTATTTCTTATGTTCTTATGTTCTCAGATGAAGAAGAATGAAAAAGACTTACGTTTACTTAGCAGTATATCACAACTCTCCGAAACATCTCAAAGTGCTTCACAGAACAACAACGAGACTTGTATTTATCTTGCGCCTTTAATATAAAAAATGTCCCAAGGTGCGTCACAATGGAGATAGATAGGGTAATGGATGCTGAGCTATGGAGGGAGAGATTATAAAGGGTGACCAAAAGCTTGGTTTTTGAGTAAGTTTTTAAAGCTGGAGAGAGAAGAGGAGCTTCAGAGTGGTTTAAGGAGGAAATGATCAGGAACAGGAAGAAAGAAAAAGCTTGTTTTTTTTTAATTCGTTCATGGGATGTGGGCGTCGCTGGCGAGGCCGGAATTTATTGCCTATCCCTAATTGCTCTTGAGAAGGTGGTGGTGAGCCGCCTTCTTGAACTGCTGCAGTCCGTGTGGTGAAGGTTCTCCCACACTGCTGTTAGGTAGGGAGTTCCAGGATTTTGACCCAGCGACGATGAAGGAACGGCGATATATTTCCAAGTCGGGATGGTGTGTGACTTGGAGGGGAACGTGCAGGTGGTGTTGTTCCCATGTGCCTGCTGCCCTTGTCCTTCTAGGTGGTAGAGGTCATGGGTTTGGGAGGTGCTGTCGAAGAAGCCTTGGTGAGTTGCTGCAGTGCATCCTGTGGATGGTACACACTGCAGCCACGGTGCGCCGATGGTGAAGGGAGTGAATGTTTAGGGTGGTGGATGGGGTGCCAATCAAGCGGGCTGCTTTGTCCTGGATGATATTGAGCTTCTTGAGTGTTGTTGGAGCTGCACTTATCCAGGCGAGTGGAGAGTATTCCATCACGCTCCTGACTTGTGCCTTGTAGATGGTGGAAAGGCTTTGGGGAGTCAGGAGGTGAGTCACTCGCCGCAGAATACCCAGCCTCTGACCTGCTCTCATAGCCACAGTATTTATATGGCTGGTCCAGTTAAGTTTCTGGTCAATGGTGACCCCCAGGATGTTGATGGTGGGGGATTCGGCGATGGTAATGCCGTTGAATGTCAAGGGGAGGTGGTTAGACTCTCTCTTGTTGGAGATGGTCATTGCCTGGCACTTGTCTGGCGCGAATGTTACTTGCCACTTATGAGGCCAAGCCTGGATGTTGTCCAGGTCTTGCTGCATGCGGGCTCGGACTGCTTCATTATCTGAGAGTTGCGAATGGAACTGAACACTGTGCAGTCATCAGCGAACATCCC
This sequence comes from Heptranchias perlo, assembly GCF_035084215.1. Taxonomy (NCBI): domain Eukaryota; kingdom Metazoa; phylum Chordata; class Chondrichthyes; order Hexanchiformes; family Hexanchidae; genus Heptranchias; species Heptranchias perlo. Next base: position 7,807,814 of record NC_090330.1, read on the forward strand.
CATTTCTGACCGTATGATGGAGGGAAGGTCATTGATGAAGCAGCTGAAGATGGTTGGACCTAGGACACTGCCCTGAGGAACTCCTGCAGCAATGTCCTGGGCCTGAGATGATTGGCCTCAAACGACCACTACCATCTTCCTTTGTGCTAGGTATGACTCCAGCCACTGGAAAGTTATCCCCCTGATTCCCATTGACTTCAATTTTACTAGGGCTCCTTGGTGCCACACTCGGTCAAATGCTGCCTTGATGTCAAGGGCAGTCACTCTCACCTCACCACTGGAATTCAGCTCTTTTGTCCATGTTTGGACCAAGGCTGTAATGAGGTCTGGAGCCGAGTGGTCCTGGCGGAACCCAAACTGAGCATCGGTGAGCAGGTTATTGGTGAGTAAGTGCCGCTTGATAGCACTGTCGACGACACCTTCCATCACTTTGCTGATGATCGAGAGTAGACTGATGGAGCGGTAATTGGCCGGATTGGATTTGTCCTGCTTTTTGTGGACAGGACATACCTGGGCAATTTTCCACACTGTCGGGTAGATGCCAGTGTTGTAGCTGTACTGGAACAGCTTGGCTAGAGGCACAGCTAGTTCTGTTAGTGACTGTATAGCACCTTCTACTTCCACAAGATGTCCCAGAGCACTTGACAGCCAATGAATTACTTTTGAAGTAGTCACTGTTGTTTTGTAGGCAGCTAAACTCTAACCAAATAGATTCACCTTTTTTGCCATCAACCATACACTATAGTGTTGCAATGGAATCTTTAGATTTCCCCCTCCCTTTTTATTTCTCCTATATTTTATAACCATGAATTATTAGCTTCCAGTCCTGCCCTTGCCACAGCTAGATCTCAGTTAATACTGTTGTTGGATACCACCTACAGCAATGTTATTCAGTATGACCAGATAATCTGTTGTTGGTGGTGTTAGTTAAGGGATAAATGTTGGAGAGGACAACACCCGTGCTCTTCTTTGAATAAATGCCGTGGAAGTCTTTTACGTCCACCTGAGAAGGTAGAGATGGTCTCCATTTAATGTCTAGTCCAAAATGTAGCACTCTCTCAGTACTGTACTGAAGTGTCAGCCAAGGTTACGTGCTCAAGTCCTGGAGTGAGTCTTGAACTCACGACCTGCTGCCTCAGAGCAAACGCGCTACCAAGTGAGCTCTGGACAATTTTTCTCTCCCTGAGCCCAAGGCACCGAGACCTATTATGGCACCTCCACTGCCCAAGTTAAAATCAGCTACCTGAGCACAGACCAAGGTGGGACGTCCCTGCTCTATGTGGTTCAGAATGAAGTGTATTTAGCCAGAGTTTCCAATGAAGGTCAAACATACTTCAAGCATTCCACCGCTGGAGTCAATTAAAACTTGCTTGCGTTTGTTAGGTGTGACCTTTTTCAGGGAGATATTCCATTTATTAAATATGCAAATGCCTACTAATGAAATCAGAAGCACTTCTTTAAAACAGTCCTTGGACACAATGTGCTGTCAATGGCCATTAAGTCCATGAATTGTCCTTCCTACTGATAATGAGATTACTGACCAGCCTCACTGAATAAATACGGACTGATGGAGGATTGGAAGTGGATTGCGCAGTTGTAGTCACATAAATGCAAAACGTATTCTGAATAAAAATTACTGTAAGTGGTATCCAACAATAGCATTGATGGAGACATAGCTGAGAAAAGAGTGGGATTGGGAGCTAACTCCTGGTCACAAAATATAGGAGGAACAAAGCAGGAAGGGAGGAAATCTTTAATTAAATATTCCATTACAACACCAGAATGAACGGCTGATGGTGAAGAAGCTGAATCTATTTGGTTACAGTGAAGGAATAAGTAGGGAAGCATTAAACAGAGAGACAGAGAGACCTGGGGGTACTTGTGCACAAATCTTTGAAGGTGGCAGGACACGTTGAGAAAGTGGTTAAAAAAGCATATAAGATCCTAGGCTTTATCAATAGAGACATAGAGTACAAAAGCAAGGAAGTCATGTTGAACCGTTATGAAACAATGGTTTGGCCACAACTGGAGTATTGTGTCCAATCCTGGACACCGCACTTTAGGAAGGATGTTGAAGGCTTTAGAGAGGGTGCTGTAAAGATTTACTAGAATGGTTCCAGGGATGAGGGACTTCAGTTATGTGGATAGACGGAGAAGCTGGGGTTGTTTTCCTTAGAGCAGAGAAGTTGAGAGGAGATTTGATTGAAGTGTTCAAAATCATGAAGGGTTTAGATAAAGTAAATAAAGAGAAACTGTTCCCATTGGCAGAAAGGTCGAGAACCAGAGGACACAGATTTAAGGTGATTGGCAAAAGAACCAAAGGCAACATGAGGAAAAACCTTTTTACGCAGTGAGTAGTTATGATCTGGAATGCGCTGCCTGAAAGGGTGGTGGAGGCAGATTCAATCGTGGCTTTCAAAAAGGAATTGGATAAATACTTGAAGAGAAAAAATTTGCAGGGCTACAGGGAATGAGCGGGGGAATGGGACTAACTGGATTGCTCTTACAAAGAGCCAGCACGGGCTCGATGGGCTGAATGGCCTCCTTCTGCGCTGTAACCATTCTATGACTCTTCTAATGAAATCACAAGCACTTCTTTTAAACAGTCCTTGAACACAACGTGCTGTCAATGGCCATTAAGTCTATGAATTGTCCTTCCTGCTGATAATGAGATTACTGACCTGCCGCACTGAATAAATATAGAATGATGGGAGATGGATTGCGCAGTTGTATTCACGTAAGTACAAAACGTATTCTGAATAAAACTGCTGTCGGTCATATCCAACAACAGCATTGATGGAGATGTAGCTGAAGTAAGAGCAGGACTGGGAGCTAATCATTCCTGGTCACAAAATATAGGAGAAACAAAGCAGGAAGGGGGGGGATCTTTAATTAAAGATTCCATTACAACACTAAAATGTATGGCTGATGGTGAAGAAGCTGAATCTATTTGTTTCCAGTGAAGGAATAAGTAGGGAAGTATTAATCTATTGGGAGCTTATTATCGACCGCCAAACAGTGGAAATGAATTACAGGAGGATCTATGTAGACAAATTGGAGACAAATGCAGAAAACAATGGGGCCATAATAGTGGGTGACTTTAATTATTCAAAGATACAATGGGATAAAAGTAATGGAAGTGGCAAAACAAAAGGGAAGGGTTTCTGCAAGATGCTTTCCAGATCAGTAGGTTTTTTTTTTGTTATTCGCAGGATGTGGGTGAAGTCAGCAAGGAGGCATTTATTGTCACCCCCACCCCTACTTGTCCTGGGAAGGTGGTGGTGGGCCTTCTCCTTGAAACGATGCGATCATTGTGCTGGTAGTGCTCCCACAATGGTGTTAGGTAAGCGATTCCAGGGAATTGATCCAGCAACAATGAAGGAACGGCAATATATGTCCAAGTCAGGGTGGCGTTTGCTGCTCTTGTCCTCAGTGGTCGAGGCTGAAGGTGAGGAAGGTGCTGCCGCAGTAACCTTGGTGATTTGCTGCAGTGCATCCCGTAGATAGTACAGACTGCAGTCACAGTGGCGCTGGTGACAGAAAGGGTGAGTCTGGTGACAGGAGCGCCAATCAAGTGAACTGCTCTATCCTGGATGGTTTTGAGCTTCTTGAGTGCTGTTGTGACCTCAGTCATCCAGGCAAGTAGTGAGTATTCCATCGCACTTCTGACTTGTGAATCTTTTCCATGGTCGATAGTCTTTGACAGGTCAGGAGATGAGCCACATGTTGCAGGGTGCCCAGCCTCTACCCTGCTCTTGTAGCCATTGTGGTTAATCAAGCTTCTGGTCAATGGTGACTCCCAAGATGCTGATGGCGAGGGGAGACTCAGCAATAGTGTTGCTGTTGAAGGTGAAGGGGAGATAGCTAGGCTTACTCTTGTCATTATCAAGTCTGGATGTGGTTCAGCTTCATTATCAGAGGAGTTATGAATGAAGTTGAACACCGTGGAATTGTTAGTGAGCAGACCCAATCAATACCTAATGATGGAAGGAAGGTCATCAACAAAACAGCTGAAGACGGTTGGGCTAAGGCTGCTTCCCTGGGGATCTCCTGCAGTGCTGTCATTGGGCTCGATGATTGGCCTCTGCCAATCTCAACCATCTTCCTTTGTGTCAGGTACGACTCCGGCCACTGCAGAGTTTTCCTTTTGATCCCTATCGATTTCCATTTTGCTTGGGCTCCTTGATGGAATACTTGGTTGACTGCTGCCCTAATGTCGAGGGCAGCTATTCTCACCTCTCCTCTGGCATTCAGCACATGCATCCAAGTCTGGATCGAGGCTGCGATGAGGTTTTGAGCTGAGTGGTTCTTGCAGAGCTTAAACTGAGCATCCAGGAGCAGGTTATTGATGAGTAGGTGTTGCTTAATGATACTATTGATGACTTCTTCCATCACTTTATCAATCATTGGGAGGAGGCTGGAGGGAGTTGATAATTGGCCAGGTTAGATTTGTCAGGTTTTTTTCTTGGTTAGGACATACCTGGGTAATCTTCCACGTTGTTGGGTAGATGTCAGGGTCATTGCTCTGCAATTCTAAACTATCTTACTGCAGTTTGTTTTAAGTTGTGCCTCTGGAAGACAGCTGGAAAGAGTCAAGGAGAAACAAAATGGAAGCATGTCCATATATGGGTTAAAGGGACTACAGTGCCACTGATTGGCTGAGGGTGGATGATGTCATGGCCATGGAATTGGGGGTATATAAAAAAAAACTGCTTTAAGGGGGAAGGGCAGAACAGGAACCAGGCAGTTTCAACACATGGCTGCCTGGTCTCCAAAGGGTTGGGGTAATAAGCATCTTTTGTACTTATTGCCTTGCTACTGTGTGTAACTAATTGTACTTGATCATTAAACTGACTGATTACTGGTTGTCTTGTCAAACTGATCTACAGCTGTACTAGAACAGCTTGGTTAGGGGAGCAGCTAGGTAGGTGAACAGATCTTTAATGCTGCAGCTGAGATGTTGTCAGGATTTATAGACTTTGCTGTGCCCAGTTCACTCAGCCATTCCTTAATGCCACGTGGAGTGAACAGAATTGGCTGGACAAGGCATCTGTGATGGTGGGGATCTTGGGAAGAGGCCAAGTTGGATCATCCACTAGGCAATTTTGGCAATTGTCTCTAGTACTCACATGCTGCGCTCCGCCATGGATGAGGATGTTTGTGGAACCTCCTCCTAATAGTTGCCTGGTTGTCCACCACCATTCTCAACTGGATGTGGGAGGGCAACAGCTTTGCTCTGATTTGTTGATTGTTAGACTGCTTAGCTCTGTCTGTAGTGTTGTTGCTTTTGGTGTTTTGGTGTGCAGGAAGTCATGTGTATTAGCTTTGCAAGGTTAGTACCTTGTTGCTGTCCAGCCTTCTACTCTCCACATTGAACCAGTGTTGGTCTCCTGGCTTGCTGGTGATCAAGGAATGAGGGATTTGCTGGGCCATGAGGTTACATGTTCTGGTGGTATCCAATTCTGCTGTTGGTGAAGGCCCAAAGTGCCTTACTGATAACCAGTTTTGGGCTACTAGTTTGTTCAGTAAGGAAGGAGAGTGTGCTGGATCTAACAATAGAAAAGTAAATGGACCAGGTAATTAATGTAATGTCGTGATTACAACATTTCAAAATTGCAAAGGAGCGGGAACAATCAAAGATAAAGATACGCGACTGAGAAAAAACATGTTTCAACAAGATAAAAAAAAATGAACTAAGATAAATTGGAAGATAAGACAGTGAACAATGGGAAATGTTCAAGCAAGAGATTGTTTGATACCACAAGGAGTAGTTGAGGCGAATAGCATAGATGCATTTAAGGGGAAGCTGGATAAGCACATGAGGGAGAAAGGAATAGAAGGATATGCTGAGATGAATTTGGGTGGGAGGAGGCTTGTGTGGAGCATACATACTGGCATAGACCCATTGGGCTAAATGGCCTGTTTCTGCACTGTAAATTCCATGTAAGAGGTAATTGGGCTGCAGACTAGACTGAGTCTCACCAGTAGGAAGAGCGTCACAGTAAGAGCTGGAGTAGAGAAATTAAAATGATAAGGAGACTTTAAAAAGAGATATTTGACAAATCTAGAGCTGGGGTGGAGGTGGGGTGGAGTGGGGTGGGGGCTTCATTTTAACCTAACCTGCCCAGCGGAAAACTGATGGGATGGAATCTGCCACCCATTTTACACCTCACCCGATTTTACTTGCCATTGGCTTAAAAAGAGGGTGGCCTATCCAATCCTTGCTAACGAGCGAGTTAAATTAAAATTGATTCCTTGCTTCACACCCCAAACTTATCTGCTGCTCACTAACTTGGAAATTCTGTTTCCAGTACTCTCCATTTTTGAAGATCTTTAATAAATATTATGAACAGCAAGGGTCACATGGCTAATTCCAGCAGGACACTTGAGGCCATGGCTGCCCAATTAGAATGACTAGCATTGATAACTACCCTTTGTTTCCTATTATCTGCCTAATTCATTATCCAATTTACAACTTCCTACTTGGTCCTATGGGCTTTCGCTTGCTGATGCTTGCCATTGATTGCAGGAAAATTCGATAAGCAGCCTTGGGCTGAGAGATAACAAATGATGCACCGAAATGGTGATAGTCGTGATTCAATAGGCATAGGTGAGATGAGTCAGAAAGACTGCCTGTTTACCTGTGAGACCAGAGATTGAGTGGACTCTCTTTCCTCTGTACTTTTTTTTTCCTTTTTTGTTAACTTTTCTTCACCCCCCCCCTTTTTTTTCTCCTGAGGCCATTCAATCCTGCTTGGGGGCCATTCTGTGGACACCTGTTACCCTCCGTTACCTCAACCATGTGGGTGAACTTCACACCTGAGCCCAGGCACCGAGTACTAGCAGGCTATTCTGTCATTTAAGGGCATCGTAGCCAAGTCCAACCCTGTCCTCACCTGACATTCACACGTACATACTGATATTTTATGTCTGAGTTCGGAAGGAGGAGGAGGAAGAGGAGGAGGAGGGTTCACTGAGACCAATTCTATTGCCACCCCACCTGAAATCATCCAAGTCAGCACAGGGCTCTGGTCTGTGTGGCCATAATGCTGAGTTACTCTGTTGCACCGATGCTGTACTTATATGTGAATCAGGAAAGCTTGATGACTTTGCTTGGAATCCATTTCCCAGTGCTGCCCATCTCCTGACTTGATCAACACAAGACACATTCACAGACATAAAAAACAGCCCCAAAATGTTTGAAGTGGGACTGAATGCATGGTGTCCAATTGATTCTTCAAGTGTGCACATGCAATCTGCGTTATATCCATCAATAAGGTGTGGACCTTCGGTCGATAGAGGTTAAGTGTCTCAGTACATTTGCCATCGGTTAGTATAAAATGAAAGCACCTCAAATCTATAATTTTGTTTCTTTCACAATGGGCTCACGGTTGTGCTTACCCTTCCTCTGCTGGTCCTTATCTGATCTGTTCTGGAGTTTGGCTATTTTTAGCAATGTAAGATTGCGATGTCTGCGTCATCACTTCACAATGTTGTGATTCATTGGAGCAGAACTCGCTGGTCGTATTGACGTTCTGAAGGGACTGAGTCTGGACACCTGTTGCCCTCTGTTACCTCAACCGTATGTACGTGTGAATGTCAGGTGAGGACAGGGTTGGACTTGGCTACGATGCCCTTAAATGACAGAATAGCCTGCTAGCACTCAGTGCCTGGGCTCAGGTGTGAAGTTCACCCACACGGTTGAGGTAACAGAAGGCAACAGGTGTCCAGACTCAGTCCCTTCAGAGGATAGGTTCGATTTTATATTTTGTTTTCAGGGACTTAACTCCTGGACCTAAGATAAATAAGAAGCAAAAAGTAATCCAAGTGGGACGTCACCGAGGAAGAGGTAAGTGATTGGCTGGTGAGTATTTTCCTGCTGAATTTGTCTAAGGTTAGAGTTTGTGGATTCTCTGGTCTCTGTTGTATAGTGGGGGACTGCTGTTCAGCAAGGGCCCTTGAGTATACCTTTTAATTGAAGTGAAATTGGTGGGATTCATTTAATTTGAATTAATTAGTAAAAGGGTAAGTCATGTCAGGACAGCCCAGCCCCGTGTTATGCTCTTCCTGCTCTATGTGGGAAATCAGGGACCCTTCCGGTGTCCCTGACGACCATGTGTGCGGGAAATGTATCCAGCTGCAGCTACTGACAAACCGCATTGCGGCACTGGAGCTGCGGATGGATTCATTATGGAGCATTCGCGATGCTGAGAACGTCATGAATAGCATGTTTAGTGAGATGGTCACACCGCAGGTAAAGGTTGTACAGGCAGGAAGTAATTGGGTGACTACCAGGCAGAGTAAGAGGAGCAGGCAGGCAGTGCAGGGGTCCCCTGTGGCCGTCCCCCTCTCAAACAAATATACCGCTTTGGATATTGTTGAGGGGGATGACTTATCAGGGGAAGGCAGCAGCAGCCAACTTCCTGGCACCAGGGGTAGCTCTGCTGCACAGGCTGGGAGGAAAAAGAGTGGAAGAGCTATAGTGGTAGGGGATTCTATCGTAAGGGGAACAGACAGGCGTTTCTGTGGCCGTAAACGTGACTCCAGGATGGTTTGTTGCCTCCCTGGTGCCAGGGTCATGGATGTCACTGAGCGGCTACAGGGCATTCTCAAGGGGGAGGGTGAGCAGGCAGAGGTTGTGGTCCACATTGGGACCAACGACATAGGTAGGAAGGGAGATGAGGTCCTGCATCAAGAATTTAGGGAGCTAGGTAGCAGATTAAAGAGCAGGACCTCAAAGGTTGTAATCTCTGGATTACTCCCAGTGCCACGGGCTAGTGAGTATAGAAATAGGAGGATAGAACAGATGAATGCGTGGCTAAAGAGTTGGTGCAGGAGGGAGGGTTTCAGTTTCCTGGATCACTGGGCCTGCTTCTGGGGCAGGTGGGACTTGTACAAGTCGGACGGGTTGCACCTGAACCAGAGCGGGACAAAAATCCTTGCGGGGAGGTTTGCTAGCACTGTTGGGGGGGGTTTAAACTAACTTGGCAGGGGGATGGGATACAGAGTAGAGATACAATAGGGGGTGATGTGCAGCCAAATATAGAGAAAAAAACAAGTCAGCTTGGAAGACAGGGCAAATATGTAAGGGCAAGGCTGGATGGCATCTATTTTAATGCAAGGAGTCTTGCGAATAAGGTGGATGAACTGAAGGTGTTGATAAACACATGGGAGTATGATATTGTTGCTGTCACAGAGACATGGTTGAGGGAGAGGCAAGACTGGCAGCTCAATATTCCGGGGTACAGAATCTTCAGGCGAGAGAGAGGGGGAGGTATAAGAGGAGGGGGGGTCGCAATATTAATTAAAGAATCAATTACTGCCATAAGGAGGGATGATATATTAGCAGGTTCCTCTAATGAGGCCATATGGGTGGAGCTTAAAAACAAAAAGGGGGCAAGCACTTTGATGGGAGTGTACTATAGGCCCCCAAACAGTCAGGAGGAGATAGAGGAACAGATATGTAGGCAAATCTCAGAAAATTGTGCAAATAATAGGGTAATAATAGTGGGGGATTTCAACTTCCCCAATATTAACTGGGATACTCAGAGTGTAAAAGGCTTAGAGGGTACAAAATTCTTAACGTGCATCCAGGAGAGCTTTTTGAGTCAGCATGTAGAAAGTCCTACAAGAGAGGGGGCGGTACTGGACCTAATTCTAGGGAATGTGGCCGGCCAAGTGGAAGAAGTGCTAGTAGGTGAGCACTTTGGTGACAGTGACCATAATTCGGTGAGATTTAAGGTGGTCATGGAAAAGGACAGGGAGGGGCCGGAAATAAAGGTTCTAAATTGGGGGAAGGCCGATTTTAATAGGATAAGGCAGGATCTGGCCAAAATGGACTGGGATCAGCTGCTTGTAGGAAAATCCGCATCGGAGCAATGGGAGTCTTTCAGAAGGGAGATTGAGACCATACAATGGCAACATGTTCCCGTAAAGGTCAAGGGTGGTTCCAAGAACTCCAGGGAACCTTGGATGTCAGGGGATATACGAGAATGGATTAGGAAAAAAAGGAGGGCTTTTGGCAGATACAAAAGGCTAAAGATGGAGGAAGCCCTAGAGGAGTACAAAAAGTGCAGGGGGATACTTAAAAAAGAAATTAGGAGATCAAGGAGGGGCCATGAAATAACACTGGCGAGCAAAATAAAGGAAAATCCTAAGATGTTTTATAAGTATATTAAGGGTAAGAGGATAACTAGGGAAAAAATAGGGCCCATTAGGGACAAAAATGGCAATCTGTGTGTGGAGCCGGCAGATGTAGGAGGGGTTCTAAATTAATTTTTTGCATCTGTTTTCACGATCGAGAAGGACGATGTAGACATAGAAATACGGCAGGGGGACTGTGATATACTCGAACATATTAACATCGAGCGGGAGGAGGTATTGGTGGTTTTAGCAGGCCTAAAAATGGATAAATCCCCAGGCCCGGACGAAATGTATCCCAGGCTACTGTGTGAGGCAAAGGAGGAGGTTGCGGGGGCTCTAACACATATATTCAGAACCTCTCTGGCCACAGGGGATGTGCCAGAGGACTGGAGAACCGCTAATGTAGTACCATTATTCAAGAAGGGGTGTAGGGAAAAACCGGGGAACTACAGGCCAGTGAGCCTAACATCAGTGGTAGGAAAATTATTGGAAAAAATTCTGAAGGACAAAATTAGTCTCCACTTGGAGAAGCAAGGATTAATCAGGGATAGTCAACATGGCTTTGTCAAGGGAAGATCATGTCTGACTAATTTGATTGAATTTTTTGAGGGGGTGACTAGGCGTGTGGATGAGGGTAACGCAGTGGATGTGGTATACATGGATTTCAGTAAGGCCTTCGATAAAGTCCCCCACAGGAGACTGGTCAAGAAGGTACGAGCCCATGGAATCCAGGGTGCCTTGGCACTTTGGATACAAAACTGGCTTAGTGGCAGAAGGCAGAGGGTGATGGTCGAAGGTTGTTTTTGTGACTGGAAGCAAGTGGCCAGTTGGGTACCACAGGGATCGGTGCTGGGTCCCTTGCTGTTTGTGGTCTACATTAATGACTTGGATATGAATGTAAAAGGTATGATCAGTAAGTTCGCTGATGATACAAAAATTGGTAGGGTGGTAAATAGCGAGGAGGATAGCCTCAGTCTGCAGGACGATATAGATGGGTTGGTCAGATGGGCGGAACAGTGGCAAATGGAATTTAACCCGGAAAAGTGCGAGGTGATGCACTTTGGAGGGACTAACAAGGCAAGGGAATACACAATGAATGGGAGGACCCTAGGCAAGACAGAGGGTCAGAGGGATCTTGGTGTGCAAGTTCACAGATCCCTGAAGGCGGCGGAACAGGTAGATAAGGTGGTAAAGAAGGCATATGGGATACTTGCCTTTATTAGCCGAGGCATAGAATATAAGAGCAAGGAGGTTATGATGGAGCTCTATAAAACACTGGTTAGGCCACAGCTGGAGTACTGTGTGCAGTTCTGGTCGCCACATTACAGGAAGGATGTGATCGCTTTGGAGAGGGTGCAGAGGAGATTCACCAGGATGTTACCAGGGCTGGAGCGCTTCAGCTATGAAGAGAGACTGGGAAGATTGGGTTTGTTTTCCTTGGAGCAGAGGAGGCTGAGGGGGGACATGATTGAGGTGTACAAAATTATGAGGGGCACAGATAGGATGGATACTAAGGAGCTGTTTCCCTTCGTTGAGGGTTCTATAACAAGGGGGCATAGATTCAAGGTAAAAGGCGGGAGGTTTAGAGGGGATTTGAGAAAGAACTTTTTCACCCAGAGGGTGGTTGGAGTCTGGAACTCACTGCCTGAAAGGGTTGTGGAGGCAGGAACCCTCACAACATTCAAGAAGCATTTGGATGAGCACGTGAAATGCCATAGCATACAAGGCTACGGACCAAATGCTGGAATATGGGATTAGAGTAGACAGGGCTTGATGGCCGGCGCGGACACGATGGGCCGAAGGGCCTCTATCCGTGCTGTATAACTCTATGACTCTATAAATGTTAACTACTGATCATGATCTTGCCAATGAAAACTAGGGGCCATAAACATCAGATCGTCACTAATAAATCCAATAAGGAACTCAGGAGAAGCTTCTTTACCCAGAGAGCGGTTAGAATGTGGAACTCATTACCACAAGGAGTAGTTGTGGTTAATAGCATAATTGTCTTCAAGGGAAAACTAAATCAGCACATGAGGGAGAAAGGAATAGAAGGCTATGCTGATAAGGTTAGATGAAGCAGGGAGGAAGGAGCATAAAGGTCAGCATGCACCAGTTGGGCCGAATGGCCTGTTTCTCTGCTGTAAATTCTACATAACGGAGGCCGATCAACCAAGATACTCTGCAAAGCAAAGGTTTAATATTGCCATCGATGTGTTTGTTGTTTCGAATGGAAAGCTTGTTCTACCCAGGAATCCACAAAAGGCAAATTCCACAAGACAGCGGAGTAACCCATAAATCAGTCTCTAAATATAGTTGAAAGGCTCAGATCCAAGCTTTGATTCACATCTCAGCAAATTTAGCTGCTTTGTATCTAGGAACACGGACAGGGTGTCACGTTTAATTTTAGCTGAACCATGAAGACAAATGAGAGCAACCTCAGGAGCGAACGAACTGACCGAGAGATTTGAATGCAAAATTAACTGGTGCTGGGCCTGGATGTGGCTTGTGATCAATACTGGAAACGTGGGTTAATAAATCACAGATTACTCCTCCCCAAAGTAACAAGGTAATTTGAAGGAAATGTAGTTTTCACAACATCATCCGCTGGTGGGAATGGAAAAATCATACATCAAGTAGTGACATTTCCCACTGCAAAAATGCATACAGGGTAATGAATTTGTGCAATGTTACAGATATTTCCATAAATAGAGCAGGGAGCAGTACATTCGAGATTCAACATGCAGAGCCATGGAGTGGTGGATTATGAGTTCCTGCTCATGATGAACCTCGTTGGGTTAAAAATTCTTCTGGTTGCTTTACATAGTGGCCCAGGGTTTCAAGTCCCTCCCCCCACCCCACCCTGGCAGGGTCTCGTTTAAATATGCAGATCGGAGCCTGAAGACATCATCGGAACCCGATCTGCGATTTTTTAGTCCGAGGCCTGAGCTGGGGGGGTAGCAATGACGGTTTCCCCATCAAGCCAGACCTGTCGGGAAGCGGGGAATGTGGGTCAGAAGAGGCCCAGGCGGGTAAATAAGTTCCTTCAACTCTCCAACCCCCTCCAGCTCCCAACCTCAGAAGATCACCCTTGCTAAGAGAAGCCACGGTGTACGGGGAATGGAAAATTGTGACCGTGGTGGAGCTGAGGGTGATCTTTCTGACTTATCTCACCTACCCTGTTGAATCAGGACTGTATCACCATTTCGGTGCATTATTTGTTACCTCCCTAGCCCACCATTCTGCAACACTGGTTATCGAATTTTCCTGTAATCAATAGCAAGCAATCTTAGCGAGATTGCCGAATGGGTCCAGATTGAGGGCATTTTTGTGCAGTGGGTGCATGCCTTCTAGGAAATGGATTGAGAATGCTTCAAACTCATTGAAAAATATATATATTTTAGTTGTATTAGCAATTAAAGTTTGTCCAAATGATTGTGAATTAGAACAGAGAGCAAGAGGGACTTGTATACGCAGAGGTTTGTGAGGCTTTGGAATTCATTACCCAGGATGAGTGGTTGAGGCAGAACTATGTCAACATTCAAGATTATATTGGATAGATGGATGAAAGAGATAAGTTGAAGAGGTTTGGGAGCAAGGTGGGTAAATGTGAGTCAGATTATTTGCTCTTGTGGAGAATAAACACCGACATGGTCTGGGTGGGCCAAATGGCCTGTTTCCATGTTATAGTTTCTCGGTATTTCTATAAATAAATAGGAATTTCTATTTACTTTCTATGGGTGTATCTGTTGAGAAGGGGGGTTGAAGGTTATGGAGATATTTAACAAGAGTTTCACAGGAGTTCAGGAAAGGAAATGACATCACCTAAAGTCCCTTCTCTATTTCCATTTTGGAAGAGCCTTGGGCCTTTACCATGTGAAAGGTGCTATATAAATGTACAATACTGTTGGTCACAGAAGCCCCTCCTCTAAGCATTTGCCCTCTGTCATTTATCCTGTCATGTCAGTGGCAGAAATTAAGTTTGGGTGAAATGCTGAGCCACATTTTGGCCTAAACTTTTCATCTGCGCTAACAGAAACTTCAACGTGGAGTTAAATTTCAAAAACCAATGCTGCTATGGTTGCTCTTTCCCTTCCAGTGCGAGGTCTTGTTTACACTGCTCAGAAATTGTCCCGTTCACCCATCACCCCTGTGCTCGCTGACCTACATTGGCTCCCGGTCCGGAAACGCCTCGATTTCAAAGTTCTCATCCTTGTGTTCAAATCCCTCCATGGCCGTGCCCCTTCCCAATCTCTGTAACCTCCTCCAGCCCTAAAACCCTCCAAAATCTCTGTGTTCCTCCAATTCTGGCCCGTTCCGCATCCCCGATTTCCTTCGCCCCACCGTGCCATCAGCTGTCTAGGCTCTAAGCTCTGGAATTCCCTCCCTAAACCTCTCTGCCTCTCTACCTCTCTCTCTCTCTCTCCTTTTAAGTCGCTCCTTAAAGCCTATGTCTTTGACCAAGCTTTTGGTCACCTGTCATAATATCTCCTTATGTGGCTCGGTGTCAAATTTTGTCTGATAACGCTCCTGTGAAGAGCTTTGGGACGTTTTACTACGCTAAAGGTGCTACATAAATGCAAGTTGCTGTTTTTGGGTTAGGGAAAAACAAAACACAGATGTTAGACTACAACCTGCTCGCTCCCCACATGGCTCATGGCGTACGTCTTAGTTTCTCATCATTCTGTTAATAACTCCTCCGAGTTGTTTGGTTTTAGCAACACAGACGCCTGTGGATGTATTGATGGTTTTACTAAATCTAAATTATTTTGACAGAAAGTGAAACTCGGTGCCAAACCAAACATTGGCACAGTACCTGCTGCCAAACTGGCTCTCATTCATTGTTTTGTAAATTTATGAAGCCATCTGTTTTGTCTTCTATTGATGTCTCAGTAGGCAAAAGCACCACCTAATGTGTTGACGAGTGATGCAAATCAGGAATGTCCCAGTTCAGGTCACTGGTCTGCGTTGATTTAAGTGATCTCCACCTTCTATAAACTTCAACTGATCCAAAACTCTCATGTCCTATCCTGCTCACACATCACCATTGTCCTTGCTGACCTATATTGGCTTCCAGTTCCCCAATGCTTCAAATTTTCATCCTTGGTCCCTCTCTATCTCTGTAACCTCCTCCAGCCCTACAACCATCTGAGAACTCTGAGTTCCTTCAGCTATGGCATTTTGTGTATCTCCTCCCCCATTTCACCCCACCATAATCTGTTTTTGTGAAGTTAGTTGAGGGACAACTATTGGCCAGGACACCAAGGAGAGCTCCACTTGCTCTTCTTCGAAATGGGATGTTTCAGATGGGTCCTTGTGTTTAACATCTCATCTGAGTAACGGCACTTCCAACAGTCCCTCAGTACAGCACTGGGAGTGTCAGCCTGAATTATGGGCTCAAATCTCTGGAGTGGGCCTTGAACCCACTTGAGACGAGAGTGCTACCGACTGAGCCACAGCTAGAGCGAAGGCCCTTGTAGCAGCTGCAGACAGGGGTCTTGACGGACGATGCACAGGGGACGGGCGGGAGACATTTACAATTAGAATTCCTCAATCAATATTAAAGCTCCTGATACACTCACTCAGCACAAAGTCCCTTTTCGATTTCCAGTTCGGAAGTGCCTTGGACCTTTACCGGGGAGGGGAGGGGTTAAAGTGTTAAAAACGGGGAACACGTCCCCAATACGCCGTGCCCGCACCGCATCTCACCGTGGAAAGGCGTCTAACTGCCGAAGTGCAATTTAAATTGTAATCATTGTCGTGAAAAACGAAACGCAGTGACAGTTCCATCTCCACAGAAATTATGTTCAATTTACCAATTCATTGTGTCGGTAATTATGCACCAGCCAAAAAAAAAAACAGGAGCATCATTCTTGTCAAGTGACCAAAACAATGGGGGAGGAATTGGCCGACTCGGCGCCCAATTTCTGGGGGCTGAAAGTGCACGTTTGGGGGACGAATTTCTGGCGGCAGTATCCCGTGCCCGATAAATGGAAGCCAGCGACTTCTGAGTGTCTGAAACAACAGTTGCCGAAAATGCCGCCTGCCGCCAACTTGCATTTGTGTAGCGCCTTTAACGTAGTAAGCTTTCCCAAGGCGCTTCACAGGAGCGTCATCAGATAAAATTTGACACTGAGCCACATGAGGAGAAAGTAGGACTGGTGCTAAAAGAGGTGGCTTTTAAGGAGGGTCTTAAAGGAGGAGAGATAGAGAGGAGGAGGGGTTTAGGGAGGGAATTCCAGAGCTTAGGGCCGAGGCAGCTGAAGGCATGGCCGCCAACAGAGGGGTGAAGGAAATCGGGGATGCGCAAGAGGCCAGAATTGAAGGCGCGCAGAGATCTCGGAGGGTTGTAGGGCTGGAGGAGGTTACAGAGATAGGGAGGGGGCGAGGCCACGGAGGGATTTGAAGACAAGGATGAGAATTTTAAAATCGAGGCGTTGCCGGACCGGGAGTAAATGTAGGTCAGCGAGCGCAGGGGGTGATGGGCGAACAGGACTTGAGCAAGGATACAGGCAGCAGAGTTTTGGATCTGTTTTAGGACCTCGCTCCCAGCGGGGGGGGGGGGCTCGCGCCCTTCATGCTCCACTCGGTTTCCCTGGGTCCACTGTGGCCTAACCAGCGGTCCTTAAAGGGGCTGCCGGAGGCCTTTGACAAAAAGGTAAGTCATTCTTTTACTTACCTTAGTATAACTACAGTCCCGCGGGCCACTGCCAGCCCTGGCTCACCCGTTTCCACCCCCCCCTCCCATTGCCCACCCCCCCTCCCAGAACCTACCCGCAAGCCAGCTGGTTCAAGCTGGCCGATTTCCCGAAGGCCCCGAACAGCGAGCTGAATCGAGACCCTCGATTGGTGTCCGCAGCTCGATGATTTTATGGCAATTTAGACCGAGGCCCAATTTGGAGGGATCTTCGAGACAGTTTCCAGCGCGAGACCAATTTCTCGGCCAATGATGAGCTAACGTGTGCTAAACCATTGAGGTCAAATTTTGGGGGATGAAGTCTAAAATCTAGGCTGACGCTCCAGTGCAGTACTGAGGGACTGCAGCACCGTTGAAGGTGCCGTCTTTGGGATAAGACATTAAACTAAGTCTCTGTCTACCCTCTCAGGTGGATGTACGAGATCCAGTAGCACTACTTTGAAGAAGAGCAGGGGAGTTCTCCTGGTGTCCTGGACAATATTTATCCCTCAATCAACATCACTAAAAACAAATGATCTGGTCATTAGTCATTGCCACGTTTCCCTACATTACTACACTTCAAAAGTACTTCATTGGCTGTAAAACGCTTTAAGACATCCTGAAGTTGTGAAAGGCGCTATATAAATGTAGGTCTTTCTTTCTTTAGTAGTTGGAATTTAAAATTGCAATCGGCGGGATCGGGGCAGAAGGTCAGTGGGAAAGACTCCCGCTCCATCTTAACTGCCCACCTGGTTGGTTTCTGACTGGTGAGGGAGGTTAAAACTCCCCCCTTCATTTTAGGCAAGATGTAAAGAAACATTACTTTACTGAGAGGGTGCTTGGGTTTTGGAACCAAAAAGTGCAAAAGTACTTCATTGGCTGTGAAGCACTTTGGGACGTCCTGAGGTCGTGAAAGGCGCTATATAAATGCAAGTCTTACTTTGAGATGGCACTCTATACTAACTTTATTCTGCAGAACATATTCTCCGTCCTCACAATGTGAAAATATCATCATGCAAAGCACTAACAGCACCTCACGGAAGGCAAGGGAAGGCTGGCTCTCTGAACAATTTATGTGAAAATACTTGCCAGGTTAATAGGAGCTATCATTCAACCTATTTTGTGTTGGATCTTCTCTACAAAATAAAACCGTACAGTTTTACTGGAATATCAAGGCGTCTGAGTCTTATCATCTGCAAGACAAGATAAAGGAGCTTCTGGAATTCTAGTATCGTACCTCACTATTTTTATGACTTGTTCTGTAATGATCTGTAAGCTGAGAATTGATAGTACCGTGAAGCTTTATTCCCAACTAAACAGTGATACCATCAGGGGAAGGACAAATAAAGTTAAAAGCTCCAAATATACTGTTTCTAAGATGTGCCTCAGCCTCAACCTCAGGCTTCCATCTCTACTTGTACTTGTCATTGTTTTCCATCCTTATGTCTTTTAAATAGAATTACGTAGAATTTGCAGCACAGAAACAGGCCGTTCAGCCCAACTGGTCAATGCCGATGTTTATGATTGGCAATTTGGGGCTGAATCTGAATCAGCTTTTCGACTCGTGTCTTCTGGGAAATCGATCAAGACATTGTCCAAAAATAAAACTTTTAAGTTTTGTCTTGTGTTTTTACATGTTGTCCTACAAGAATCTCTAATGATGCTCTATCGGCCCCTCAGATTGAGAAAGCTCGAGCAAGCTAATTCTCAAACGCAAGTGTGTTTATTTTGGTCCACCGTCAAAATGATTGGACAGGTGCAAGTTGGGGCTCATGTAAAAGACACCAATATTGAGTTGGGATCTTCAGGACTTCCTATTGTTACATGATTGGGTTACACTATCTTACAGTTAGATATAGGTCAGTGCGGCCAAACCTCTTAAGGGAGTGACCAGCACCGCTGCACTCGAGAGAATATCGCAGCAAAGTCCAGGGCCTGTGGCACGTAACACGGATCACGTGGTTAAAACTGCTTCCATCGGGAAAAGTCGTCAATTGGAGCGCCAGCTGAGAGGATTGAGGGGGGGGGGGGCATTAGGAAGTGAGGCCCAGTCCTTGCAGCTTAATGGGCCAGAATTTGCTGTCATTGGCCCCACTGTTATTTATGTGCAAATGGTGCAGCAGCTTCGGGCGAGGGGCAGATACGCAGTTCAATGTGGAAATCCAAAAGTTGCTGCCCGAGATGCGCGAAATCGACATCTCGTTGTCTGCTTCACCATTGACATGCATCGAATGTGGTGAAGTTGCTGTATTTACGCCGTAGATACGAACTAAACCCGCCGCAGATATTTAGTGCTTGTAATCCGTATCGTAAGTACCCTTTTAACAAGGTGATAATTGTTAATTACTGCCAATCAATCTCTCTGGCATTGAAAATTAACTATTGTAAGTGTGGAGTCTCATTCATAGAATCATACAATGGTTACGGCACAGAAGGAGGCCATTCAGCCCATCGAGCCTGTGCCGGCTCTCTGCAAGGGCAATCCAGCTGGGCCCACTCCCCCCGCTCTTTCCCCGTAGCCCTGCAAATTTTTCTCCTTCAGGAACCTATCTAATTCCTTTTTGAAAGCCACGATTGAATCTGCTTCGACCAGCCTTTCAGGCAGCGCATTCCAGATCCTAACCACTCGCTGCGTAAAAATTCCTTCAGGATTTGAATTTCCCAGCGAGATTTTAAAAATGTCAAATTTTAAATTTATTTTCTTGCCTTTCCTTTCTGTCTCTCTTTTTCTCTTCACCCAATCTTTCTCTCCCTCTCTTTATTTCTCTTTCTGTGCCTGATTTGACATTGAATTCACCCTCTTTAATTCCCCCTCCTTCTCTATCCTTCCTGTGTTTATTTGCCAATCCTTAAACCTGTCTGGTTAAGAGAGATACCCTGTCGGCTGCCCTGTTCACTCAGGTCCCAGATGCCCTGTTTCTCTCGCTGCTACGTTATCAGCTCGCACTTCCAGCAAATATGTGGGCCAAAAAGGGTGCAAGGGGCAAGTCTAACTAACGGCAGATGCTGTTAGGTGTCCTGCCAGATGCAAAATCTGGCCGCATAATTCTCACCTTGCGTGAGTGGGCCACATGGTCTGCGTCGCCACTGCTGAGGGCCAACACGCACAGTGCAAGTTTTAACAAAAAACTCTTATCTAGTGGAAGTAATCAAATGACCCTCCCGCCTGAAATCATTTTTATTCATATTTTTTTTTTACACTGATTTCACTGCTGTGGATTTCCAAAGGTCAAATTTACAAACCTCATTGAATGTACTTTACAGAACCTCAGAATCAGACTTGGAGGCTCATTCTGGGATACAACTGGCATCCCTCGCAGCGCACTGAGATCAAATGCTTCTCTTCTGCGCAGGAGTCAGGGTCGATGGGGCTTTCCGGCAGGACAACAGTAATAATATTTTAAAAAGAAACAGGGGAGGAAAAGGAAGCATGATGCATGAGGGTGGTTGAAGTATCGTTTTTTTTTGCATTCATTCTCACATCCATCCACTGGGCAGCTGAACGAAACAAAAAGGATTTCGAACAGGGGGAGTAATTAACCGCTTCTCAGGCTGCACATGGTGATGGGTTCTATTCATTGCAGCGGCCATTCCAAAACAAATATTTGATTAAATAGACAATTAGCGATGGGGAAATGTCACAGCTGCCTAAATCCTTCCATTATGGACTGGGATTGAGGGAACCAGAAAAATCTGGTTGTTAAGCCCAGTGTGTCAAGATGGCCATTTTATATATATAAACATATCAATAAGCTGCAAAGTAGGAATACCGCCTTTCTTTGTGGGGGCGGGGGTCAGGAGGAGGAGTTTTCAGGAGTACACGGGGTGGGGGAGGAGGAGGAGGAGGGAGGGGGGTTTGTAGTGGAGCAGGGCTTTTAATCTTTCCTGGAGTGCAGTGTGGCACGGTTACAGATTTCGCCAAGTTTCCCTGGCAGCCACGCCAGTTGCTATCTGTGCCCGTCTCGAGCATTTGGTCAAGGTGCAGTTAATTTTACGGCACAGTTTGTGTCAGCAGATGGTTACCCTGCTGCCTGACTGGGTACTCGAAACAAAACCAAGCGTCTCAGTCTGTTGTGTGCGATTGCAATGTTAAAACAGCATGCTCTGCGAAAGCAAGCAGCACATTATCACAACTAAATGATTATTAAACGCATCCACTGTCAGCATACAACACCAAAGAAAACTGTCGTGATTCCCGGTGCCATAAATTTAAAGCCTTTTCCCCCCTCCTAAACTTTCTCTCCGGAAGTTGCTGACTCTTGCTAAGAAGTGATTGCTCAGGTGACAGCAAGTAGAATTCTGATGGGTTTTACACTTGCATATTTTTAATTGAACACCAGAGGGCCCCTCTATCGGGCGCTGGCATGTCGTGGCAATTGGACTCCCAGGTCTCCCATTATAGAATCATTGGCCGGGATTTTAGCCCAGAGCCGGGAAGGGAGCGGCGGGGGGAGGTTGAATCAAGGACGGGAAACCCGGAAGTGCGGGTTTCCCGGACGTCTTTACGATTTTGACGTAAAGACATCTTTCTTTTTCGTCGGTTTGCCGTCCGGCCTGATTGACAGGCTGGTCTCAGTCGGACAGCAGCAGAGCAAGGAAGAGGTAAGTGAACAAGTAAGTGTTCAGGTAAGTATTGGATGGTATGAATGGGGGGGCATGAGGGCGCATGGGGGCATTGGAGGGCATGGGGGTCGCCAGTGGGGGGGGGATGTCAGTTATTAGGGGGGGGGGGGGGGTCAGTCATCAGGGGGGCGATCAGGTGTCAGTCACCAGGGGATCAGTCACCGATGTGGGGGGGAGGATCGGGATTGTTAAGGAGGGGTGGTCAGGATCGATGGGGGGGCGGGTCGTGATCGTTGGGGAGGGTCACTGCAGGTAGGGCTTGTTGGGCCTCGGGGAAGCACTCCTGCTCCTCCAGGCCCACAAACTGCAGGCACTTACCTGTAGTTTTGGTCCTTCTCGCCTCCTCTCACGCGACGTGAAGGAGAAGGCCCAGGAATCCCGGCCCCTGGAGCCTAAACTCGCGAAACCTTTCAAATGGAGACGCGCAGCCTCCTTGAAAGGTTATCGCGACCAACCCGTCTCCTGAGTGCGGATTGGTCGCCCGCCCCTCGTCCCACCCCGGTGAAAACCAGAAATGGGCGGGTTGGGGATGGGTCTGAAATTGTTGCAATTTCCAATGCCCCCAATCCACCTGTTTTTCCCATTTAAAAATCCTGCCCATAGAATCATACAATGATATGGAGAGGCGGAGAGGTTTAGGGAGGGAATTCCAGTGCTGAGGGCCTAGGCAGCTGAAGGCACGGTCGCCAATGCTGGAGAGAGGGAAATCGGGGATGCGCAAGAGGCCAGAATTGGAGGAGAACAGAGATCTCGGAGGGTTGTAGGGCTGGAGGAGATAGGGAGGGGCGAGTCCATGGAGACATTTGAAAACGAGGATGAGAATTTTAAAATCGGGACGTTTGTGTGTTGATCTGTGGACCCATGCCCTCTAGGAACTGGTATGAGACTGTCCAAACTCATCTCACATAGGACTATTAGAACCAGCAAATGGAGACCTTCATCTCATTATATATTCACAGATACATTTAACAAACTAGAACTACTTTCTGTGGCTGCACAGTATACATCAACACCTTATTCAGCTACATGTCACAACTTGTGATGTTGTTTCTGGTCACTGGGGACATTTTGTGAAAACGGAATGAAATGTGTTTATTCCCCAAAATAGAATCCAATAATATCTCTTTACTTGCCTACAGGAGCAAGTCAACTCAGTCTCATTCTGTACTTCATTAAATATTTCTCGGTAACTAGTGTCAGCTGTGGCTCAGTTGGTAGCAGTCTTGCCTCTGAGTCAGAAGACCGTGGGTTCCAAGTCCCAATCTCATAGCCTTGACCTCAAAATCTAGACAGATACTCCAGCACAGTGCTGAGGGATGTCTAACTGTCAGAGGCGCTGTCTTTTGGATGAGATGTTAAACTGAGGCCCCGCCTGCCCTCTCAGGTGGACGTGTAAAATCCCACGGCACTATTTTAAAGAGTTCTCCCCAGTATCCTGGCCAATATTTATCCCTCAACCAACATCACTAAAATAGACTATCTGGTCATTATCACATTGCTGTTCGTGGGGATTTGCTGTGAGCAAATTGGCTGCCGCGTTTCCTACATTACAACAGTGACTACATTTCAAAAGTACTTCTTTGGCTGTAAAGCACTTTGGGACGTCCTGAGGTCGTGAAAGGCGCTATAAAAATGTATGTCCTTCTTCTTCTAGTCAAGAAAACAAGTGTGACATTTTCCTCTGTGCATTAACTGGAGCAGAATGAAAACATGACGTGACCAAAAAGTGGTATCATGCCGGCCACACCTGTGTTTACCATTGGTCCAACTTGTCCAAAAATAGATCAGCAGGTATCCACATAAAGTGAGAAAAAAAAGTCAGGTTTTGCTTGTCGAACCCGTATTAAGGCCACCAATAACAAACTCACATGGGAGGCGTTCAAAAATTATGAAGGGTTTTGAGAGATTAAATAAGGAGAAACTATTTCCACTGGCAGGAGGGTCGGTAACCAGAGGACACAGATTTAAGATAATTGGCAAAAGAACCATAGAGGTGATTAGGAGAATTTTTTTTAACGCAGCGAGTTATGATCAGGAATGTACTGCCTGAAGGGGTGGTGGAAGCAGATTCAATAATAACTTTCAACAGAGAACTGGACAAATACATGAAAAGGAAAAAAACTGCAGGACTATGAGGAAAAAGCAGGGGAGTGGGACTAATTGGATAGCTCTTTCAAGGATCCGGCACAGGCACGATGGGCCGAATGGCCTCCTTCTGCGCTATTTGATTCCATGAGTCTAACAACGTTGCACAGTTTCATAATCAAGCTGAAAAGATATATGGGTTGAAATTCGTCTGGACCCGTTTTCAGGCGGGGGTGGGGACAATCGCAGCCAGCAGCGGCCGGCAGGAGTGCTGTAAAACCGAGGAGGAGCATTCTTGATCCTCCTGGCTCCACCTGAATTTTAAAAAAAATATATGAACTAGCTTCTTAGCTGGAGGCCTCTTGCTAGGCCACATCCAGCCCTGGAAAACCTGAGCGAAACAGGCAGTCCGAAAACAGGCCCTTGATTAGCGTACGTGCGAAGCCTAACTCCTGTTCTAGACGGCCGACTGAAAACCGTCCGAGGCTCATACGACATCGGATGTTTTCCAGATGTCCTTGGGGCACAAGACGTAGCTCTGCAAAATTGATCATGATTGCCCACTATTTTCCGTCTGGAAAACGGGCTGCAACGATAGCTATTTTCTACCCGCTAGACCTTGAGGTCGCTCAATGGAATGCTCGCGTACATCTGGCTGAAACTCCTCCCTCTACTGCTTCAGCAAATTTCTTAAGGCTACTTAAGAAAAAAGGAAGCCTTGCATTCATATAGTGACATTCACAACCTCAAGACGTCCCAAAGCATTTTACAGCCGATGAAGTACAATCACTGTTGCACTGTTGCAAACGATAATGACTCGATAATCTGTTTTTTAGTGATGTTGGGTAAATGAGAAGTCCCCAGCTCTTCTTCGAAATAGTGCCATGGGATCATTTACATCCATCCATCCGAGAGGGCAGATGCGGCCTCAGTTTAACATCTCACCTGAAAGGCGACACCTCCAGCAGTGCAGCGCTCCCTTGGTACTGCACTGGGAGTGTCAGCCTGGATTTTGTGCTCCAGTCTCTGGAGGGGGGACTTGAACATACAACCTATGTGACTCAGAGGCAACGGCTGACACAAAGGCAGAGATCGTTGCTATCAAACAAGAGCGGGAAGGTCTGCACAGGGTAGACTAATGAAATATTGCTCTTCACCACTGCCTTTCAACTCTGGAGGCCATTCAGAAGCAGGGTGACTGGAAAAGGATCATCTCTATTTAACGTCAATTAAGGGTGAAAAGTGAATTCGAGTCTTGCCATTCCCTGCTTAATCCCCCACCAACAGAGATATGCAAAGAAATGAAGCCCACAACTCTGCCAGCTATGAAATCTCCAGTTCAAGCCAAATACTTGGCTTAAGTGCTTAGTTCTTAGTGAGTTAATGCTGTTGACATTAGATGAATGGGTACCTGATCCAAGCATGCAATTCGATATACCAGATGATTTTCCAGTGCGCTCCCGTGATATTGAATTTCAGACCTAGTCACAACATGAAACATATAAAAAAAATGTAATCCAGTTCCTAGCACTAGGATTGACCCAATTATTTTTTTTTTTGCTTCCCTGCCTGTTGGATTTGGTTGGGGCAAATGATTTAGTGCAGGGCAGCATCTTGCATCAAGTCCCCTCTATATTTCTACACTCGCCAAGTGTAGTGCGTTTCACCAGCTGAACTTTGAGTGTAAAACGTCCTGGAGTCATTGAAAATGTCACTTTCTGAGTGGATTGGCGTGATCTTATTGAATGGCGGAGCAGGCTCGAGGGGCCGATTGGCCTACTCCTGCTCCTATTTCTTATGTTCTTATATATTTAAGAAAGAGCTAGATAGATTTCTAGACACAAAAGACATCAAGGGGTATATGGTATTGAGATAGAGGATGAGCCATGATCATATTGAATGGCGGAGCAGGCTCGAAGGGGCCGAATGGCCTACTCCTGCTCCTATTTTCTATGTTTCTATTTTGCTTGAGTTCTTTGAGGACATCGCCAATCACTTACGCTAGATAGCGTCAATTCTTTAGCACAAATGGGTGTCCAACCTTTGGCCCCTAGGGTCACAAACAGCTTCCAAACCCTGTCCAACCTGCCTCCTGCAGCCCACACAGCTCAGTCCCTATTTGCACTTGTACAGCTGAACCTCACCTTTAAATTCCAACGCCTGTGCAACAATCCATTTGCCTTTTTGATTACTTATACATCGAATTGCATCGAAACTACAGCACAGAAACAGGCCACTCAGCCCAACTGGTCTATGCTGACATTTATGCTCCTCACGAGCCTCCTCCCTCCCTAATTCATCTAACCCTATCAGGGTACACTTCTATTCCTTTCTCCCTCATGTACTTATCTAGCTTCCCCATAAATGCATCTATGCTAGTCACCTCAACTATTCCTTGTGGTAGCGAGTTCCACATTCTAACCACTCTCTGGGTAAAGAAGTTTCTCCTGAATTCCCTATTGGATTTATTAGTGACTATTTTATATCTATGACCACTAATTTTGCATTCCCCACAAGTGGAAACATTTTCTCTACATCTACCTTTCAATATCTTAAAGACCTCTATCAGGTCACCCTTCTCTTTTCTAGAGAATAGAGTCGCAGCCTGTTCAGCCTTTCCTGATAAGTATATTCTCTCAGTTCTGGTATCATCCTTGTGAATCTTTTTTGCACCTTCTCCAATGCCTCTGTATCCTTTTTATAATACGGAGATCAGAACTGTGCACAATACTCGAATTGTGCTCTAACCAAGGTTCTATACAGGTTTAACATACTAGCCTTTGGTGACTTAAGTACATGGACACTTAAGGGGTCACTTTGACTTGGGGGCGATAGAGCAAAAGGGGTGACATCGATTCTGTCGCCCGTGATACATCTCCCACCATTTTCATTTCCACTGAAGTCTCAGGACCTGGAATTTTGTTTATGTTAAACATTGTTTCGTGCACCAACCCTTACAAAGGGGCCTAGTGAGGGCCTCTGGTGGAGTGTCTGTGAGCCACTCCCTCATCACTTGCGGGATGTGGGTTGACGGTTCAGATGCCCATGAGCACAGCAGGCCCGAGATAGAGGGGAGAGAAAGGAAAATGAGAAATGACAGAAAGCTGCTATCATCTTCGCCACAGTGTTACTTTCCACTTAGTTGCTTCCTACTTAGATGCATTCAAGTGGAAGCTGGATAAGCACATGAGGGAGAAAGGAATAGAAGGATATGCTGATAGGGTGAGATGAGGAGAGGAGGGAGGAGGCCCATGTGGAGCATAAACCCCGGCATGGACCAGATGGGCCGAATGGCCTGTTTCTGTGCTGTACATTCTACTTAATTCTATGCCATTTGCTGAACTTTTTGCACCTAATCCCTTAAGCCTAAGGTGGAAATAAACAAGAAGCAGAAGAAATGAGAGCCCACGATTTCTCCATCTGTGTGTGTAGACTAGTGCTGGCCATCCACTGGGTCATCATGCCTCGAATCACATTAAGTCAGATGAAAAACAAAACACCTTCCAATTTACAACTTTGCAAAATCATGACAAAACAAGAGCAAGGGAGATTAGTCACAGAAGTGTGACGAACATTAATCTGAAGCAGCTCACTAATAACATGTTTTAGCCCCACTTGTAGATAATTGCCCAATAATGCAATATTTTTGCTGTCAATAGGTACTGACTGAAGATACTTAACTGAGGGGGAAAAACAAAATCAAATTGCAAATTCAGTTCCCTTACAAAATACTTGAAAGTTTGATTTCCTCCGAAGGCTTTGACGAGTGCAGTACTGCGTTCAAAGAATGAAGGTGTTCAAAATTATGAAGGGTTTTGAAAGAGTAAATAAGGAGAAACTGTTTCCACTGGCAGGAAGTTCGGTAACCAGAGGGCACAGATTTAAGGTAATTGGCAAAAGAGTGGAGATGAGGAGAATTTTTTTTTACGCAGCGAGTTGTTATGATCCGGAATGCGCTGCCTGAAAGGGCGGTGGAAGCAGATTCAATAGTGACTTTTAAAAGGGAATTGGATAAATACTTGAAAAGGAAAAATTTGCAGGGCTATGGGGAAAGAGCGGGGGAGTGGGACTAATTGGATAGATCTTTCATAGATGAACGATGGACCGAACGGCCTTCTTCTATGCTGTATGATTCTATGAAGGTAAATTTACATATGCATAACATGAGGAATGTTGGAAATGGAAAAAAGGCCATTAATTTCTTAGATGCTCGTTGCTCCAGTACATTATCTTACAAATCATAGCATATAGTATGGGCTCGAGGAGCCAAATGGCCTCCTTCTGTGCTGTAACGATTCTATGATTGTAGTATATATACCATGTTTTTCCTATGTATATGTGTATATATAAATGATTTTCCTTCTATTTTCTTGCTTCATGGATTATTCCGAATATTTAGCAGTCTGAGTAAGAAGGTCTTTTTCATGATATTTGTTCTAAATTTACTTTTGCGTAATTATCAATTTCCACTTACATTGTTTGGTCTTATTTTCTTGCATGACATTCTTAAAGAATCAAAGAAGTTTGTGAGGCAGGATCTTCTCCTTCTAAAACCATGCCAGCAGTTTCTTATTAAATTGTTTCATATATTTAATGAAATGAGTAAGTTCATGAATCATAGACTCAGTGTTGTTACGTCCATTTTGTTTCATGTTGGGATATGGTTCCAAGGGCACATCTAAGTGGTAATTCTTCCTGTGTGAGCCCAAGATAGTGAGTATTAGTGGGCTATTCTCCCTTAAGCACATTGCAGATGAGTCAAATCCCATCCTCCAAAAAGGCCCATTGTATCAGCCTTGGCTCAGCAGTAGCATTCTCATCTCTGAGTCAGAAGATTTGGGTTCAAGTTCCAGAGACTCGAGCACATAATATAGGTTGACACAAGGGCGCAGTTCTATTGGAAGTGCCGTCTCTCGGATGAGATGTTAAACCGAGGACCCGTCTGCCCTTCCGGCTGGACGTAAAAGATCCCATGGCACTATTTCAAAGAGGAGCAGAGGAGTTCTCCCCGGTGTCCTGGCCAATATTTATCCCTCAACCACCATCACTGAAAAAAACAGGTCAACGGGTATTTCTGGTGATTATCTCATTGCTGTTTGTGGGACCTTGCTGTGTGTTAATTGGCTGCTACGTTTCCTACATTACAACAGTGACTACACTTCAGAAAAATACTTCACTGGCTGTAAAACATTTTGGGACATCCTGAGGTCGTGAAAGGTGCTATATAAATGCAAGTTCTTTCTTTATATGTGCATTTTCCATCAGGAATCACTGGATAGCAATCAAAGCCCCGATTCTAACATATGCTGTGGACAGGATTTGTGAATTAAATACAGTGGGATAATTGAATCTAATGCAGAGTGGAGATTGAGAATTGGTGCCCCATCACAGCAATGAGATATGTTCGACTATGAGCAGAGATACTTAACTGTGAATGGACCCCCCACTTCCACATCTTATAATGCTCTTAAAAACAATTAAAATGCCTGATTAGTAGATTGTGCTAAAAAAAATTGAACACTCTGGGGCTCTTTTCTCTAGAAAAGAGAAGGCTGATGGGTGACCTAATAGAGGTCTTTAAAATTATGAAGGAGTTTGATACGGTAGCCGTAGAGAAGATGTTTCCACTTGTGGGGGAGATCAAAACTAGGAGCCGGAAATATACGATAGTCACCAATAAATCCAATAAGGAACTCAGGAGAAACTTCTTTAGCTAGAGAGTGGTTGGAATGTGGAACTCGCTACCACAAGGAATAGTTGAGGCGAATAGCACAGATGCAGTTAAGGGAAAGCTAGGGAGAAAGGAATAGAAGGATATGCTGATAGGGTTAGATGACGTAAAGTGGGAAGAGGCTTGTGTGGAGCATAAACACCAGCATGGACCAGTTGGACCGAATGGCCTGTTTTCTGTGCTTTACATTCTGTGTAATTGAGATGTGGAGATGCCGGTGATGGACTGGGGTGGACAAATGTATGGAGTCTTACAACACCAGGTTATAGTCCAACAGCTTTATTTGAAATCACAAGCTTTCGGAGCTTTCCTCCTTCACTCACCTGACGAAGGAGCAAAGCTCCGAAAGCTTGTGATTTCAAATAAAGCTGTTGGACTATAACCTGGTGTTGTAAGACTCCTTACATGTGTAATTGAGCTCTTTGATGCCTCAGTTGGCAGCAATTCATGGCATGTTACCAACTTGATCCAGCCATCTACATGCGGCCATGCTAATGACTACCAGATCTTCTTCACCTGAGAAAGGCAGTAACTTACGTTCCTGCTTGCAGCCCATCAAAGTATGTTGTGATCAGAAGAATGTGACAAAAATTCAAGGATGAGAAATGCTCATCCACCTCACTCCTCCAACAATTTGATTTATCCAGCCCAGCACCAAACTGCATCTTGAACTCCCCGACCCTCTTTGATCCCACAACCTCAACTGATGGATCTTTTCAAACATTTATCGCCCTTTAAGTATAGATTCTAAGATCTGTTATAACTTTACTTTTCTTGTATTCAGATTTCTGTCCTCATGTCCAATGGATCTGACCTTAAAATAATATTCTGGCTTCACTTATCTACTCCATTTAATATTTTGTATATCTCAAGGAGGTCACCTCTTAACCCTCTTCTCCCTGGACTGTAGAGCTTCTCTAATATTTCCTTATAGAAAGAAAGAACTTGTATTAATGTAGCTCATCCCAAAGCACTTCACAGCCAATGAAGTGTAGTCACTGTTGTAATGTAGGAAACACAGGAGCCAATTTGTGCACAGCAAGGTCCCACAAACAGCAATATGATAATCTGTTTTAGTGGGGTTGGTTGGCCAGGACACCAGGGAGAACTTCCCTGCTCTTCTTCGAAATAGTGCCGTGGGATCTTTTAAGACAACCTGAGGTGGCAGATGGGGCCTCAGATAAAAGACAGCACCCCTGACAATACAGCATTCCCTCAGTATTGCATTGTGTCAGACTAGACTTTGGACTCAAGTCTCCAGAGTGGGACTTGAACCCACAACCTTACACCTAGTAGGAGCAAGAGTGCTTCCCACTGAGCCACAGCTGGCACTGAATAGCTGGTCCTTCATACTCCTGGAATCATTCATGTTACTCATTTCTGTGTTCTTTCATTTCACCAATCGGAATTCCTACCCTCAAAAGCGATAACAAGTCCAGTTGAACCTCATCACTCCGGTCATCCTTTATGGCAGTGAGATTTGGACCCTCAAGACAAAAGATAAACAAAAGATGTTCAGCTTTGAAATGTTCCGGCTTGCAGACATCATATTTTATATTAACAGACTGCAATGATGATAGAATGGGAGGATCAAATGATAACCAGAATCGTTTCCATATTGATTTAACAGTTACAGTGCTTATAACAACAACAATAATAACCTACATTTATATAGCACCTTTAACGTAGTAAAACGTCCCAAGGCGCTTCACAGCAGCGATTTCAAACAAAATTTGACACCGAGCCACATAAGGAGATATTAGGACAGGTGAGGTACCTTTTAAGGAGCGTCTTAAAGGAGGAGAGAGAGCTCTAGAGGCTGAGAGATTTAGGGAAGGGATTCCAGATCTTGGGGCCTCGGGGGTCGATTTTACAATGGTGGCGGGTTGGCAGCAGTGGGGGGGGGGGGTGAAGGTGCGCGGGGCAAACCCGCATAAACAAAACTTCCCGTTTCCGACGCGCTCGCATGTTGATTGCTGATGATTAACGTCCTCTCCGGGTTTTGCGCCCGGCAGCCGGCCTGGTTGACAGACTGGCTGCTGTCAGGAGCTGCAACACGAGGGGGGGGAGGGAGAGAAAGAGAGAGCGAGACATCATCCATCGCTGGAACGGAAGATCGGGGTTGGGGGGGCAGAGCGGAAGATCTGTGGGGGGGGGGAGGGGAAGATCGGGGGGGGGGAGAGGAGAAGATCGGGGGGAGAGGGGAAGATCGGGGGGGGAGAGGGGAAGATCAGGGTGAAGAGGGGGACATTCGGAGGACATTGGGGGGTGAAGAGGGGGCCATCGGGGACGTGGAGAGGGGGGCATCGGGAGGACATCGGGGGGGTGAAGAGGGGAACATTGGGAGGGCATCGAGGGGGGTGAAGAGGGGGACATCGGGGGCTGAAGAGGGGGACATCGGGAGGACATCGGGGGGCGAAGAGGGGAACATTGGGCGGGCATCGGGGGGGTGAAGAGGGGGACATCGGGGAGGTGAAGAGGGGGACATTGGAGAGGGAGACATTGGACATCGGAGTAGGTTGGAAAGGAAGGTTCAATTTGTGTTTTAACTTCCTTCTATGGTTTTTGATGTAATTTATTTTGTTTCTTTTTCGCTGATCCGGCCCAGGTGTGAATCGGAAGCGGTGGGCAAGCCGGCCACATAAGTTAAAAATCATTACAATCACTTAATCTGTCACAAGTAAAGTGCCTTAAGTACCTCAATGAGGTACATTTGGCTTTTAACTGTCATCCCGTCGGCTCTTATTGCCGGCGGGACTTCCAGTTTCGGGTTGCCCGCGCACACACAGGCGCCTCCTTGGGAAACTCGGAGGTCGGTGGGTTGGAGCCGGCTTCCGAACCCGAACAGGATTTCGGCGATTTTCAGAGCCCCCCAACGCACCCAACGCACCCGCAATTTTCCTGTAAAATTGAGCCCTAGACAGCTGAAGGCATGGCCGCTAATGGTGGAGCTATCGTCTGGCTACAAGAAAGAAAGAATGGTTTGAAGTGCACAAGGCTACTGAACAACCAAGTCACATATTTTCCACAGTCTATGCATGGCCTAACAAACCTGGTTCAATATATATGTATAAGCATTTATAAATGTAAGATAAGCCATAAACATAAGATAGCCACCAATGAATCCAATAGGGAATTCAGGAGAAACCCAGAGAGTGGTGAGAATGTGGAACTCGCTGGAGTGGTTGAGGCAAATAGCATAGATGCATTTAAGGGGAAGCTAGATAAGTAAATGAGGGAGAAAGGAATAGAAGGATATGTTGATACAGTGGAAGGAGGCTCGTGTGGAGCATAAACGTCCCTATGGACCAGTTGAGCCGAATGGTTTGTTTTTGTGCTGTAAATTCTGTGTAATTCAATAAGTGATGGCTGCTGACTCACCTGCTGCGTGTTGTCAGCACGGTCTGTTAGTTCAGATTTCTAGCATTTACATTTGTTAAATTATCCTGCAGACAACAACTGCTACTTGCATCAATTTAGCACCTTTTAACATAGAAAGAATGTCCCAAGGCACTTCACAGTGGTGTGAACAACAAAATGGATGCTGAGCCAAAGAAGGAGGTATTATGAGGGTTGACGGAAAGCTTGGTCATAAGAACATAAGAAATAGGAGCAGGAGTAGGCCAAACGGCCCCTCGAGCCTGCTCTGCCATTCAATAAGATCATGGATGATCTGATCCTAACCTCAAATCTAAAGAACACAAGAAGTAGGAGCAGGACCCGGCCACTCAGCCTCTGGGCCCGCTCCGCCACCCACAGGGCCTTGACCGATCCGAACTCAGCTTCATGTCCAATTTCCTGCCCGCTCCCCGTAACCCCTAATTCCCTTTACTTCTAGGAAACTGTCTATTTCTGTTTTAAATTTATCTAATGATGTAGCTTCCACAGCTTCCTGGGGCAGCAAATTCCACAGACCTACTATCCTCTGAGTGAAGAAGTTTCTCCTCATCTCAGTTTTGAAAGAGCAGCCCCTTATTCTAAGATTATGCCCCTTAGTTCAAGTTTCACCCATCCTTGGGAACATCCTTACCGCATCCACCCGATCAAGCCCCTTCACAATCTTATATGTTTCAATAAGATCGCCTCTCATTCTTCTGAACTCCAATGAGTAGAGTCCCAATCTACTCAACCTCTCCTCATATGTCCGCCCCCTCATCCCCGGGATTAGCCGAGTGAACCTTCTTTGTACTGCCTCGAGAGCAAGTATGTCTTTTCTTAAGTATGGACACCAAAACTGTATGCAGTATTCCAGGTCGAAGAAATGGGTTTTCGGAAGGGTCTTCGAGGAGGAAATGGAGGTACTTAGGAACATAGTCTGTCTCTGTCCCTTTGTAACTTTCTGCTCCCATCTACACAACTTACAGTGCCTCCTAACTTAGTGTCATCTTCAAACTTGGATATTCCTTCATCCAAGTCATTGAAATATATATGGTGAAAAGCTGAGGCCCCAGTACAGATCCCAGGGGAACACCATTTGTCACATCCCGCCAATCAGAGAATGTTCCATTTATCCCTACATTCTGTCTCCCACCTCCCAATAATTCATTGTTAATTTTCACTAAGTTTTACCAACTGGCAGAGGCTCCACTCAATAAATGCAGCCCATACATTCTAGAATCCTCAAAGGCTGTGCTTGATATTTTTCAATAGCTTCAAAAATATATAGACTGTACTGGTAGACCTCTCTACTGGTTTGTTCCTAATACTTTTATTGCAGAGATCATTGCATCTTTTAAGGAAAAAGTGAGCAAATATTCAGTGTCCATTGACACCACAGTCTCTGAGTTGGAGGTGGGGCGGGACTTACAGCAGGGCTGACAGCAAACAGTCTGTTTCACAGCAAACAAAGTCTATTTACTCAGCAACAGCAAACAGAGTCTATTTATAGAGTCTCTACAAACTACAGCAAACAGTCTATAGAGTCTATTTAAAAATAGTCTCTGTAGTCTACAGCAAACAGTGACCGAATCTACAGCAACGTCTCCCGATAAAAGCAGGGTGATTTCTCCAGCAAAATGCAATGAGTGGAGGATAGTTACATAATACAGATTCTGTGTGTAAAATCAATCCCAGTCACTTACAGCAGTGACTGCACTTACAGTGGTCTCCAGGCGTGATTGACGGGGGAATTAACCAATCATCACCATTCTGGCCGGGTCTTGTGGTGCCACTACATGCAGCCACAAATATTTAACCAGAGGAAGATATAAAGGCTGCAGGGAGAGAGTAGAACAGTGGGATTAATTTTGGATCGCACCAACAAATTACTGGCACAGACACGATGGGCCAAATGGTCTCCTTCCATGTTCTAAACCACTATGGTTCTAAAGCAGCACTGGAAATTCTGACACAAGCAAATTTAGAGATAAAGGGAAAATACCATGAGTGCTTGGAATCACACTTGAACAGTTGTTCAAAAATCACAATCACAGCTTTTAACTTTCTGGCATGGACCTGCCCTAATGGAAAAATCTGAAGTGACATTGATGGAATAGAAAATCTGCAATTAAGCCAAGCCTTCCCAAAAGTCTCTCATTAGTCAGCACAACAATACAGGGTAATAAATAACATCAAGTACAAGAGAAAAAGTAAAGGGCCCTCAATGCTCATCCCTCTTATTCTACCAACCCAGCATCCAATTCCCCTTTGATTGGAAAATACAAGGGCAACTCCTCCTAATTGTTGATTCATATCAGTAAGAAACAAAGAAAGAACTTGCATTATATAGTGCTCCTTTCATAACCTCAGGAAGGCTCATGGCACTTCACAGCCATTTAACTACTCCAGAGTCTAGAGCACAAAATGTAGGCTGACACTACCAGTGCAGTTGATGTAGTTTATATGGACTTTCAAAAGGCGTTTGATAAAGTGCCGCATGGCAGGCTTATCATCAAGATAATGGAATAAAGGGAGCAGTAAACATGGATACAGAATTGGCTGAGTGACAGGAAACAGAGAGTCGTGGTGAACGGTTGTTTTTCGGACTGGAGGGAGGTGTACAGTGGTGTTCCCCAGGGGTTGGTCGTGGGACCACTGCTTTTCTTGATATATGTTAATGACTTGGACTTGGGTGTACAGGGCACAATTTCAAAATTTGCAAATGACACAAAACTTGGAAGGGTAGTAAACAGTGAGGAGGATAGTGATAGACTTCAAGAGGATATAGACAGGCTGGTGGCATGGGCGGACATGTGGCAGATGAAATTTATCCTAGAAAAATGCGAAGTGATACACTTCGGTAGGAAGAACGAGGAGAGGCAATATAAACTAGAGGGCACAATTCTAAAAGGGGTACAGGAACAGAGAGATCTGGGGGTATATGTGCACAAATTGTTGAAGGTGGCAGGGCAGGTTGAGAGAGCAGTTAAAAAAGCATACGGGATCCTGGGCTTTATAAATAGAGGCATAGAGTACAAAAGTATGCAAGTGATGATGAACCGTTATAAAATACTGGTTCGGCCACAACTGGAATTTTGTGTCCAGTTCTGGGCACCGCACTTTAGGAAAGATGTGAAGGCCTTAGAGAGGGTGCAGAAAAGATTTACTAGAATGATTCCAGGGATGAGGGACTTTAGTTACGTGGATAGACAGGAGAAGCTGGGGTTGTTCTCCTTGGAATAGAGACGGTTGCAAGGAGATTTGATAGAGGTATTCAAAATCATGAAGGGTCTAGGCAGAGTAGAGAGAGAGAAACTATTCCCATTGGTGGAAGGGTCAAGGACCAGAGGACACAGATTTAAAGTGATTGACGAAAGAACCAAAAGTGACATGAGGAAAAACTTTTTTACACAGCGAGTGGTTAGGATCTGGAATGCACTGCCCGTGGGGGTGGTGGAGGCAGATTCAATCATGGCCTTCAAAAGGGAACTGGATAAGTACTTGAAAGGAAAAAATTTGCAAGGCTACTGGGAAAGAGCGGGGGCGTGGGACTAGCTGGATTGCTCTTGCATAGAGCCGACACGGAATCAATGGGCCGAATGGCCTCCTTCGGTGCTGTAACGTTTCTATGATTCTACTGAGGGAGCGCTACATGGTTGGAGGTGCCGCCTTTTGGATGAGATGTTATACCAAGGCCCCATCTGCCCTCTCAGGTGGATATAAAAGATCCCATGGTGTTGTTTGAACAAAAGTGGGGGGATTCCCCAGATGTCCTGTCCAATATTTACCTCTCAACCCACACCCCTAAAATAAGTTGTCTGGTCCTTATCACATTGCTGTTTGCGGGACCTTGATGTGTGCAAATTAGCTGCTGCGTTTCCTACATTATAACAGTGACTGCACTTCAAAAGTGTTTCATTGGCTGAAAAGTGCTTTGGCACACCCTGAGGTCATGAAAGGTGCTATATAAATGCAAGTCTTTCTTTTTCTTTCTTTACTTTTTGAAGCATGGTCACTGTTGTAATGTGGGGAAATGTGGCACCAACAACAATGAGATAAATGACCAATTAAATTGTTTTTTAGTGATGTCATGCTCTTCTTTGAATAGTTTTCATGGAATCTTTTATATCCACTTGAGAGGGAACCTTGATTTAACATCTCATTCAAAAGACGGCACCTCCGACCATGCAACACTCCCTCAGCACTGCAGTAGCGCATCAGCTCAGATTATGTGCTCAAGTCCTGGAGTGGGGCTTCAACCCACGACCTTCTGACACAGAGCCGAGAGGGCTACCAATGAGCCGTGGCTGACACCTTGGTCCAGTACCCGGGGGTTCTGGTGGATGCCAACTTAAGCCTGGGCTCAGTCATCTGGGATCGAGCTGAGAAAGGCACTTTGGTCTTTCTCACACGACATTTAAAGTCCCAGTGTAGGTTAGACCGGTGCCATATAAAACATGTGTCCAAATAGTTCCCCCTCGTGTTTCAGAACTCCTCGGGATGCAATGAAAATGTTTCCTCCAGCTCATGTGCAAGGTCCAGGACATATCATTGAGTACCTTGGTGGGGGAAATCAGCCTCACAATGGGCATGCCTCTTTGCTATAGGCCCTCATGGAAAGACCTGGATTAATCAGTTGGCGGTGAGAAATCTGGCATTGGACTTGGACATTAAGAACCTCAAGGTGGCTCTGAAAGAAAGGATCATCCACTCCACCTAGATTATTATCATGAAGCAGACGATCAACAGCTGATGTGGGAAGGAGGCTCATGATAATAATCTAGGTGGAGTGGGTGGTCCTTTCTTGCTCTGGATTTTCTTATATTCTCATGTTATTTTTTCTGGTTGGAGAGAAAGCATCTAATGAGGAAAGGCTTCAGCTGGAGTATTGTGTACAATTCTGGGTACCATACTTTAGGAAGGATGTCAAGGCCTTGGAGAGGGTGCAGAGGGAGGTTTACCAGGATGATACCAGGAATGAAGGACTTCAGTTATGTGGAAGATTGGAGAAGCAGTTATGGGATTGTTCTCCTTGGGGCAGAGAAGGTTAAGGGGAGACTTAGTAGAGGTATTCAAAATAATGAGGGGTTTTGATTGACCAAGTAGGGAGAAACTGTTTTCTCTGGCAAGCGGGTTGGTAACCAAATAATTGGCAAAAGAACTATAGGGGAAATGTTTTCGCACAGAGGGTTGTTAAGATCTGGAATGCACTACCTGAAAGGGTGGTGGAAGCAGATTCCATAGGAACTTTCAAAAGGAAATTGGACATGTACTTGAAGAGGACTAATTTGCAGGGTTAGAAGCAAAGAATCATAGAAGATTTATGGCACAGAAGGCGGCCATTCAGCCCATCATGTCCGTGGCGGCTTAAAATGAGCCACGCAGCCTAATCCGACTTTCCATCACTTGGTCCGTAGCCCTGTAGGTTACAGCACTTCAGGTGCATATCCAGGTACTTTTTAAATGAGTTGAGGGTTTCTGCCTCTACCACCCTATCAGGCAGTGAGTTCCAGACCCCCACCACCTCTGGATGAAAATTTTTTTCGTTAGCTCCCCTCTAATCCTTCTACCAATCACTTTAAATCTATGCCCCTTGGTTATTGACCTCTCTGCTAAGGGCAATAGGTCCTTCCAATCCACTCTATCTAGCCCTTCATAATTTTGTACGCTTCAATTAAATCACCCCTCACCCTCCTCTGTTTCAAAGAGAACAACCCCAGCCTATCCAATCTTTCTTCATAGCTAAAATTCTTCAGTCCTCGTAAATCTCCTCTGTACCCTCTCTAGTGCAATTACATCCTTCCTGTAATGTGGTGACCGGAACTGTACACAGTACTCAAGCTGTGGCCTGACCAGTGTTTTGTACAGTTCCAGCATAACCTCCCTGCTCTTTATATTCCATGCCTCAGCTAATAAAGAAAAGTATTCCATATGCCTTCTTAACCACTTTATCTACCTGTCCTGCTACCTTCAGGGATCTGTGGACATGCACTCCAAGGCCCCTCACTTCCTCTACACCTTTCAGTATCCTCCCATTTATTGTGTACTCCCTTGCCTTGTTTGCCCTCCCCAAATGCATTACCTCACACTTCTCCGGATTGAATTCCATTTGCTACTTTTGTACCCACCTGACCATTGATATCTTCCTGCAGTCTACAGCTTTCCTCCTCACTATCAACCACACGGCCAATTTTTGTATCATCTGCAAACTTCTTAATCATGCCCCCTACATATAAGTCCAAATCATTAATATTTATCACCAAAAAGCAAGGGTTATGGGGAGAAAGCGAGGGTGTGGGACTAAATTGGATAGCTCTTTCAAAGAGCCAGCAGAGGCTGAATGGCCTCCTTCTGTGCTGTAAGATTCTACGATTGTATGATTTGTCCCTTTAACCCTGCTCCACAAGCCATGTACCATCTACCCTATCATAGACTCTACTCCTCCCATTTAATAGCCTGAGAAAAACTTCTGCATAAATACTCCCTACTCCCCAAATGCAATCAAGCAAGATTGCAGAAAATTCATCCATCATTATATCTCCTCCGCCTTCATCCCTGGCCTGTTACCCTTCAGGCATCATTCCCCTCTCCAGGCCCACCAACCTAGAAAGTAAGAGAGCCTTTAGTATATGATTTGATACAATTACAAATGTTATCTCTGAAATTCAACAGATGCTTGTCCACTTATCTCGTCAAGTCTATTACTTGTCATATTCTGAAAGCAACAGACCAGAAACTAATGCTGCTCATTAGAAGGGAACAAGGCCCATAGGAATCATTATGGCCATGACCTTATCAATTCTTGCCTTTTAGCCTGCCCTTTAATCTGACTTTGACAATTCCACGAATTATCTCTAAGGCAACTTATTGAAAGCCATTGCCCATGTCTCAAAGCCTTGTCTGGCACAATACTGTAGTGAAATCACACTAGTACATGATGGTGTTGCAAATGTATATCGCAACGGGAAACTAAACACAGCAGCCATTTATCACAATTGTTACAATTTTGAGGGTATTATCTCAAAAAGGTCAATTGTAAAAAGAGAAGCTAAAAGAACAAAAATGGCTTTTAGTCTGGAAAGGTTTAAGTCAGAAGTGTGTTATTCTCCCAACCAATCAGCAGCTGCCGTTCTCGTTTCCAAATAAGTCTTGATGACCGTCCCCACCCCTCCCCCCACCCCCGTCCAAATGACTTGCAGGTTGTTAGGTGGGAGGTGAGCATGCTTGCCTTAGTAAAGAAAGTGAAGGGTCTCCAGGTCTGCAGGTTGTTAGGTGGGAGGTGAGCATGCTTGCCTTAGTAAATTGTAAACAATTTTACAACACCAAGTTATAGTCCAGCAATTTTATTTTAAATTCACAAGCTTTCGGAGGCTTCCTCCTTCGTCAGGTGAACGATGTGAAAATCGTTCACCTGACGAAGGAGGAAGCCTCCGAAAGCTTGTGAATTTAAAATAAAATTGCTGGACTATAACTTGGTGTTGTAAAATTGTTTACAATTGTCAACCCCAGTCCATCACCGGCATCTCCACATCATGCCTTAGTAAAGAAAGTGAAGGGTCTCCAGGTCTGCAGGTTGTTAGGTGGGAGGTGAGCATGCTTGCCTTAGTAAAGAAAGTGAAGGGTCTCCAGGTCTGCAGGTTGTTAGGTGGGAGGTGAGCATGCTTGCCTTAGTAAAGAAAGTGAAGGGTCTCCAAGTCTGCAGGTTGATTGATGTAAAGTTCTTCAACACTGTTGAAGATCAAGGTCAACAACTTGGAATTGGAGGTATCCATCACCAGATATATTCTGTAAATCACACGAAGCCTGGTTAACATTCCCATTACCTATTGGAAATAAGGGTCAGAGAGGAGGAAGGGATGGAGGACATGTAAATCATCCATGTACCTGTGATGTACAGGTTAAAAGTACATGCAATCACAGGACCCTGCTTAATTCTTGATTGCTTGCCTTCTCAAACTGGAAAACACATGTGGATTTTCAGGAATGTTGAATATGATTACTGTGCAATTCCTTGCATTGTTAATAGCTCCACTCTTCTGTATAGGCCCTGGCCATGACCAGTACTCGGGTTAAAGCAAAAAAGCTTAATGAAAAATAGTTGCTAGAAAGCCAAATAATTGAAAAAGAGCCAGTGTGCTAATTAGCTCTGGAAGTAGTAGGACTCAATGTTAATTTCTGGGCTGGATGTTTGCAGTTTGAATGAGGGATGAACAGAGTAAGACATTGCAAATAAGTGCCACAAGGACAGGGTGTATAGTCAGAAGGATAAAGGCAAAACCTAAGAGACTCACAGAAAGCTAATGTGTCACTAGTGAGTGATAAGGAGGCATCGCAGGGGGATTTAGATTAGCAGTTTGATTGAGTTCAACCAGTAAAAGACTTGGCTTAAATTAAAAACCATGCCTTATCACCACTAGTGTTCTGTCCTTGGGTTTTATCCACAGATTACTTTTGTTTGTACAGATTCAAATATAATAAGCTTTATTCTTAAATCAATTAAACCCAATTTAATGTTTTCTTGCCTATAGAAAAGAAAGACGTTATTTATATAATGTCTTTCACCACCTCAGCGTTTTACAGCCAATGAAATACCACTTTGAAGTAGATGAATAGCCATTTTCAGGGTAGCAACATCGAGTCGCTTCAAGAGGCCAGTCCTTTGC
This sequence comes from Heptranchias perlo, assembly GCF_035084215.1. Taxonomy (NCBI): domain Eukaryota; kingdom Metazoa; phylum Chordata; class Chondrichthyes; order Hexanchiformes; family Hexanchidae; genus Heptranchias; species Heptranchias perlo. The sequence goes on from NC_090330.1 coordinate 7,849,113, forward strand.
AGCAGAGTTATAACATAGACCTGCTGTAGATCTTCCACAGTGTGCCTAGCACTCTTGCCTCTAAGTCAGAAGGTTGTGGGTTCAAGTCCCACTCCAGAGTCTTGACCACAAAATCTGGGCTGAGGGAGTGCTGCACCGTTGGAGGTGCCGTCTTTCGGATGAGATGTTAAACCGAGGCCCCGTCTGCCCATGGGATGTAAAAGATCCCACGGTGCTATTTCGAAGAAGAGCAGGGAAGCTCTCCCCGGTGTCCTGGCCAATATGTGTCCCTCAACCAAACGTCACTAAAACAGATTTTCCGATCATTATCACTTTACTGTTTGTGGGACCTTGCTGTATACAAATTGGCTGTCACGTTTCCCATATCACTACTGTGACTATACTTCAAAAATACTTCATTGGGTGCAAAGCGTTTTGGAACGACCTGAGGTTGTGAAAGGGGCTATATAAATTGGCTTTCTTTTCTTTTTTATTAGCCATTACAAAGATGAGTTTCCCATCGAAAGCCTTCTTAGGGTCTCAAATGGTCCATAACCAAGTACAAAGGAGAAAAAAATGCTTTATTTCTAACAAGTAGCAAAACACAAACAAAGGATTAATTATGCGACATTCATCAAATTAAGGGTTTAATTAGTCTCAGTTGGACCCTCCAGAACACAAGCAAAGATGAAATGACTAAAAAAAAAAATCCCAGGAAGCCTGATGAAGGCAATAATGTTCCTAACGCTTGCTCATTAACTTGGGTTCCCTCACCTATTACACGGAACTGTTATCATCTATTATTTATAACATCATTAAGCAATAAAGGAATTTTTTATATAATTATGAATGCCCCTATAATGACCACAATTTAACCAAAAGTAGGAGAGATGAGGCAGACATCGAATGATGTTCCGAAGATTAACTGATTCATTCTGCCATTCTCATTAAATTTGTGTTAAATATAATTAATACTGTACAATTTTCCCCCTTTTCAACATCCGTCAATAATTATAATTATGTTCTAATTCAGTACACAGCTACAAGCAACCAATTTTACATTGCCTCAAAATATAATAACTAATGGTCTTATTTTCGCCCTCCGGCTACACTGAGAGGAAGGTACCTGCTGCACTCAAATGCAGGAGACTCGGATTTGAAGGAAGCATTGTTGTACTTTGGGGGTTGAATGGCTCGATGGGTGAAAAAAGCACTGCCTTGGATTTGAAGCTAGCATAAGCTGATAGGATTAAAACATTGTCACTCTCTCTGCTCTAAGACTCTTGAGAGACCGATTTGCCTAACCTTAACTCAGTTCCTAGTAAAAGAAAGAGAGAACTTGCATTTATATAGCACCTTTCACGTCCCAAAGCGCTTTACAGCCAATGAAGTACTTTTTTGAAGTGCTGTCACTGTTGTAATGCAAGGAAACGCGGCAGCCAATTTGCGCACAGCAAGGTCCCACAAACAGCAATAAGATAAATGACCAGATAATCTGTTTTTAGGTGTTGGTTGAGGGATGAATATTGGCCAGAACACCGGGGAGAACCGAGGTTCTGGGCACCACACGTCAGGATTGATATATTGACCTTGGAGGGGGTGCAGCGCAGATTCACTGGAATGATACCGGGGCTAAAAGGGTTAAATTATGAGGACAGGTTTATTGGAATAGGAGCAGGCCATTTTGCCCCTCAGTTAGATCATGGCTGATCTGTATCTTAACTCCATTTGCCCACCTTGGTTCCATAACCCTTAATAACCTTGTCTAACAAAAATCTGTCAATCTCAGTTTTGAAATTTTTAATTGACCCCCAGCCTCAACAGCTTATTGGGGAGAGAATTCCAGATTTCCACTCACCTTTGTGTGAAGAAGTGCTTCCCGATTTTGACCCTGAATGGCCCACCTCTAATTTTAAGGTTGTGCTCCCTTATTTTGGACTCCTCTACCAGAGGGAAATATTTTCTCTCTATCTAATGCATCAAATCCTTTAATCATCTTAAACACCTCATTAAAACACCCCTTAAACTTCTGTACTCGAGGGAATACAAGCCTAGTCTGTGCAACTGGTCCTCATAATTTAACCCTTTTAGCCCAGTTTGACATGAAAGAAATATCTTCATCTGCACAGAACCTTATCTCATCCCCCAGAAACATCTCAAACTACTTCACGTAAAATGAATTACTTTGAAGTGCGAATGAAACACTTACTTTGCAAACCAAGATCCCACAAGCAGGAGTGAGATTTATTTTTTGTTCTTCCATACCTATTTGCCCAGATGACATCAAAAGTCAACGACGTACTGTGGGACTAGAATCATATGTAGGCATGGCAGATCCCTTCCTGAAAGAGTTTAGTGAAGCAGTTGGGTTTTTATAGTAACCTAGTTTCTTTCATGGTCATTTGCTGCTCCCAACCCACAAATCACCCAGTTTATTAAAAACAGTTTTCTAACTTACTACTGGTGGGATTTGATACTACAGTGAAACCTGTAAATTACGGACACCAAAGGGACTGGCATCAGCTGTCTTTTCTTTTGCAGGTGTCCTTATTTTCAAAATGGTCATTGTAAGTAGTGTAAACATTTTCCCAACAATCTTGAAGGACCAGTTGAGATTATGATCAGCACCTAATCAGCTGCAACAATGCTAGGAATTTAAGTTTGGAAGCAAATAGAACATCAAAATTGATGTGACAAGTACAGGATCATATCTAAGTTTGCCGATGACACAAAGATTGGTGGCATTGTAAGCAGTGTAGATGAAAACATAAAATTACAAAGCGATATTGATAGATTAGGTGAGTGGGCAAAACTGTGGCAAATGGAATTCAATGTACACAAATGTGAGGTCATCCACTTTGGATCAAAAAAGGATAGAACAGGGTACTTTCTAAATGGTAAAAAGTTCAAAACAGTGGATGTCCAAAGGGACTTAGGGGTTCAGGTACATAGATCGTTGAAGTGTCATGAACAGGTGCAGAAAATAATCAATAAGGCTAATGGAATGCTGGCCTTTATATCTAGAGGACTGGAGTACAAGGGGGCAGAAGTTATGCTGCAGCTATACAAAACCCTGGTTAGACCACACCTGGAGTACTGTGAGCAGTTCTAGGCACCGCACCTTCGGAAGGACGTATTGGCCTTGGAGGGAGTGCAGCGTAGGTTTACTAGAATGATACCCGGACTTCAAGGATTAAGTTAGGAGGAGAGATTACACAAATTGGGGTTGTATTCTCTGGAGTTTAGAAGGTTAAGGGATGATCTGATCAAAGTTTATAAGATATTAAGGGGAACGGATAGGGTGGATAGAGAGAAACTATTTCCGCTGGTTGGGGATTCTAGGAGTAGGGGGCACAGTCTAAAAATTAGAGCCAGACCTTTCAGGAGTGAGATTAGAAAACATTTCTACACACTAAGGGTGGTAGAAGTTTGGAACTCTCTTCTTCAAACGGCAATTGATACTAGCTCAATTGCTAAATTTAAATGTGAGATAGATAGGTTTTTGGCAACCAAAGGTATTAAGGGATATGGGCCAAAGGCAGGTATATGGAGTTAGATCACAGATCAGCCATGATCTTATCAAATGGCGGAGCAGGCACGAGGGGCAGAATGGCCTACTCCTGTTCCTGTGTTCCTATGTTCCTAGAATCAAAAGCAAAGTACTGCGGATGCTGGGAATCTGAAATAAAAAACAGAAAATGCAGGAGAAGCTCAGCAAGTCAGGCAGCATCTGTGGAGAAAGAAACAGAGTTGATGTTTGAGGTCGAAAGGTCATCCTTTGTTAGTGCGAAATCGAGGAGCAAGTTCCGTCGTTCGCTCACGTGCAGTGATACGCGGATATCCAAAACTCGCTCCTCCTGGCTCGTCGGCGATATGACAGCTTCGAATTAAAGGGAGATCGCCGTCTGGAATCAGAGAAATCATTGAAAAAGCACCAGCTTACTTATCAGCCCAGCTGGAAAGTAACTAATTATGCCACCAAACAGGTACGCTTAAAAATACAGGTCTGAACTAAGCTTTAACAGCGCGGTAAGTCTTAATGACTGCCAAACAACTAAAAATTAACTTTTAAAAATGTGGAGTCTCATTACTCCTTATTGTAATAGTTTTTGGCCATTAAAAAAAAATAAAAAATTTTAAAATTATTTTTTTTTTACATTTTCCTTCTGTCTCTTTTACTTAATTCAATTATTTCTTACCATCTCTTTTCTTTCGCTGTCTATAACTGTTCTTACATTGATTTAAAATGTTGTACCTTTCACTTCCTGATTTAACGTTCCAAGACTGCAGAGACAGTGAACGCAGCGAGTCAAAAATGCTGCGATCTGATTGGTCGAGGGGAGAGATTGATGATCTTGCTTCTCCCAGGGCCGTAGCTTCTCCTGAACTAACGCTGGGCTCTTCTCCGCTTCCTATTCATGGAAGGGGCCAAAGAAAAGACCGCAGTAAGTTTGTGGGTTAGTATAAATCTATGGAGTGGCGAGCAGTGTTGGTTCACCACTCCGAGCGATTTCTACCCCTTTAATTCTGTATCTTTTTTCCACTATTTCCAGTATTTTCTGTTTTTATGGCAAGTACAGTACCTGTACAGTGGACCCTGCTCCTAACGACACTCTCAGATGACAGATAACCACAGGGGTCAGGTGTATGTGCATCTTCTGGAGTGCGTTGTCAACAAGGTTGCTTTTGGAAGCAAGGACAACAGCTCCAGGGAGTGATTCAAACCCCGGGGACCGGCAGGGACAAAAAGGAATCCAGTAACAATCCATCGGCCATCAGGATCTTCAGACTCAGATACAGTAGGTGCTTTGAATATTTTATAGTGCGACGTCAAGCTGTGTCCCACGTTTTAAGGTGTAAAAGGGCTTGGTGCATTGAAGGCTGTCCATAGTTCGTAATTTGCAAGTGTCCGTGGTTTCAGGGTGCCTCTTGTATATTTTACAATGTAGGTTATTTTGGTCTCTCGATAAGTGATCGTTTTTTTGCAGGTGTCCATTTTCTGGGAGTGCCTGTTTCACTCGATGACCAACAGGTTACGAGTCCTATAACCACTACGCTACCGTACGATGTGCTCTGGGTGAGGGAGGAATGTTGGTCAGGCTTCAGGAGAACTCCATGCTCTTCACAAATAGCAACTTGGGATCTTTAATGTCCGGCCTGAACCAGACCTCAGTTTAATGTTGTATCCGAAGGGACAGCGCCTCTAATCATGATTCACTCCTAGTGTATTGCAGTGGAGTGTTATCCTCGGATCGCAAAGTGATTCCTGACTGTGCAGCCAGGAGATAAGCAATGAAACGGGAGCTTCGGCCAGCTTCCAGCGGTTCCCTTAAGAAGAACCTGCCCGTGCTCCGCCCACTTTTGCCAAATTTGGCATCGGGGTCCTGAAACAGGTGTTAGGCCCCTGATTGATATATTCAAGGAACCCAACACCTGTTTAAGGCAGGCGCACCAGGCGTTCGCACGTCCTCGGCCGGCAATTTAACAGCTGGTGCGCTTTTGGTTGAGGATGGGCGGGGGAGATCGCACCCCGGAAATCGGGCTGCACAACTCCCATTTCTGGCCCAGAAACCGGGCGACGCAGGGATCAATTACTCCCCCACTCTAAGATATAGCCAACTCGAGGATATAACTATTCAGCTTCATCCTGATGGAGTTTTTTTTTTCTTTCTGTTCAGTATGGGGCTGATTTAAAATGATTCACAGAAGGTCTTTTTCATAATCTCCGTCCTGCTGATCCAAAGGGCTCAGTCAGATATACACCGCCAATGTTGCCACAGGCATTTTCAATCAAACACAGGACAGTTGAGACCCTGGGTCATCTCAAATTCAATTTTACCCTATTCATTTAAGATAGGGTAATGTGCACTCCTGCGAAACTCCTTATGCACAAGTTCTCTTCTCAGCCATTATTTGCTTATACAATGTAAGTTCATACTTCATTTTGCACTGGTATCACTGGCCTTCTGTTTCTATGCCGCAGACCCCTCTCAGAACTCTCCAGACTAAAGACCGATGCTAAATGACACCTTCATCCTTGCAGCTAGTTTCGCTTTTCGAGCTGCTCTGCTCAATCTGTGCAATCTCTTACTCCCATTACCCTTTGTATCTTCTAATCTATTTTAGTCTGTTTTGCAGGGTAAATGTCCTGAAAGCAGTACTTTCCATTCAGTCTGCATGTCAGTCTTCACTAAAACTCCATTTGAAATGTGCCTGCGTGTTTTCTCAACTGATTCCAAAATAAAATGCGATTTTTCTTTTCTCTCTCTCTACGCTAATGTTTAAAGGAGGCAGGATTTTTTTTTTATTTGTGTGTGGGTGGCGGAGTGGGGGGTGTTGGTCAGAATACTTTGCGCGGCGCACTCGACCGAGGGCATGTTTTCCGGGGTCAAGTGACTCTGGATAAGTTCCGGGGACAATCCGAAGACGCAGCCCCGATTACACTCAATGGAAGAATGAGAGGTGATCTCATTGAAACATATAAGATTCTGAGAGGGCTTGATGGGGTAGATGTGGAAAGGCTGTTTCTCCTGGTTGGAGAGTCTAGAACTAGGGGGCATAGTCTCAGGATAAGGGGTCGGCCATTTAAGGCTGAGGTGAGGAGGAATTTCTTCACCCAGAGGGTTGTGAATCTTTGGAATTCTCTACCCCAGAGGGCTGTGGATGCTCAGTCGTTGAGTATATTCAAGGCTGAGATCGATAGATTCTTGGATACTGAGGGAATCAAGGGATATGGGGATCGGGCGGGAAAGTGGAGTTAAGATGAAGATCAGTCATGATCTTATTGAAAGGCGGAGCAGGCTCGACGGGCCGTATGGCCTACTCCTGCTCCTATTTCTTATGTTCTTATGAGCACAAGGCTTAAGATCGTATGAGATTGACAGGCAGGAAAAGACCAACTGGTCCATCAAGTCTGTCCCACACTCATGATGGCTGGAGCATCGTGACTAGACACTTCCTCCCCTTCCCCCTCTGTACCTCCACAGCCATGTAATCTCCTGGGAGAGCCAAACAACTAGAGAAAAAACCCAGCTTCTCTCATGAGTGACGTCAATGGAGTGCGAGGCATGGAGAGCTGGCGTGGTGGTTAAGTATTTGAGTTTATCTTAAGAAAAGATCCTGGCACATTTTTAGCAATGATTTTTATTTTAGTGCATAGTTGGAGGAATGTATTTGGAATGAGGACTATTACCCTAGACTTTTCTTTGCCTTTAATAAAAGATATTTTTGTATTGACATCCAAGGAGATAAAATTTCTCTCAGCGTTTGTGTAACAAATAAATTATTGGCTTTTATTTTGAGGTTCATCTGTGTGCCATTTTAACATTGTTGTTAATCCCGTTTACGATAAATGGGTTTTCTGAACGTGTTAAAATGCCGCTGATCCTCCAGCTCTGGCCACTTGTCCATCCCCACGTGATCATTAGAAGTTTGTTTCAAAAGTAACCTGTTGTCAGTGATGAATCAATCGCAGCTCAGAAACAGAGGTGCAAAAAGGAGGTCAGGAGTAAAGCGGGCGATTGTATTTTGAGTGCGAAAAGCTGAGGTGACTTTTAAAACAACAAGATAGATCCAGATCTATGTCACCGAGGCAGAATGATTTGTCCCTGGAACCATCCTTTGGTAATATCGGCACCAGAGCTGATCTCTTCCAGGCTTCGGTTCTTTACCACGATAGCACTGGAAGCGAATTGTGACGGCTGCACAGGTAGCAATGGATCGGAGGAGTGTTCATTTAAAAAAAAAACCATTGAAAACAGGAAAGGGAGAACAACATAAAACATGGAAAATCTTAGGAAAGGGGAAAAAGCCATTTGGTCAACAAGTTCTTTTTGGTGCATTGAAAATGCACCTTCCTGCCTTTTCAGTCCACCTCTTAAAAGCTACCGATGGTTAGGAGTGCATTACAAAGAGAATAAGAGAATATTCAGTTTCCTTACCCTTCTCTTTCTCCTCATTCCCTTGCTTCCCACTCCCTCCTCATTCTCTTCCTTTCTGCCTCACCCTTCCATCTTGCCCCTTTCCTCTGCCATCCCTCTTCTGTTCCCTCCTTTCTTATATTTCTTACTTCCTCCTTTCCTTTGTTCCCTTCCCACCCCTTTCATCACCATTCACTCTCTTCCTCCCTCCCTTTCTTCCTTCTTCCTTCCTGTCATTCCCTCCTTGGCTTTCTCTTCTTCCTTCATTTCTCTTTTTTCTCTCCCGTCCTCCCAATTTTCTTTCTTTCTCTCTCTCTCTCCCTTCCTCCCTTCCTTCTTTTCTTTTTTTCATCCTTTCTCCCCTTTCTCTCACTTCCTTCTTTTTTTTTTATTCGTTCATGGGATGTGGGTGTCGCTGGCGAGGCCGGCATTTATTGCCCATTCCCTAATTGCCCTTGAGAAGGTGGTGGTGAGCCGCCTTCTTGAACCGCTGCAGTCCGTGTGGTGAAGGTTCTCCCACAGTGCTGTTAGGAATGGAGTTCCAGGATTTTGACCAGCGACGATGAAGGAACGGCGATATATTTCCAAGTCGGGATGGTGTGTGACTTGGAGGGGAACGTGCAGGTGGTGTTGTTCCCATGTGCCTGCTGCTCTTGTCCTTCTAGGTGGTAGAGGTCGCGGGTTTGGGAGGTGCTGTCGAAGAAGCCTTGGCGAGTTGCTGCAGTGCATCCTGTGGATGGTACACACTGCAGCCATGGTGCGCCGGTGGTGAAGGGAGTGAATGTTTAGGGTGTTGGATGGGGTGCCAATCAAGCGGGCTGCTTTGTCCTGGATGGTGTCAAGCTTTTTGAGTGTTGTTGGAGCTGCACTCATCCAGGCAAGTGGAGAGTATTCCATCACACTCCTGACTTGTGCCTTGTAGATGATGGAAAGGCTTTGGGAAGTCAGGAGGTGAGTCACTCGCCGCAGAATACCCAGCCTCTGACCTGCTTTTGTAGCCATTGTATTTATATGGCTGTTCCAGTTAAGTTTCTGGTCAATGGTGACCCCCAGATCCCTTCATTCCCTTCTCCTACCCATCTATCTATTTTATTCTAATGCTACCCAGTAAATGTCTGCCTCTAGGTTATCTTTGACCAGCAGTTTTACAGCATAAAACCCAGAACAAAGCAGAACAGCCTTGTGTTCAGGTAGATCCCTTTACAGCATTGGAATTACCTTGCAATTCAGGAATGCCTTTTTAAATCCCCATGTTTTGGAAATAAATTATAACTTAATTCCAGCAACAGAGCAAAATTGCAATAGCCTGCTCCGGGCCGAGACCTCATTAACATTCTCAAGTCACTGTAATTGCAAACATGAAAATACTAGCCGGAATGATTTATTGCTTAATTAAAGTAGACTAATTAACAGACTAAATAAAAGAAAGTCACAGAAGTTTACACTTATCTCAGAGATCCAGTGAGCAAACAAGGACTGGATCATAGAAAATACATTGGGGTAGAAATTGGGACATGTTACTGAGGGGCCTGGCTCCTGTCGAAGGACCCCTCTGCAAAATTTGTTCCCGATGAGCAGGGCAGGCAACGGGCCTACCCGCTCAGGCTTCTTCAGCGGCCCTCTTCAGCTGCCAAGTGCGGTTAAGTTTTTTTAATTTATTGGCCCATTAGTTGCTCCGAGCGGCGGACGAACGACGCTCGCCGCTCCGTAGATTTCGGTGAAAAAGGTCCAGCGTTAACTCCCCGGGAACCTAGGACCTGTGGGAGAGGCGAAAGGGTCGATCGCTCCCCTCGGCCCTTCAGATTGCAGCATCCTCGACAAGAGTCAAAACCACAAAGGGCAAGCTACAACAGTAAAATCATTGTAATAAGCGAAATAAAGAGAAGGTAAGAAACATCGAATTAAAAGACAGGGATAAAATAAAAAGACAGAAAGAAAAGGTTAAAAAAATAAAAATTTTAAACTTTTTTTTAAAATGTCCAAAAACCATTAAAACTCCACATTTTTTAAAATTTAATTTTCAGTGTCAGAGAGGTTGTGTGAGAGTCATTAAGACTTACCACACTGTTAAAACTTAGTTTAGACCTGATTTAACTGAGCGCACCTGTTTTGTGGTGAGGTTAGTTTGTTTCCAGCTGGGCAGGAGAGCAAGTTGGCGCTTGTCCGTTGATTCTGTTGATTACAGCCGGCGATATCCCCTTAAGGTGAAGCTGTCAGATCACCGGCGAACCAGCAAGAGCAAGTTCTGGATTTTCACGTTTGACTGCACGTGTGCGGTTGCCGGAACTTGCTATTCGATTTCGCCACTAATAAGGGTGAGCGCTGTTCGCCTCACTGCTATTTTGAAAGCAATTTCCAGCCCATTATTTATTATTTGTTTCTGTGGAGAAAAGAAAAGCAGGAGTGGGTGCTCCCCTCGACTCCATAGTCCTGGCGACCATCCCCACCCTCCACCCAGTTGCCCGATCCAACAGCCCCTCCTCCCAGAACTTACCTGAGGACCAATTTCGAGGCGGCCTCAAGCCTTCATGTTCAGCCACATGTTACTTTGTGTAGCGCCAAGTCTGGGGCCCAATAAAGGTTCAGACTCATGCAACAACAACTTGCATTTATTTAGCGTCTTTAACATAGTAAAGTATCCCAAGGCGCGATTATCAGACAAAATTTGACACCGAGCCACATAAGCAGATATCAGGACAGGTGAGCAAAAGCTTGGTCAAAGAGGTAGGTTTTAAGGCACGTCTTAAAGGAGGAGAGAGAGGTAGAGAGTCAGAGAGGTTTATGGAGGGAACTCCAGAGCTTAGGGACTAAGCAGCTGAAGGCACGGCCGCCAATGGTGGAGTGAAGAAAATCAGGGATGCGCAAGAGGCCAGAATTGGAGGAGCACAGAGATCTTGGAGGTTTGTAGGGCTGGGGGAGGTTGCAGAGATAGGGAGGGGCGAGATCATGGAGGGATTTGAAAACAAGGGTGAGAATTATCAAATCGAGGCGTTGCCAGACTGCTACGGTCCTTGGGCCATTGGTGTTCCCACAATGATGTTGACCCAGGGTTGATGGAGGAATGGCAATGTATGTCCAAGTCAGGACAGTGTGTGACTTGGAGGGGAACTTGAAAGTGAAGATCTTCCCATGACATTTTTGCTCTTGTCCTTCTCATTCGAGACATCAGAGGGGAGGGAGGTGCTGTCGAAGTAACCTTGGTGCTTCACTGCAGTGTATCCTGTAGACCGTACATACTGCATCTAAAGCGTGTCGGTGGTGCATGGGTGGATATTGTGTCCAGTAACAGGGGCGTCAATCAAGTGAACAGCTCTGTCCTTCTGATGTCGAACTTCTCAAGTGTTGTTGTGACTGCACCCGTCCAGTTGAGTGGTGAATATTCCATCTCCTGATTTGAGCCTTGTAGATGGTGGATAGCTTTTGAGGGGTCAGGAGGTGAACCATTCACCATGAAATACGCAGTCTCTGCCTTGCTCCCGTGGCCTTGATGTTGATGTGGCTGGTTCAGTTCAGCCTCTAGTCAATGGTCACCTCCAATATGTTGATGGTGGGAGACTCAGTGACAGTGGTACCATTGAAGGTCAAGAGGAGATGGCTGAGCTGACTCTTGTTCAAGGTGGTCATTACCTGACAGTTATGTGGCGCAAATGTCACTTGCCACTTGTCATGGTGTGATTCTAACTATTGGAGGTTTTTCCCTATGACCCCCATTGACTTCAGTTTTACTGGAGCTCTTTGGTGCTATGGTTGGTCGAATGCCACCTTGATGTCGAGGGCAGCTATTTGATAGGTAGATGTGGAGAAAATATTTCCACTTGCGGGGGAGAACAGAACTAGGGGCCATGAATATAAGACAGTCACTAATAAATCCAATAGGGAATTCAGGAGAAACTTCTTTACCTGGAGACTGGTCAGAATGCGGAACTCGCTACCTCAAGGAGTAGTTGAGGCGACTAGCAGAGATGTATTTAAGGGGAAGCTAACCAGGGAGAAAGGAATAGAAGGTTATGCTGACAGTGTTAGATGAAGTAGGGACGGAAGAGGCTCGTGTGGAGCATAAATGCCGACATGGACCTGTTGGGCCGAATGGCCTGTTTCTGTGCCGTACATTCTATGTAATTCTCATTTCTCCTCTGGCATTCAGCTCTCGTGTCCATGTCTGGGTGGAGACTGAGGAGGTCTAGAGCCGAGTGGTTCTGGCAGAACCCAAGCTGAGTGTGTGTTGTCTGATGGTGCTATTGATGACTCCTTCAATCACTTCACTGATGATTAGGAGCGGGCTGATTGCACGATAATTGGCCGGCTTAGATGTATCAGTTTCGATTTTAACTCCCGGGCCTCACATTACAATAGTGATTATAATCCAGTAGCACTTCATTGGCTTAGAATGTCCTGAGGATGTGAAGGGCGCTACATGAATGTAACTTCTTCCATTCTTTCATTAATATTTCTCAATGAGCTTCTTTAACCGGCAGAAATGTCAAAACAAAATGTTCCTCCAGCTGCAGAGTGTGCAATCCTGATTGAAAATGGCTGAACAGCGGCAGAGAAAAATCCAGATTTACCCACAATGGCTTGCATTTACTTTGGCCTATGACCGTAGTTACCTGCTTGAGAATGGCTCAAAGTGAATCGTAGGTAAAGGCGTTAACTTTCAAGATCAATGGCATTCCTACACAGCAGCCTGATCAGAATGGTCATAAGGAGATATTAGGACAGGTGACCAAAAGCTTGGTCAAAGAGGTAGGTTTTAAGGAGCGTCTTAAAGGAGGAGAGAGAGGCGGCGAGGTAGAGAGATTTAGGGAGGGAATTCCAGAGCTTAGGGTCTAGGCTTAGGGCCTAGGCTGCTGAAAGCATGGCCGCCAATGGTGGAGCGATTAAATGCGAGGATGCGCAAAAGGGCAGAATTGGAGGATATCGTCAGCAAAAGCAGAAGAGAAAATTGGGGAGGGGGTCAAGAATCTGTGTTTTCTTAAATCTCCTTCCCCCCACCGCCCCCCCCCCAACCATAGACCTGCAAACTACGCCTTACAAAATAGATTAGCGTCAGTAAAGATTATATAAGACATTTACAGTGCAACTTCTCTCACTGAATCTTTCTGGAAATCAGGCATTTTGAATATTATAATTGTGTCTTTGTGCGAATGTCATTGCTGCAATTTGTATAAAAGTCCATCAGATGTAACAGAGCACACAGTATTATTCCCGGTCTGTTCAAAGGCCATTTTACATGCAATTTCCTAACCTTTAGGTAACCATGGTTACCACATCATTAGAAACTACTTTATTCAAAGTTCTACCCTGGGTCAGTTAAAGAAAATGGCCTTACAGATGTTAAATTAAATCAAGCTAGCTCCTGAGTGTCACTGGTGGAATACAAGGGGCACCGTCTGCTCCTGGCACATTCCTTTTATTTACATTGCAAAATCAGTCACAATTTGTGTTGTGAGAAAATTAATATGTCATGGGAAATCTGTGCTAGAGGGTGTCAGGTTCTCTCTGCCCAGGTTAGTTCTGTCTCTACAACTTTCCTGCAAACTTCTAAAGCTGTTGACTCTTGTTGGGGTACGGTACAATGGGTGCCATTAGTTTCCCTGTTCACTCTTTTTGGGGTACGGCACAATGGGTGCCACCAGTCTTCCTGTTGACTCTTGTTGGGGTACGGTACAATGGGTGCCACCAGTCTCTCTGTTAACTCTTGTCGGGGTACGGTACAATGGGTGCCACCAGTCTCTCTGTTAACTCTTGTCGGGGTACGGTACAATGGGTGCCACCAGTCTCTCTGTTGACCTTTGTTGGGGTACGGTACAATGGGTGCCACCAGTCTCTCTGTTAACTCTTGTTGGGGCATGGTACAATGGGTGCCACCAGTCTCTCTGTTGACTTTTGTTGGGGTACGGTACAATGGGAGCCACCAGTCTTCCTGTTGACTCTTTTTGGGGTATGGTACAATGGGTGCCATTAGTTTCCCTGTTAACTCTTGTTGGGGCACCGTACAATGGGTGCCACCAGTCTCTCTGTTGACTTTTATCGGGGTACGGTACAATGGGTGCCACCAGTCTCTCTGTTAACTCTTGTTGTGGTACGGTACAATGGGTGCCACCAGTCTCTCTGTTAACTCTTGTTGTGGTACGGTACAATGGGTGCCACCAGTCTTCCTGTTGACTCTTTTTGGGGTATGGTACAATGGGTGCCATTAGTTTCCCTGTTCACTCTTTTTGGGGTACGGCACAATGGGTGCCACCAGTCTCTCTGTTAACTCTTGTTGGGGTACAGTACAATGGGTGCCACCAGTCTTCCTGTTGACTCTTTTTGGGGTATGGTACAATGGGTGCCATTAGTTTCCCTGTTCACTCTTTTTGGGTTACGATATCAAGGGTGCCATCAGTCTCCGGTACAATGGTTATCATTATCGTTCTGTGGGTACCAGCCGTCCCCCTGCTGGTCTTCCAGACTGGAAACTCTGACTCCCCCCGATCTCCCAGATCCCACGCTTGGATTCTTGCTGGTCCTGGACCTGAAGCTCTGGTTACTGCTGATCGCCCAGCCTGGAAGCCTAGACTCCTGCTGATTTTCTGACCCAAAGCTAAATGTTAGAGTTGCATTCTGTCTGGCACTCGATCTCCTGATACTCTATACTCTACTGGAGCAAGAACTCAGAACCTGTGAAAAATCAATCAATTAAACTTTCAATTGTATTTTATCGTTTTTTTCCAAACTTAGTCCAAAATCCCATTAAAATCCTAGCTAATAAATGAGAGTGTGGATAATGGGAACATGGATAATGATAGTGCGGATAATGGGAGTACAGATAAGTGGAATGTGGGTAATGGGAGTGTGGATAGGGTGATACCAGAACTGAGAGGTTATACCTATCAGGAAAGATTGAACAGGCTGGGGATTTTTTTCTCTAGAAATGAGAAGACTGATAGATGTCTTTAAGATTATGAAAGGGTTTGATAGGGTAGACACAGAGAAAATGTTTCCACTTGCGGGGGAGACCAGAACTAGGGGCCATCAATATAAGATAGTCACTAATAAATCTAATAGGGAATTCAGGAGAAACTTCTTTACCCAGAAAGTGGTTTGAATGTGGAACTCACTACCACAAGGAATAGTTGAAGTGACTAGCATAGATGAATTTAAGGGGAAGCTAGACAAACGCATGAGGGAGAAAGGAATGGAAGGATTTGCTGATAGGGTTAGATGAAGTAGGGAGGGAGAAGGCTCGTGTGGAGCATAAACGCTGGCATGGACCTGTTGGGCCGAACGGCCTGTTTCTGTGCTTTACATTCTTTGTAATTCTATGTAATGAAATGTGGATAATGGAAATGTGGACAATGGGAGTTTAGGAAATGGGAGCGTGGGCGATGGGAATATAAGTGATGGGAATGTGGATAATGGAAGTTCAGTTAATGGTAAGCCCAGATAATGAGGATTACTGACAATTGAGGTTGGACTATATCTAATTTTGGAGACTCTTTTAAAATTTCACACTGAGAGTTTTTTTTAGTGCTGTTGGATGCCATAGTAACCAAAACGTTGCTTATTTTTCTTTGGTTAAGCCTTCTTACTGAAAATGCAGCATGTTTTTTTTGTCTTATGCCTTGTTATGAATGGTAAGCTTGAAAAGTTTCATGATGGAACTGAATAATTCAAAAATATTAAAACACTCTGGAGAAAGTGAATTATGAATATATCGTGAACACCTTGCCTCCTTATAAACCAGCAAATAAATGTTGTGGTTTGTTAATATATTCTAATACACATCCTCAAGCATATTAGATTAGGAAATCATATTATATATTAATGTTCTTATAACCAACACTGCCTGCCTTGCTCTTAAATCGCATTGGGGTTGAATTGCCCTGTGATATTAATGATTTATTATAAGCAAGTTTTTTATATTAACAAATGTGGTAAAATAAATTAGTTAATATTAAAAAAAGAAGCAGGAATTTGCATTTATATAGCACCTCATCACATTCGCACGATGTTCCGATGCACTTTACAACCAATGAGTTACGTCTGCAGTGTAGTCACTGTTGTAACATACGCAAATGAGGCAACCAATTTGCCCACAGCAAGGACCCGCCATCAGCAAATGAGATAAATCATAGAACCATAAAATGATACAGCACAGAAGGAGGCCATTCGGCCCATCGGGCCTGTGCCGGCTCTTTGAAAGGGCGATCCATTTAGTCCCATTTCCCTGCTCTTTCCCCATGGCCCTGTAAATTTTTTCTCTTCAAATATTTATCCAATTCCCTTTTGAAAGCCACAATTGAATCTGCTTCCACCGTCCTTTCAGGCAGTGCATTCCAGATCATAACAACTCGCTGCGTAAAAAATTCACCTCATCTCGCTTCTGGTTCTTTTGCCAATTACCTTAAATCCGTGTCCTCTGGTAGCTGATCCTTTTACTCACTGGAAAGTTTCCCCACTACCGACGTAAGGTTGACTGGCCTGTAATTGCTGGTTTTATCCCACTCCCCCTTTTTGAACAGCAGTGTAACATTTGCAACCTCCAGTCCTCTGGCACCACTCCCATATCTAAGGAGGATTGGAAAATTGTGACCAGAGCTTTTGCAATTTCCAACCTTACTTCTCTCAACAACCTAGGATGCATCCCATCTGGACTGGGTGACTTTTCAACTGCTTTTGCTGATGTTGGTTGAGGGATAAATGTGTTACCTACATTACAACAGTGACTACACTTCAAAAAGTACTTCATTGGCTGTAAAGCGCTTTGGGACGTCCTGAGGTTGTGAAAGGCGCTATATAACTGCAAGTCCTTTTGTTTCTCTTTTTAGCATTTTGCATCTGCCCAGAACATGAGTGGATTTTCTCTGTATGCCGTACAGTAGTAATTTTGCAAGGCCCTACTGTCACCATGCTGCTGGTGTGAAACCTCGCTAGAAATGAGGGCGCATTGGGGATACATTTATGGCCCAATTCTTGACCTTTGCTCGCTGCTGATGAGGCTGCTCTTGGGCAGCAGAACCTGATGAATTTGCTCCTTAAATTTTTGTTTTCTTTTGTTTTCTCAGAGTCTGCATCTCTCTCTGAACGCCCACAAGACTGAACACCAACAAAGAAAAGTATAGGAACCATGAATATTTTAGCAAAATATCGAAGTAGGAGCTGGTTATGGGTGGAATGCCTCATTAATCCACAGTGAGACTTTCACAATGGGCTCAAGCATTGAAAAAGTGCTGGTTTTGAAATGGCCACTTGCAGCTCCATGCTGGATGCATCTGCTCTGTTGTTTGTTAGCCCTATGATGATCTACTTTTATAAATACTACAACTTGTTACTGGTTTATTAATGTGACAGGCTCTTTCTCTCTCTCTCTCTCTCTCTCGCCACTTTGCAATACAGAGCGGCTTCTCGCAGTCAGGTGACTGCCAGAGGCAATTCTGAAGCATAGATGAGCCAACACCAACAATGCTGGAGGCTTCATCACCCGCCTGGGAAGGGGGAAGGAGGAGATCTTCGTTGACCACAAAGTACCCGCAGCAGCAAAGCACTTCCGGTGGCTGTACTTGCATTGAATCCAGGCTCTGCCTGTGGGCCGGCTCACACTGGAGATGTTTTTGGTCCTTCTACTTGTGAACAATGCCTTGCGTAGCTTTGCAGTTCCTGTAAAATTGCGTTCTACGCCTTCCGAGGATCTATTGCACACCCCCCCACAAATTTTACAACGTACTCGCTTACTCCGTTGCTGACAAAATCCGCCCTGCAGTTAAATGGGGCGATTCAACAAACGAAAACAACTGGTTAGGCCTCAACTGGAGTATTGTGTCCAATTCTGGGCACCACACTTTAGGAAGGATGTCAAGGCCTTGGAGAGGGTGCAGAGGAGGTTTACTAGAATGGTACCAGGGGTGCGGGACTTCAGTTATGTGGAGAGACTGGAGAAGCTGAGGGTTCTTCTCCTTACAGCAGGGAGATTTGATAGAAGTGTTGAAAATCATGAAGGGTTTTGATGGAGTAGATAGAGAGAAACTGTTTCCAGTGATGGAAGGGTCGGTAACCAGAGGACACAGATTTAAGGTAATTGGCAAAAGAACCAGAGGGGAGGTGAGGAGAATTTTTTTTACGCAGTGAGTTGTTATGATCTGGAATGCACTGCCTGAAAGGGCGGTGTAAGCAGATTCAATAATAACTTTCAAAAGGGAATTGGATAAATATTTGAAGGGGAAAAATTAGCAGGGCTATGAGGAAAGAGCAGGGGAGTGGGACTAATTGAATAGCTCTTTCAAAGAACCAACATAAACACGATGGGCCGAATGGCCTCCTTCTGTGCCATATCATTCTATGATTCTACGACTCTCTGATTCTAACAACAACTTGTATTTTTACAGCATTTATCACACAAACAAATATTCCAAGGCACTTCCTTGATTGGTGTGAGGACCATGGACACAGCGCCAGGAAGAGAGATTAGGAGGTGTGACTGAAAGCTCGGCTGAAGAGATGGCTTTGGGGAAGGTTCTTACTGGGGCGAGGCAGAGGTGGAGAGGATGAGGGAGGGAATTGAAGAGAAATGGACCAAGACGGCTGCAGGCTGCTGCCAATAGAAAGAAAAGAAAGAACTTCCATTTATATAGCGCCTATCACGACTCAGGATGTCCCAAAGTGTCGTACAGCCAATGAAGCACTTTTGAAGTGTAGTCACTGTTGTAATGTCCCACAAGCATCAATGTGATAAAGACCAGATAATCTGTTTTTAGTGACGTTGGTTGAGGGATAAATATTGGCCAGGACACTGGGGAGAACTCCCCTGCTCTTCTTCAAAAAGTGCCAGGAGATCTTTTACATCTCCCCGAGAAGGCAGACGGGCCTCAGTTTAATGTCTTATCTGAAAGACGGCATCTTCAACAGAGAAGCACTCCCTCAGTACTGAACTGGAGTGTCAGCCTAGATTTTGTGCTCAAGTTTCTGGAGTGGGAACGAAACCCATGACCTTGCCTCTCAGATTTGAGAGTGCTACCAACTGAGCCATGGCTGTTGGGGCAAATGGAGGGGTAGGGTACATTATGCCTGGATTCAGCACAATCTTGGAACTGATGGGTTATTCCCTTAGATATACCAATTTTCTTTATTTTCCACTTTGGGAAAATACATTTCCTGATAAATTCTAGTATGTCCAGGCATTCTATAGCCACGGGAGTTTCTGCATTTGTTTCAAGGAGGCCACTGCTTATCCTGAGGCACTTGACTCTTCCACTCTGTGGAGACAGGACAATCAGCCACACACTGTGATGAACCAGGGTGAGTGATCCTTTTATTCTTCATACTCTCTCTCTCTCTCTCTAAAAGGTCTCAGCGCTGAATCAATTACTGTTAATTTATGAGAAACATGTTACTTCCAGTGGTTTCCAGGCTAGTTGCATTTGCCTGTAATTACTTTATTACAAATGGATGAGTCCAATTAATGCACTTACAGGATTCTCACCAGCAGCATATCCCAATTATGTCTCTGCCTCACCTCCTTTGAGTGGCCATTGCTCCCACTAAGAAGGTTAAACTCTGAAGAGCTCACCTTTGATGCTGCCATTTAGAAAATAATGGGGAACTTAATTTCCTCTGTGGCTATTTTTAGCACGCTGGCCGGTGCATTCTTGTGAAACCCCCGCCCGTGTTGTTTTATTTACGCAGCCAATGGCATGGTTCAGATTAAATCTAGCAACGTTGTGGGAACGAGGTCATCTCCAAGTTCCCCTCCCCATCCTGGGTTAGGCATGCTTCATCGTCGCTGGGTCAATGTCCTGGAATTCCCTTCCCAACACCATCACCATCACCACGAGGAATGCAACTCTTCGAGGAGAAGAACGCGCCATCGTCACCTCAGGACAACTAGGGATGGCCAACATGGATGATACCAGAACTGAGAGGATATACTTATCAAGAAAGAGTAAGCAGGCTGGGACTCTTTTCTCTAGGAAAGAGAAGGCTGAGGGATGACCTGATAGAGGTCTTTAAGATAATGGAAGGGTCCGATAGGGTAGATGTAGAGGAAATGTTTCCACTTGTGGGGGTGTCCAAAGCTAGAGGTCATAAATATATGATAGTCATTAATAAATCCAATAGAAAATTCAGGAGAAACTTCTTTAGCCAGAGAGTGGTTAGAATGTGGAACTCGCTATCGCAAGCAGTAGTTGAGGCAAATAGCATGGATGCACTTAAGGGGAAGCTAGATAAACACATGAGGGAGAAAGGAATAGAAGGGTATGCTGATAGGGTTAGATAAAGTAGGGAGGGAGATGGCTCGTGTGGAGTACAAATGCCATCATAGACCAGCTGGGCCGAATGGCCTGTTTCTGTGCTGTAGATTTGCGTCCTTGCCACATTTTTTTATAAAATCCCAATGTCCTGTGATCCCCTGATCCGATACTTTGGGACAGGCCCTCATCGAAAGCTCTCCTCGGAAAATTGCCAGCACGCATCCCATGATATTCCATCCACTGAAGCTAATGGACAGAAGGTCACAGATTACATGCCCACGATTTTCCCGGATGCGCAGTGGTCCAGGATGGAGACTCCGGATCGTAGCATCGCCCCCACAGACAAGGACTGGCACTTTAACAGAACCTATTTATGGAGCGAAACATCCCAAGGCCTTTCGCAAACCTTCCAGCCTGAGGAGAATTTGACGTGAGGCACCGAAGATGTGACACGTTGGCCAGGAATTCGAGGATTGCTTTAGGGCCACAGAAACTTTGGATTTTGCACAAACCCTCTCAAAGGACTGCATAGAATTTCACAGCACTGAAACAAGCCATTCGGCCCAACTCCTACTCTCCCCTTGGCCTCCTTCAATCTAAATGAGTTTGCTGGCTGCTTCTTAATGTAATATTTCACTCTCTCTCTCTTACCCCCGCTCTTTTCCCGACTCGAAGAAGGGGGGAAGCTGTGATTGTCAGCGAGTCAACTCCAGGTAAACAAGTGTGAAAATTAGATGGAACACACTAATTCTTTCCATTTTTGCCTCACTGCTTGAGAAGTTGCTAAAATTCATTAACCAACCGCTGAAGTGTAAATGAGTGCTTATTGTCACCTCCCAGACTTTCTGTTTTGATGTTTCTCCGAGTCCCGTCTCTCAACCATTCGTGTCTGATGTGTGTAGCCAATTCCTCTCTGTTCTTGACATCGACAGATGTGACAGCCCCGATATGTGAGGAACTGGAAGCTTTTGTTATCCCGACAAAACATTTACAAAAAAAATACACACACGCACACACGCACACACTCATATAGATTAAGTTCGTTATCCTGCCTTTCACATAAAACAGCTCCAAACGTACTTTAATTGAATGATTCACACATCTTCCTGGTGAATCTCGTTTCCTCTGTAAAGCGTAACCAAGAAAAATGCATTGTGAACGATTTATTTTGCCAATGATTTATTTTGTCAACTAGAGTTTCCTCCTCAGGCCCATCCCGGAAGTTAGACCAGCAAATTCGCCCAATATCGCGCCCGTTTTGACGATGTCAAGTTACATCCCAAGTATCCTCCCAATCTCATCAGAATACGGCTGAACTTAAAATAAAAACAGAAAATGCAGGAGAAGCTCAGCGAGTGAGGCAGCATCTGTGGAGAAAGAAACAGTTGACGTTTCAGGGTCAGAGACCTTTCCTCAAAACTGGAAGATGTTAAAGAGTTAAAGTTTTTAAACAAGTACAGAGCCGGGGAAAGGGGTGAGGGTAGGGAGAGGAGGGGAGGAAAGAACAAAAGGGAAGGTCTGTGATAGGGTGGAGGGCAGGAGTGATTAAATGGCAAAAGGGATGATGGTGCAAGGCAAGGAGGGCGGGAATGGGACAAGTAAAGAAACAAAAGATGGGTCTAGAGTAGCTGTGAATGGCAACATCAGAACCATTACCAGCACTTGCTGTCCGAAGAAATGGGAGCAGTCATTATGATCTGAAGTTATTGAAATTAGTGTTGAGTCCGGGAGGTTGTAAAGTGCCTAAACGAAAGATGAGGTGCTGTTCCTCGAGCTTACGTTGAGCTTCATTGGAACAGTGTAAGAGGCCGAGGACAGAGAGGTCAGAGTGGGAGTAGGACGGGGAATTACAATGGCAAGCGGCCAGCAGGTCAGGGTATACACTTGCGGACAGAGTGGAGATGTTCAGCAAAGCGATCACCCAATCTGCGTTTGGTCTCCCCAATGTAGAGGAGACCGCATTGTGAGCAGAGGATACAGTATACTAAATTGAAAGAAGTAGAAGTTAATCGCTGTTTCACCTGAGCGTAAATCAATGTAAACAATCGGGGCCCAAGGAAGCACCGAACCCTCATCAGTATATTTCTTCATTAGGTATGAAAATTTAAGTTTCAACTCGTTTCACCATCATTCATATACATCAGGCACAGTATGTTTAGGAACAAGCCTCCAGTCCTACAACCCTCCGAGATCTCTGCGCTCCTCCAATTCTGGCTTCTTGCGCATCCCCGATTTCCAACGGTCCACCATTGGTGGCCGTGCCTTCGGCTACCTAGGCCCTAAGCTCTGGAATTCCCTCCCTGAACCACTCCGGTCTTTCTACCTCTTTCCTTCTTCAAGTCGCTCCTTAAAACCTACCTCCCAAACTTTTGGTCACCTGTCCTAATGGGCTCGATTTGCAAATGGCGGTGGGCTGGCAGCGGGAGGGGTGGGGGTCAATGGGCGCGTGGGTAACCCGACTAATAAAATCTTATCGTTTCCCACGTAATCGCGAGTTAATTGATGGACCTTGACGTGGCTTCCGGGTTTGCCGTCCGAAAGCTGCGCAGCGGGCGGACCGCGCACCTGCATGAAAGGCTGTCAGCTGGAGAGGCTCTATTTAAAAGGCCATTGCTCCAAAGGCTTTTGCTGGAGCCAAGACCCAGAAATCACAAAGGAGCAGCACAGGGGAAAGGATGCTCCAAGATTTAATGATGCCTGACTGCAGCAGCTACTGGCCGGGGTGAGGAGGAGGAGGGAAGTGTTTTACCTGGCGGACGGAAGGAAGTGCCCAGCCTCTGTCACCAAGGAGGCCTGGCTCAAGGTGATAGAGAAGGTCACCAGCAGCAGCAACATCTCCCGCACCTGGCTCCAGTTCAGGAAACGTTTCAATGACCTAACTAGGTCAGTAAAAGTGAGTACACTTACTGATTCTCCTACATTCCGTGTTCCACGTCACCGCGCCCACCCCACCTCACGTCATTCTGCACTGCCAAGACTACTCCATCACATCACTCCTCACACCCACTTAAGGCTCATCCTCAACTTACCTGCACTTCCTGAGCACTTCCTCACCTCCCCATTAGTCACCCCACCACTGCCACTCACCCCAATCCTCATCCAACGTCATGTCTCTGTCTCACACTCACCCTCTGATGCATGTCTTTCACGGTCATCCTCACCGAAAGCAATGCATTCATCGGCTGACCACTTCACCATCACTCACTCACACATCTGTACTTTCTCTCCTACGAGAAGAGAGCGCAAAATGCACGCAAGAGGGCGAGGACCGGAGAGGGACCACAACAAATAGTGGTCCTCACAGACACGGAGCAGGAGACCCTGCAGATCAGCCGCACCCTCGAGTGCCTGTCCGTCAGGGACGCCGAGACTGGCACCCCACAAAAGTCTGGTGACACAACTTTAACATTCATCACACACAACATGAATTGACGTTAACAATGACTGGCATGTTGAACACCTCAGTATGTTCATCGCAAAATGACATATCTGTGATGATGCTTAATATTGCCTTCTGTTATTCCCATCCCAAGTCCCGGGGTCGGGATCATTTAAATAATAGGGGCAGCCTCCTGCACCCACAGTGGTGCAACAGGGGTGCTCACTCTGGGGGGCTTCCTGTCACTTTGAGAGGGAGAAACCAGTGACCGCTCGGGCTGAGGATCAAAAGGTGCTCAGTTTTTTTTAATCCTTTACCTCGGCGACATTAGGCCCCTGTTACTACAGTAATCAACAACTTGCATTTATATAGCGCCTATAACCAAGTAAAACATCCCAAGGCGCTATACAGGAGCGTAATCAGAACAAAAATGGACACCGAGCCAAAGAAGAGGAATTAAGAGGGGTGAGCAACAGCTTGGTCTAAGAGGTAGCTTTTAAGGTGCCTCTTAAAAGAGCAGAGAGAGGGAGAGGCTGAGGGAGGGACTTCCCCCCTACTTAATCAAACCTTCCGGCCCTATTTGCCATTTTCCCTTTGAACTTGGGACCCACATTTTGCCCAGAATGGCACCAGGCAAGCTTTCAGAGACTCATTTGGTAGGGTTACTGCAGTAGCCTAGCAACGACCCTCTCTCCCCCCGCTATGCCCCCAAACTGCTGACAGGATGTTAGGGGAGTGGGCAACAGAAACGCCCATCTCCCCCGTCTTCCCTCTCCACCCACGCAGTTTAAGAGGGACAGAAGCTCAGCGGATTTGGGTTCAGCTCCGTTTCTCATCCCACGCTTCAGAATTGCACACTTTCTAACTCCACAACATTAAGCTGCCTTTTCTGTTTACCGGTGTTCACTGACCTGCTGTGTATTTACAGCTTTTTCAGTTTTTATTTGAGATCTTCAGCATGACTTCTCAAACTGTGCACACCTGAGGTAAATTTGCAGAACTGATAAACTGCCATAAAGCCTGTGGATGCTCGGAGAGAGGAACAGAAAAGGAAGGAAGGGAGGGAGAGATGCACTGTTAGTACGATATTGTGGATGGTTTAATATTTTCTAGATTAAATGCCGTTTCGTACCTCAAACTGGCACTTGTACAGTTTTTACACCAGACAGGCTGATGTTAGAATGGGTTGTCCAAAGAAATAGCCAGACACCAAGGACCTATTTTTAAACAAATGTCCACTTTTTCCTCACTTACTGGTGTATCTCATGAAGCAGAGGCGTCAGATATTAAGGTCATTAAAGCATTCAATTAATTTTCGTCAGCACAGAGCAAATCTCAGGAGTTCATGCCACGATTCCATTCCTATCCTGGCCCCTGTCTGCTTTCGAATTTATTGGGATTGAATCTTAGACCTTCTTGTCATTATGGCTCAGTGGCTGCGTGAAGCATCCAGTTTAAAAACAATTAGAGCTATTTCGCTCGAACCACAGCAGGCCAGAATTGGTGGCTTTGTGTTGTGGCTTTGCCAATGTACTCAGTTGTCAGACATGGCTCAGTAGGTAGCACTCTCATCGCTATCCGAATATAGATTGGGATAGTAACAGTGTAAGGGGCAAAGAGGGGGCGGAATTTTTGAAGTGTGTTGAGGAGAACTTTCTTGACCAGTACGTTTCTGGCCCAACGAGGAAGGAGGCATTGCTGGATTTGGTTCTGGGGAATGAGGTGGGTCAAGTGGAGCAAGTGTCAGTGGGGGAACATTTAGGGAACAGCGATCATAGAATCATAAGGTTTAGATTAGCTATGGAAAAGGACATGGACCACTCTAAAGTAAAAAATTGGAGGAGGGCCAATGAGAACGGATCTGGCCCGGGTAAATTGGAGATAGTCCAGGTACAGTCTAGGTACATTCCCACAAGGGAGAAAGGTAGGGCAACTAAAGCCGGAGCTCCCTGGATGACAAAAGAGATAGGGAGTAAGATGAAGCAAAAAAAAGGGGTTTATGACAGATGTCAGGTTGATAATACAAGTGAGAACCAGGCTGAATATAGGAAGTTCAGAGGGGAAGTGATAAAGGAAATAAAAGGGGCAAAGTGAGTATGAGAATAGACTCTTAACATGTTCCTGTTCTGACGAAAGGTCTTCGACCTGTAACGTTAACTCTGTTTCTTTCTCCACAGATGCTGCCTCACTTGCTGAGCTTCTCCAGCATTTTCTGTTTTTATTATATGAGAATAGACTGGCGGCTAACATAAAAGAGATTCCAAAAGTCCTCTATATGCATATAAATAGTAAACGGGTAGTAAGAGGAGGGGTGGGACTGATTAGGGACCAAAAGGTTGACCTACGCATGGAGGCAGAGGACATGGCTGAGTTACTAAATGAATACTTTGTATCTGTCTTTACCAAGGAAGAAGATACCGCCAAAGTCACAATAAAAGGGGAGGTAGTTGAGATACTGGATGGGCTAAAAATTGATAAAGAGGAGGTACTAGAAAGGCTAGCTCTATTAAAGTAGATAAGTCACCCGGTCCAGATGCGATGCATCCTAGGTTACCGAGGGAAGTAAGGGTGGAAATTGCAGAAGTACTGGCCATAATCTTCCAAATCATCCTTAGATACGGGGGTGGTGCCAGAGGACTGGAGAATTGCAAATGTTACACCCTTTACAAAAAAGTGTGTAAGGATAAACCCAGTAACTACAGGCCAGTCAGTTTCACCTCAGTAGTGGGGAGACTTTTAGAAATGATAATCCGGGACAGAATTAGCAGTCACTTGGACAAGTGTGGATTAATAAAGGAAAGCCAGCATGGGTTTGTTAAAGGCAAATTGTGTTTAATCACGTTGATTGAGTTTTTTCAAGAGGTAACAGAAAGGGTTGATGAGGGCAATGCGGTTGATGTGGTGTATATGGACTTCCAAAAGGCATTTGATAAAGTGCCACATAATAGGCTTGTCATCAAAGTAGAAGCCCATGGAATAAAAGGGGCAGTGGCAGCATGGATACAAAATTGACTAAGTGACACGAAACAGAGAGTAGTGGTGAACGGCTGTTTTTCAGACTGGAGGGAAGTATACAGTGGTGTTCCCCAGGGGTCTGTACTAGGACTTTTCTTGATATATATTAAGGACTTGGACTTGGGTGTACAGGGCACAATTTCAAAATCTGCAGATGACACAAACTTGGAAAGGTAGCGAACAATGAGGAGGACAGTGATAGACTTCAAGAATATATAGACAGGCTGGTGGAATGGTGGACACATTGCAGATAAAATTTAACGCAAAAAAGTGTGAAGTGATACATTTTGGTAGGAAGAACGAGGAGAGGCAAAAGAAACTAAAGAGTACAATTCTAAAAGGGGTGCAGGAACAGAGAGATCTGGGGGTATATGTGCACAAATTGTGGACCGGAGTTCCTCAGGGCAGTGTCCTAGGCCCGACCATCTTCAGCTGCTTTATCAATGACCTTCCCTCCATCATAAGGTCAGAAGTGGGGATGTTCGCTGATGATTGCACAGTGTTCAGTTCCATTCGCAACCCCTAGAAAATGAAGCAGTCTGTGCCCGCATGCAGCAAGACCTGGACAACATTCAGGCTTGGGCTGATAAGTGTCAAGTAACATTTGTGCCAGACAAGTGCCAGGCAATGACCATCTCCAACAAGAGAGAGTCTAATCATCTCCCCTTGACATACAATGGCATTACCATCACGGAATCCCCCACCATCAACATCCTGGGGGCCATTGACCAGAAACTTAACTGTCTAAATCCTGGCACTCCCTACCTAACAGCATTGTGGGAGAACCTTCACCACATGGACTGTAGCGGTTCAAGAAGGCGGCTCACCACCACCTTCTCAAGGGCAATTAGGGATGGGCAATAAATGCTAGCCTTGCCAGCGCGCCCATACCCCATGAATGAATATAAAAAATTGTTGAAGGTGGCAGGGCAGATTAAGAAAGCTGTTAAAAAAGCATACGGGATCCTGGGCTTTATAAGTAGAGGCATAGTGTACAAAAGCAAGGAGGTTATGATGAATCTTTATAAAACACTGGTTCGGCCACAACTGGAATATTGTGTCCAGTTCTGGGCACCGCACTTTAGGAAAGATGTGAAGGCCTTAGAGAGGGTGCAGAAGAGATTTACCAGAATGATTCACTGGATGAAGGACTTCAGTTATGTGGTTAGACTGGAGAAGCTGGGGTTGTTCTCCTTAGAACAGAGAAGGTTGAGAGGAAATTGATGGAAGTATTCAAAATCATGACAGGTCTAGGCAGTGTAGATAGAAAGAAACTGTTCCCATTGGTGGAAGGGTCAAGAACCAGAGAACATAGATTTAAGGTGATTGGCAAAAGAACCAAAGGCGATGTGAGGAAAAACATTTTTACACAGCACGTGGTTAGGATCTGGAATGCACTGCCTGAGGGGATGGTGGAAGCAGATTCAATCATGGCTTTCGAAAGGTAATTGGATAAGTACTTGAAAGGAAAAAATTTGCAGGGCTATGGGGATAGGGCGGGGGAGTGGGACTAGCTGGATTGCTCTTGCCAGCATGGACTCGATGGGCCAAATGACCTCCTTTCATGCTGTAACCATTCTATGATTCCATGAGAAGGTTTGTGGTTTCAAGTCCCACTCCAGACACTTGAGCACAAAATCTAGGCTAACACTGCAGAGCAGTACTGAGGGAGTGCTGCACTGTCAGTAGGTGCTGTCTTTTGGATGGGATGCTTGACTGAGGCCTCTCAGAGTGGACGCATAAGATCCCATGGCACAATTTGGAAGAAGACCAGGGGAGTTCTCCCCGGTGTCCTGGCCAATATTTATCCCCCAACCAACATCACTAAATAAGCAGATTGGGGGCTAAAATTGGGCCACGTAGCACCCTAAGGACCCAAAATGATGTCTGCGTGCATGTGCATACTAACGGCGTGATGTGCGCAAGACGCCATATTGGTAAAGGCATTTGCGCATGCGCAGTTAATGAACGCCGGCAACATGTAAAGTCGGGAGATTATGCAGTAGATCAGTGTGCAACGCTGATTTAAAGGGACAGATGTGATTTTGGAACACCATTCTCCAGCCAATGCACAGTCTTAACCTCACACAGCTGCACAGATCTTAAACTGCTTGGTCGACCCCCCTCCACCAGCGCTATTTAAAGGTATCATGCAGGATTTACAGGTTAGTTGCTGGATTATTGATTCTGGCTGCTGATGCATTTGTACCTGTTTTTGGAGGTCTCCTATACTTGAATACTGGGACGAGGGGACGTAGCCTAAAAATTAGAGCCAGGTCTTTCAGGAGTGAAGTTAGGAAACACTTCTACACACAAAGGGTGGTAGAAGTTTGGAACTCTCTTCCACAAACGGCAATTGATGCTAGCTCAATTGTTAATTTAAAACCTGAAACTGATAGATTTTTGTTAACCAAAGGTATTAAGGGATATGGGGCTAAGGCGGGTATATGGAGTTAGGTCACAGATCAGCCATGATCTCATTGAATGGCGGAACAGGCTCAAGGGGCTAAATGGCCAATCCTATATTCTTATCATAAAGTTTCAATACTCTGCAGGGAGTGGGCTGGCCTTGCTGACAGGCAACAACAAGGGCACTGGCAGAGTGGCAGGGGTGGGACAGGAATGCTGTCATCCTGAGAGAGGACAGCAGGTTCGTGTTCCATGGAGCCACTGCCACTTCTGCCTTCTGTGATGCGCCAACTTTCTCCTGCAAGAAAGCGGGAAGTGTGTTGGTGAGTGTCCCGCTAGATGTTTGGGTGACGTGGCTGTCATGGTTGAATAGCTGCCAATGTGTGTGACCTGTGAGTTGTGGGTGTGCGGCTTGCAACAGTGGTAATGTGTGAGGGTGAGATGAAGCATCTGTTTGGAAGAATTGAGTTCTGATTGAAAGAGTTTGTTGGTAGGTGGGTGATGGGGAGTGCAATGCTGAGGAACCTTTATTCAATATTTTGAAGGAATTCAACAGTTTGTAAACATAACTATGGGACCTGCATGTATGTTATACATGTACAATTTCTGACCTCCATTCAGACTCCGTTCAGACTCGTTTCTTATATTTTGAAAATACAAGAGTCCCACAAACTTTGAGCAGCCAAGTTGTTGCTCATTATGAATTCCAGAGTTCCCATCATCACCGTGCTTCACTATATTGCAGCACAGATTCACTTCACCATTGACTTTCACCATTTCCTGGAGCCACAGTGCACCTTCCCTTTAAGAGGTGCAGGCTGCCTTTAAGTAGTGCTAGCCACTCGCGATATCTGGGCCATCTACTGGTGCGTGCAGCCACTCAACAACGCAGCAATCACTGAAATCACCAGGCAGCACGAATATTACATGCTGCCTGCAGCTCAATGACCGGGCCCAGGTTATTTGTATACTCCGATCCCCACGCCCGATTTCAGGGGCTAACCAACATAACACCCAAACATCTGGTCATTATCGCACGGAAAAGAAAACATTCCCTCCTGCACCAGAGAATTTGTGAGGTAGGCCTATCTAATGTCCCGAAAGCTAAGTGAGATTTGCAGACTGCCTCTTTAAACATCAAAAAGGAGAATCCTAGGAATGTCCAACGCCCAGTTCCTGTGCCACACGCCCAGCGTAAGAACCAGAAAATGAGGCAGAAGGTGTTGTGGCATTGCTTCGCATCATATAAATGAGATTTAAACGCTCCCATCTATTTCAGCTTTGGCCTATAAATGCACGTTAGACGCAAAAGGGGCAGAAACCCAACATACCAGACCACCACTGCTTTTTCTGTTTTTTTTATTCGTTCATGGGATGTGGGCATTGCTGGCGAGGCCGGCATTTATTGCCCATCCCTAATAAAATTTATTAGGGATGGGCAATCATTTATTTCCTATCCCTAATGACCAACAAAACAGGCAATGTGAGTGTTAGGAGCAAGAAAATCGGTCCCATAAATTTCATATGGAAACCATTTCATCCGCCACAGGTAAAAATCTTTAATTGCTACCTATTTTTTAATCTTTTATTCATTCTCAGGCTGTGGGCATCACTGGCAAGGCTGGCATCTATTGCCCACCCCTAGTTGCCCTGAGAAGGTAGTAGTGGGCTTTCATTCTTGAACCACTGTAATAAGCAGTTTAACACAACTGAGTGGTTTGTTAGGCCACTTCAAAGGGCAGTTAAACATCAACCACGTTGGTGGGGGACTGGAAGTCCATACAGGCTAGACACAGTAAGGATTTCAGGCTTCCTTCCCTAAAGGGCATTAGTGAATCAGTTGGGTTTGTTATGACAATCCAACACCTTTACTGATACCTGCTTTTTATTACAAATTCTCAAACTACCATGGTGGGATTTGAACTCATATCTCCTCAGTTATCAGTCTAGCTACTGGATTACTAGGCCAGTAACATAATCACCACACAACCATTCCCCATTGTGTCAAAGGGTCCTTGGTTCCAATATAAATTTCTATTAGAGACCTAACTTAAATGAAATAATTGACCTGACAAGAAAATTAATCTTATTGTTCAATTAAGAAAGAAATATTTCTAAACTTGAATGAGGTTGTCACTGTTTTATGAATACTTCTACTCCATTTACAGATCAAGAAGATTTAAAGGTACCATAGCGTCAGCTGGTACGTGAGCAGCATAAATGTACCACGATGGCTACCTTGGGAGTGAGTTACAAGGTTATATCGTAATTGAAGAGTCGATACGATGCCATTGGCACATAGAGAAACCTGCACGTAATTTATAGCCATCATCTGATCGCACTACAGCCTTAAACAATTTTCTCAAGTACCTCTTTGTAGTGTGACATCTGAAGTGTGACATCTAAAGTGTGGTATATGAAAGTGTGACGTACACATCACAAAATGTATATGTGTGCTCGGTGTTTCTCACAGTGAGTCGCAGGACGCACAACTTTATAACAAATGAACAAAGTGTGATGGGGAAAGTGTTAGCGGGATTTAAGTGCGTCACTTACAGGACGTGTATGTTGAATGCAAGACTTTTAATCTATTGTATATGGATTTGACGAATGCTGGACAATATTATAAAAGATACCAAATAAATTAAGATGAAGTAATCATTTCCTAGGTCACAAAAGGCAGCCAATCTGCCGGAAGTGACAAGAGATTTTGAAACATGTGAAAGATCGTGCTCATGACCCAGAAGAGATCTAATGAGGCAACAGCAAAACAAAAGCTGATTTTTCAAACCTTTGACCCGGGAAATGTCAGGAAAAGGGGAGGGCGCAAAGACCCGTCATTCTGGGGTCTCCGGAGCTTCCCTGGAAGTGCGAGGCTGAGCATGGGCTCACTGTAGATCCAGGCCTGGCGTTCAGATGTTAATGAAGTGGGAGGGGGTGTTCCCAGTTTCCGGCCTCTGCTTCCTGTTGTAATGTCTACAGGATCTCCAGACGCAAGAGCCCACCCCCCCACCTCCCAAAAATTTGGATGTGAGATTGTGTCGGGACTCTCTCCAGATCACAGGAGTATCAGAAGCAAGCCAAAGAGGTCTTTGTTTTCAGGGACTCACAGATTTTCGGTCCATGGACCATTTTTGGCTGCTGGCCTCTCAGACCTGCAGCTTTGCTCTTACTGTTCATTTTAAAATGTGAGAGACAGCACAATAAATATCATTTATTTCTCATACACTGAGATAGGTTTTTAAGGCAATTATTTCTATATGTACTGGAGATATAGAGCTATCCAGCACTGTTGTAAACATAGAGAACGCAGAATGGCACAAGCAGTGCAACTGTTCTTGTAGGACTCAAGGAAAAATCCTTAGATTTTGCTAGTTGAGTTAGCATCAACTGTAATATGAAGACCAGAACTGTTCACAGTACTCCAAAAGTGGTCTAACCAATGTTCTATACAAGCTTAACATAATGTCTCTGATTGAATTCTCCTCCCATGTAGATCTGCTATTATCAGGTCACCACTTCCTCCAATGGTATTTGAATGAATATATTTTAAATTGTTATGAAAAGAAATACGACAAATGTAGGAAATCTGAAATGAGAACAGAAAACTCTAGAGAAAAGAAAGGCAAGTTAACCATTTGGGAGGGATGCTTTCTTGAGTTTGACTCTTCATCAACGTTTGTGTGTGTGTGTGTTTCTCATGTAAATTGAGCCTCGAATGATATTAGCCAGACTCAGGTATCAAATCCATGTGTTGGGTTTTAAACAGAGCAGCCATGTGGGCAATTCTCTACATGGAATTACATAGAATGTACAGCCCAGGAACAGGCCATTCTGCCCAACTGGTCCATGCCAGTATTTATGGTCCACATGAGTCTCCTCCCACCCCTCTTCATCTAATCCAATCAGCGTAACCTTCCATTCCTTTCTCCCTC
This sequence comes from Heptranchias perlo, assembly GCF_035084215.1. Lineage (NCBI taxonomy): Eukaryota > Metazoa > Chordata > Chondrichthyes > Hexanchiformes > Hexanchidae > Heptranchias > Heptranchias perlo. The sequence goes on from NC_090330.1 coordinate 7,881,979, forward strand.
ATGTGGTTATCTAGCTTCCCCTTAAATGCATCTATGCTATTCGTCTCAGCTACTTCTTGTGGTAGTGAGTTCCACATTCTCACCACTCTCTGGGTAAAGAAGTTTCTCCTGAATTTTTATTGGATTTATTAGTGACTATCTTATATTTATGGCCCCTACTTTTAGTCTCCCCCAAAAGTGGAAACATCTTCTCTACCCTTCATAATCTTAAAGACCTCTTATCAGGTCACCCCTCAGCCTTCTCTTCGCTAGGGAACACAGCCACAACCTGTTCAATCTTTCGTGTTGGCATAACCTCTCAGTTCTGGTATCATCCTTGTAAATCTTTATTCTACCTTCTCCAGTGCCTCTATGTCCTTTTTGTAGGAACATAGGAACAGGAGTAGGCCAGTTAGCCCCTAAATCACACTGCAAGTCGTATCATAACAAACACCACACAGTGGAACCAAACAAAACATTTTTGTTCATGCGTGGCAGTGGGATTCAGTGGGCAATACAGAAGGAGACAGGCAGCAGGCAGTATTTATACTGGAGGACATCCAAATCATATACTAACACAACTTGTGACGCCCAAGTCTAAACATGGATTCCTAACTATTAACTTTGATGGGTACCATCTATAGATGAAAACAAAAGTGCTCCCAGCTGACCCTTAATCAAGGCTGGACCTTGCATCAGCTTTCAATAACTGGTGTTTAAAATGATAAAGAGATTTAATAGGGTAGATATAGAGAAACTCTTTCCTCTGGTAAGGGAATCCAGAAGATAATCTTAAAATTAGAGCTAGGCCATTTAGGAGTGAAATGTGGAAGCATTTTTCACGCAAAGGGTAATGGAAATATGGAACTCTCTTCCCCAAAAGGGGGTGGATGCCGGGGAAATTGATATTTTCAAGACTGGGATCGATAGATTTTTGTTATGTAAGGGTATCAAGGGATATGGAGCAAAGTTAGATAAATGGAGTAAAGGTGCAGATCAGCCATGAATGGCAGAACAGGTTTGAGGGGCTGAATGGCCTACTCTTGTTCCTATGAGAATGTGGGTCTTCTCTGTTAGGATATTTTGATGTATTGACAGTCATATTATGGAAGATTTTCTTTCATGTCGGAAAGGGTAGAAGTTATTTTTCTTTCCGTTCTCCTCCCGCAAGAGCCTATGAAAACATTTTTTTCTCCCTTGAAGAGAAGTCTCTCATTGGTTTTAGCACAAAAGAATCACAATTCCGCCAACACAATTACAGCTCAAAACATGCCATTTCCTATGAAGAGCAAAACTGAACTGAAATGCACTTTAACTGAACCCTATATTTTTCTGCAAGGAATCCCTTTGCACAGCTCACAAAGGCTGTGCTTTGTACGCTGTACACTGGTACATGATTACAATCCAAGCCAAACGGCAGGGGATAGACTTTTCATTCAGTGGAATGACTGCGCTTCAGCTATGCTTTTTTTTGTTTTGTTTAAGTGGCAACTTGTCCTCTCTTTCTTCTTTTACACAGTGAGCTTTATCAGTGGAGACCTGGAGGATTCGTTTTTCTAAGGACCCCGCAAAACCTCCACCAACTGCGGAGGTCCTGCATGGGCCCTGGGCAACACAGTGTCAGAGGTTCATAGAGAGAATTGTATAGCGCTCGAACTGTCTCTGGCATTGTAATTATAATCGAGTGCACTGTGTAAAATAGCAGCTCTCTTTGCTGGGTCCTGTGATTGTAACAGTCAAAGCATTTTTGTGCAGATCAGAGAATTAAGAACTTTGGTATGCGTTGCACCTGTTTTTTGGGCGTAAAGCAGCCGCAAAGCATGTGGAATGACCTGCACCCAATCTGCACAGGCGTTGGTCCTGCTACTAAATTTGGGGGCTATTTTTTAGGCTTTAGGACCCTGGGATATGCCAATTAGAGGCCTCAATGTCTGTTAAGGACCTCTTTCGAAATTTCGCCAAAAAGGAAGAACTTGCATTTATATAGAGACTTTCATGATGTCCTAAAGTGCTTTACAGCCAATGAAATACTTTTTTGAAGTATATAGTTGTAATGTAGGAAACACGGCAGCCAATTTGTGCACAGCAAGGCTCCACAAACAGTATTGAGATAATGACCAGGTAATCTGTATTCTTTAGTGAACGTTTGTTGAGGGATAAACTTTGGCTAGAACACTAGGGAGAACTCCCCTGCTCTTCTTCGAATTGGTGCCATGGGATCTTTTGCGTCCACCTGAGAGGGCAGAGTTTGACGTCTCTATCTGAAAGGCAGTACCTCACTCCCTTAGCACTGCACTGGAGTGTCAGCCTAGATTATGTGCTCAAATCTCTGGAGTGGGACTTGAACCCACAACCTTCTGACTCAGAGGTGAGAGTGCTACCATCTGAGCCACGGCTGACGCCAATCTTGCCGCTGGGTGGTTAGGGATTATCTCATCTTGATGCATCAGAATTGTAAGGGACAGACTGGATGGACCAGCTGGTCTTTTCCTGTCCGACATTTTTTGTATGTTCGCATTTTCCGATGGACTCCTGCCAACGTTACAGTGGGGTTGCTTTAGATCAGCTGTGGATTTTCAGGACACCTGTCTTTTGAACGTTAAGTTAAGGGGGATCCATAAGAGTGTATTGATATTTGCAAAGGGTTCTGGGAATCATGTCAACATCTTCAAGGGTTTGAAAACTAGTTACGAAAAGTCTTCCTTGTTCTGATGAGTGGGCTGCACCTATCTGGCATTCTAAAATAATGATTTCTTCCACTAAATAAGTGCTGATTTCCTCAATTTTTGGACACTAAAATGAACTCCTCCAGACAGAAGGTGGGAGTTCGGCAAAGAGGCCATAGGAGAAGTTGGCCTGGATTTTCCACTTTGTATTTCGGCCCGCCCCCTCCATGTCTGCCTCAGATCTGATCTATTTTCCTGGGAAGTGGGCTCATTAGAGATGCACCGAAGGCTCCCGGTGGAATTTCCGACATCAAGCCCGTCAGTGCCAGCCAGGAGGTCACGGCAGCACCAGAAGGTCCAACAAGGGACTTGAAGGTGCAAAAGCACCCTGAAGATTGGAATACGATCAGGGTCTTCTTCAGGTAAGGTGGCCACTTTGCTAAACAGCTCTGTTCTGTCCGCCACTGTGACCCTAAAGTCTCTCACACCTGTCATTGCATTTCCATGTCCCAGTTCCATTCTGACCTCAACACGGTTCCAATGAAGCTCAATGCATGCTTGAGGAACAGCACCTTAGCTTTCTTTGTGATACTTTGCAGTCCTCTGGCCTTAATATTGACTTTAATAGCTTCAGACCTTATCTATGGCTCCCACTTTCTCTATGCCAGGAGGTACTTGCGATGCGGTTGGTGCCTCAGGTGTGGGGGAGAGATGAGTTGGCGCTGGGGGAGGGGACCCTCCATTGGAACGCTGCACTGGGGAAACAGTCTACATCCTGAATTCCGGCCTGCTTTTTTTCTTCTTCCAGGCTCCTGGAGCCTGATCCACTACACCAGCTTTTCCAGTTTCCATTTCAGACCAGCCTCACCCCACCACCATCTCAGCTATTCACATGGTCTCTGTGTCCCTTTAATGTCTCCCATTATGATTCCTATTGTTTTATGTTAACACCATCGAACCATCTCCTGTTTTCTATTTAAGCACCTTACAGGTCATTCTCACTTCACAGCAATGGCTGTAGAACTGCAGCCGTCATCATTATTCCATCTCCACATGGTAGAGAATGAGAAATGTTATGTATAAGAAGGGTGAGCCGTGCCTCAGTGGGTAGCTCTCTCGCCTCTGAGGCACAAGGTTGTGGGTTCAAGTTTCATTTCAGAGACTTGAGCATAAAAATCTAGGCTGACACTCCCAGTGCTGTTCTGAGGGAGTGCTGCACTGTCGGAGGTGTTGTCTTTCAGATGAGATGTTAAACCAAGGTCTGCTCTCCCAGGTGGATGTAAAAGATCCCATAGCACTATTTGAAGAAGAGCAGGGGAGTTCTCCTTGGTGTCCTCACCAATATTTATCCCTCAATCAACATCACTATATATAGATAAACCAATCATTATCTCATTGTTGTTAGTGGGACCTTGCTGTGCGAAAATTGGCTGCTGTGTTTCCTACATTACAACAGTAACTACACTTCAAAAGTACTTAATTGGCTATAAAGCACTTTGGGACTTCCAGAGGTCATGAAAGGTGCTATATAAATGCAAGTCTTTCAATGCCTGGCCCCAAATTGCAATAGCTCATATGGGATCATCCTCTTTGCGAAATGACCCTAACTTACTCAATGTAGACCCCGTGTGAATCTTTAAAAAAATATGTTCTTGTAGCTCACCAAAGATGAAATGTCTGCACTTTTCTTCAGAGGAAACTAATCACTTGTTCTGTCATTATACAAAAAAAACTGATCACATCAAAGGCTGATCAAATCGTCTCGAGTTAAATCAAACACTTTTTTTTAAAATGGCTTTGTTTTCTGATGAATTCGCTCTGTATGTAAAACAAAATCCAAGAAGTGTGTTCTTCAGGTGTGATTTCCCAATCCGGTGCTCCCTAAATTTCAATGGGCAGAAAACCCCGGGCAATGGGCCAATGCTTTCTGGTATCAGGCCAGCTATCCCATGGCGATGGTAAAAGTGGCGATGCAGGTTAACAAGGGCATAAAAAATGCAAACAAAGCACTGGGGTTCATTTCTAGAGGGATAGAATTGAAATGCAGTGAAGTTATGTTAAACTTGGATAGAACCTTAGTTACACCACACTTAGAGTACTGTGTACAGTTCTGGTCTCCACATTACAAAAAGGATATCAAGGCACTGGGAAACGTGCAAAAAAAGATTTATAAAGATGATACCAGAACTGAGAGTTTACAACTATCAGGATAGACTGAACGGGCAGGGGCTCTTTTTTCGAGAAAAGAGAAGGCTGAGGGGTGACCTGATAGAGGTCTTTAAAATTATGAAGGGGTTCGATAGGGTAGACGTAGAGAAGATGTTTCCACTTGTGAGGGGTGTCCAAAACTAGGACTCATGTATATAAGGTAGTCACTAATAAATCCAATAAGGAACTCAGGAGAAACTTCTTTATTCAGAGAATTGTTAGAATGTGGAACTTGCTACCGCAAGGAGTAGTTGAGGCGAATAGCATGGATGCATTTAAGGGGCAGCTGGATAACAACATGAGGGAGAAAGGAATAGAAGGTTATGGCGATAGGAATAGATGAAGGAGGGTGGGAAGAGGCTCGTGAGGAGCATAAACACCGGCATAGACCTGTTGGGCCAAATGGCCTGTTTCTGTGCTGTAAATTCATTGTAATTCTATGTAAAGAAATATGGTGGCACAGTTAGAAAATAGAGTAGAGAGTTCTCCTGGGTTCCAGGAACATTCCCCGGTCAACTATCACCAAGAAAACAATTGTAAACAATTTTACAACACCAAGTTATAGTCCAGCAATTTTATTTTAAATTCACAAGCTTTCGGAGACTTCCTCCTTCCTCAGGTAAATGTTCAGGATCTCCTTGAAGCCTACGCATTTATACATATAGAACAATACATGGTGTTTACAGACTGCCCCTGCAACTGCCCGTTGCCAAGGCAATCACCGTGTTCAGACAGAGAGGTGTCACCTGCAGAACCCCCGAATACACATTCAACAAAAAAACAAACAGGGAAAAAAAACAGAGAAGAAAAACAGAGAGAGGCAGAAACATCCGGAAGGCAGAGAGAGCCAGCAAATGACCCATTATATTAAAAACAGATAACATTTGTTCGCTGGTGGGGTAACGTGTAGCGTGACATGAACCCAAGATCCCGGTTGAGGCCGTCCTCATGGGTGCGGAACTTGGCTATCAATTTCTGCTCGACGATTTTGCGTTGTCGTGTGTCTCGAAGGCCGCCTTGGAGTACGCTTACCCGAAGGTCGGTGGATGAATGTCCATGACTGCTGAAGTGTTCCCCGACTGGGAGGGAACCCTCCTGTTTGGCGATTGTTGCGCGGTGTCCGTTCATCCGTTGTCGCAGCGTCTGCATGGTCTCGCCAATGTACCATGCTCTGGGGCATCCTTTCCTGCAACGTATGAGGTAGACAACGTTGGCCGAGTCACAGGAGTATGAACCATGCACCTGGTGGGTGGTGTCCTCTCGTGTGATGGTGGTATCTGTGTCGATGATCTGGCATGTCTTGCAGAGGTTACCGTGGCAGGGTTGTGTGGCGTCGTGGACGCTGTTCTCTTGAAAGCTGGGTAATTTGCTGCGAACGATGGTCTGTTTGAGGTTGGGTGGCTGTTTAAAGGCGAGTAGTGGAGGTGTGGGGATGGCCATAGCGAGTGTGGGGATGGCCATCAACAAGTTCCATCCCACCATCAAGCTCACCATGGACTACTCCTCAGAATCAGTTTCTTTCTTGGACACACGAATCTCCATCAAAGACGGGCACCTCAGCACCTCACTCTACCGCAAGCCCACGGACAACCTCACGATGCTCCACTTTTCCAGCTTCCACCCTAACCACGTCAAAGAGGCCATCCCCTATGGACAGGCCCTGCGAATACACAGGGTCTGCTCAGACGAGGAGGAACGCGATGGACACCTACAGACGCTGAAAGACGCCCTAGTAAGAACGGGATATGATGCTCGACTCATCGATCGACAGTTCCGACGGGCCACAGCAAAAAATCGCATAGACCTCCTCAGGAGACCAACACGGGACGCAACCAACAGAGTACCCTTTGTCGTCCAGTACTTCCCCGGAGCGGAGAAACTACGCCATGTTCTCCGCAGCCTTCAACATGTCATCAATGAGGACAAACACCTCGCTATGGCCATCCCCACACCTCCACTACTCGCCTTTAAACAGCCACCCAACCTCAAACAGACCATCGTTCGCAGCAAATTACCCAGCTTTCAAGAGAACAGCGTCCACGACGCCACACAACCCTGCCACGGTAACCTCTGCAAGACATGCCAGATCATCGACACAGATACCACCATCACACGAGAGGACACCACCCACCAGGTGCATGGTTCATACTCCTGTGACTCGGCCAACGTTGTCTACCTCATACGTTGCAGGAAAGGATGCCCCAGAGCATGGTACATTGGCGAGACCATGCAGACGCTGCGACAACGGATGAACGGACACCGCGCAACAATCGCCAAACAGGAGGGTTCCCTCCCAGTCGGGGAACACTTCAGCAGTCATGGACATTCATCCACCGACCTTCGGGTAAGCGTACTCCAAGGCGGCCTTCGAGACACACGACAACGCAAAATCGTCGAGCAGAAATTGATAGCCAAGTTCCGCACCCATGAGGACGGCCTCAACCGGGATCTTGGGTTCATGTCACGCTACACGTTACCCCACCAGCGAACAAATGTTATCTGTTTTTAATATAATGGGTCATTTGCTGGCTCTCTCTGCCTTCCGGATGTTTCTGCCTCTCTCTGTTTTTCTTCTCTGTTTTTTTTCCCTGTTTGTTTTTTTGTTGAATGTGTATTCGGGGGTTCTGCAGGTGACACCTCTCTGTCTGAACACGGTGATTGCCTTGGCAACGGGCAGTTGCAGGGGCAGTCTGTAAACACCATGTATTGTTCTTTATGTATAAATGCGTAGGCTTCAAGGAGATCCTGAACATTTACCTGAGGAAGGAGGAAGTCTCCGAAAGCTTGTGAATTTAAAATAAAATTGCTGGACTATAACTTGGTGTTGTAAAATTGTTTACAATTGTCAACCCCAGTCCATCACCGGCATCTCCACATCATGACCAAGAAAACAGATTGACCGGTCAGACATGTCATTGCTGTTTGTGGGTTCTTGTGTTCAACACAGCCGTTGTTTTTGCTTACTTAGCAACGGTCATTGTGCTTCAAAATCATTGATTGTATGTGAAGCACTTTGAAACATGAGAAGGCACTTTCCTTCTCTTCCTTCATGAACAGGGTAAAATATTCAGGCTATTTCCCAGTAATCAAATGCAAATCGTTTCTTGTTGTGTCAGAATCCTTGGAACTTCAGTGTAGATGTCATCATGCATTAGCAACATGCAGCACACGGGCTGTCGGTGTCCACATTGAGAACTGATGACTGCATAGAGCGCATGCAGAACTGAATAAGACCAGCTATCAAGTGGAAAAGGACACTCATCCCGATTTGATGCAAATTGTATATTTCTCCATTTCCCCAGTTTTTCTCTATCCTTATTTCTTTCTCTTCCCCCATGTCTCATTGTCCACTCACTCTTCCCATCTCTGTTTCTCTCTCACATTCCCTACCCTTCTTTCTTACTGTTATACTATCGGAGCTGCCGTCCTTCGGATGTGAAGATCCCATGGCTCTATTTCGAAGACGAGCAGGGGAGTTCTCCCCCAGTCTCCTGGCCAATATTCATCCTTCAACCAACATCACTAAAACAGATTATCTGGCCATTATCACACCGCTGTTTGTGGGACCTTGCTGTGTGCAAATTGGCTGCCGCGTTTTCTACATTACAACAGTGACTACACTGCAAAAGATACTTCATTGGCTGTAAAGAACTTTGGGGCATCCTGAGGTTTTGAAAGGCACTACATAAATCTAAGTCTTTCTTTCTTTTTGACTTTCTTTCACTCTCTCTTCCATCAGGCATTCTCTGGTAATCTCTCTTTCTCACACAGTCTGTCTCCTGCTCCTATTGTCCAGTCTAGTCTTTACCGCCTCTTTCTCTGTGACTTACACACACTCTCTCTCTCATGCGGGCATGCACATACACACACGCACACAAGCACATTCAAGGTAATACTCCCAGTCCATCACAGGAGCTTTCTTCAACTGTACCAGCTCTGCAGGGGTTTTTAGATTAAATTTGTATTCATGACTGAATTAGCTGCCTGAATTAATAATGAGTCAACACCACTGTCAGTAACTTTCAATGGTTCCAAACGAATGAAGACCTGAGGCTCCTGTTATAGACCCACCTTGGGATACACACGAGGAAAGACGGATGGGTTTCAATTTTCCTCTTCTTCTTGATCGCAAATTAGGGTTGCCAACCCTCCAGGATTGACCTGGAGTCTCCAGGAATTGAAGATTGATCTCCAGGACACTGCTGTGAGCAAACCCAGGAGAAAAAGCATAGGGGGCATTAAAAAAAATGGTGTGTTTTTTCATTTTCTTTGAACACTTTTGTTTATTAGTTATAAAAATATTGGAAATGGGGAAAAAAGGCTGTATGGCTGACAGTCATGAATTTTCCAATTGGGTAACAAAGAGTCTTTTTGTTTTCCAATTGGTGGCGGGGCACAGCGAGGATGGGCGTTGGGCGACCAATAGCGGGTGCGTTGGTGGGGGGGTGGGCGGATCGGTTGGAGGCGGGAGGTCATGTGATGAAACCTCCAGGAATATGTCCAACCAGAGTTGGCAGCCCCGATCACGGATGCCAGCCCAGATTTTCCTCTGCAGGGTGATGGCTGCTGGAAGCGAGGAGGGCTGCATGGCACAGGTGCTGAATCCACACACTCCACCCCGCTCCCTCCAAAAACGTCCAGGGTCAGCCAAATTTGGATCATTATGGGTCAGCTCTTGGCCTTATCAGTCTCTCTGGACTGGGAATGCAGGAAATTGCCGGATTTAAAGGTTTGCTGCAGGTTAAAAGGTCGACAGGAGTCTGCTTCATCAGATCTGCTGCAGGACGGGAGGCTTGCCCTGTATCACTGATGACCCCTGACCCAGGAAAATGGGTCGGAGAGGAGTGGAGTGGGGGGCGGGGTAAGTTCCATCTGGTCACTACTCTGCCCTGAAGAGGAGAATCCAGTCCATGGCGTCATCACACTATCACAACAAAAACAAACAAACAAACAAACAACAACTTGCATTTATATAGCGCCTTTAATGTAGTAAAACATCCCAAGGTGCTTCACAGGAGCGCAATCAGACAAAATATGACACTGAGCCACATGAGGAGATATTAGGATAAGTGGTAGGTTTTAAGGAGTGTCTTAAAGGAGGAGAGAGAGGCAGAGAGGTTTAGGGAGGGAATTCCACCACTTAGGGCCTAGGCAGCTGAAGGCACGGCCGCCAACAGTTGAGCGAAGCAAATCAGGGATGCGCAAGATGTCAGAATTGGAGGAGCGCAGAGATCTCGGAGGGTTGTCGGGCTGGAGGAGGTTACAGAGATAAGGAGGGGGCGAGGCCAGGGAGGGATTTGAAAACAAAGATGAGAATTTTAAAATCGAGGTGTTGTCAGACCGGGACACAATGTAGGTCAGCGAGCACAGGAGGTGATGGGTTAACGGGACTTGGTGCGAGTTAGGATACGGGCAGCAGAGATTTGGATGAGCTCAAGTTTATGACGGGTTGCAAGGTGGGAGTCCGGTCAGGTGAACATTGGAATAGTCGAGTCTGGAGGTAACAAAGACACGGATGAGGGTTTCAGCAGCAGATGAGCTGAGGCAGTGCCACCTTATTTAAAACATGCTCTCCCATTTTAGAGCAGGCCCTTCCTCCGTCAGCCGAAATGATGGCAGAAAATTAGAGTGGGCGTTAAGAATGGGCAGGGATGCAGTGTTATGAATCGCAACTCCATTTTCCATGGCTCCTGCCCCCGTTGCTGGAACACTGCCCAAAAACTGGATGGTCAGTAGTTGCGAAGGACAAGCTCTCAGACTCAACCTCAGATGATCGTATTTTGTGAGAATATGGTGCACGAGTCCTGGCTGAAACTGTTATGGGAGCCCAGGATTCAGATAGTTTCTGAAAATGCAAAATGCCAACCATTGGCATTGATTCATTGTTGATTCGGAACGATAAAGCAACCATTTAGATATCATTTGCCAAAGATTAAAATCTTGTTCGTGGGACTTTATACAAAAACCTTATATTTCCTACTCCATCACTTTGCCTCTATTTCACTTGACAACTCAGGCTGTAATTTACTTTCATGTTGGCTCCGTGATGTGGAGATGCCGGTGATGGACTGGGGTGGACAAATGTAAGGAATCTTACAACACCAGGTTATAGTCCAACAGTTTTATTTGAAAACCACAAGCTTTCGGAGGCTTTCTCCTTCGTCAGGTGAGTGTGACAAAGGAGAAAGCCTCCGAAAGCTTGTGATTTTCAAATAAAACTGTTGGACTATAACCTGGCGTTGTAAGATTCCTCACATAGATCTCCAACCAACCCCTTTCACATCTCCGAAAATTCTCTCCTCCTACCCACATGATGTCTATCTTTGATTCCGTCATGCATCTAATTCACCCTCCCACGCATTCCATACTCAGGCAGTGCAATAGGGAGGATCTATTCAACAGAATAAAGACTTAAAGCTCAAGGACTGGTTTTATATCACCAGAATATTCAAGGTGGAGCATCTGGATAGTATCAAGGTCAATGTCACACAGAAGCTGGGTCAGTACCAAGATTGGACCTAATGGCAGCTTAGCATGTATATCCAGAGAGTTCCTTAGGTTCAGATCTTAGCCTGTACTGAATCACCTGGCCTTATCTGGGGTAGCAATAAGGCCTCTACAGTTGGCCAGTGGGTTAGGTGTTTAAAAAGATAAAGGAATTCGATAGGATAGGTACAGAGAAACGATTTCCTCTGCTGAGGTAATGCAGAACGAGAGGCAATAGCCTTAAAATTAAAGCTGGGCCATTCAGGAGTGAAATCAGGAAGCACTTTTTCATGCAAAGCGTAGTATTCATCTGGAACTCGCTCCCTTAAGGGGCAGAGTCCCATAATGCATGATATCCATTCCATTTGCGTTTGCCCTTGAATTACTAGCATTCCCTGAGAGTTGTGCATTGTTAAAGAATTAGAAAGAAGGAGGAGGGGGATAATGAGGGGCCTACCATCTCATTTTCCTCTGGGAATGCTGATTGGGGGGGGGGGTCAATTGAAATTTCCAAGACTGAGATCAATAGATTTTCGTTGGGTAAAGGTATCAAGGGATATGGAGAGAAGGCGGGTAAATGAAGTTGAGGTGCAGATCAGCCATGATCTAACTGGATGGCGGAGCAGGCCCCAGGAGCCGAATGGCATAATCTTGGGCCCATGTTCCTAATGTCAGCAAAATGTGACATTGCCAGTGTGCACACAGCATGGTCCCATAAACATCATGGGATAAATGACCAGATAATCTGTTTTAGTCTTGTCAGTTGAAGGATAAATAAAGGATTAGTTATTATGACTGCCATTTATCTGCAATAGCCAATTAAGTACTTTTCCCCCCTCATATTTGAAATGCCTATTTGTAAAGCAATGTGTTACAATGCTTCATTCATAAATTGGGCACAGTCACAATTGAGCTGCCATCTGACTTCCTCACATTCTTTTTTACATAGTTGGATTTTTTTTGCCTGACCTTGGTCATCTTCTTCAGGTCATGGAATATTTTATGGACGTCCTCCCTGGTCACGTCAAGCCTGAGTTCATTGCTCAACCACAACTGTCGGATTTTGCACATCCCATAGTTGGGCTCTCAAAACCTCCACCATTTATAGTGTTTAAGTGGCATTTTATTGGTCTAATAACCTTGTAGAAACCATCAATAGAAGTTACTGGTTCACCAGTCCAAATGGGATGCATCCTCGGTTACTGAGGGAAGTAAGGGTGGAAAGTGCAGAGGCTCTGGTCACAATCTTCCAATCCTCCTTAGATATGGGGATGGTGCCAGAGGACTGGAGGGTTGTAAATGTTATACTGCTGTTCAAAAAAGGGGAGTGGGATAAACCTGGCAATTATAGGCCAGTCAGCCTAACATCGGTGGTGGGGAAGCTTTTAGAGACAATAATCTGGGACATAATTAATTGGCACTTGGAAAAGTCTGGGCTAATAAATGAAAGTCAGCACAGATTTGTTAAAGGAAAATTGTGTTTGATTAACTTGATTGAGTTCTTTGATGAAGTAACGGAGAGGGTTGATGAGAGTAGTGTGGTTGATGTTGTGCATATAGACTTTCAAAGGCATTTGATAAAGTGCCACATAATCGGCTTGTCAGCAAAATTAAAGCCGATGGAATGAAAGGGACAGTGGCAGCATGGATACAAAATTGGCCAGGGGACAGAAAGCAGAGTGTAGTGGTGAACAGTTATTTTTCAGACTGGGTGGAAATATACAGTGGTGTTCCCCAGGGCCAGTATTAGGACCACTGCTCTTTTTGATATATATTAATGACCTGGGCTTGGGAGTAGAGGGTATAATTTCAAAGTTTGCAGATGACACGAAACTTGGAAATGTAGCAAACAATGTGGAGGATAGTAACAGACTTCAGGAGGACATAGACAGAGTGGTGAAATGGGCAGACACATGGCAGATGAAATTTAATGCAGAAAAGTGTGAGGTGATGCACTTTGGTAGGAAGAATGAGGAGAGGCAATATAAACTAAATGGTACAATTTTAAAGGGAGTGCAGAAACAGAGAGACCTGGGTGTGCACATACACAAATCTTTGAAGGTTTCAGGACAAGTTGAGAAGGCTGTTAAAAAAGCATGTGGGATCCTGGGCTTTATTAATAAAGGCATAGAGTACAAAAGCAAGGATATTATGCTAAACCTTTATAAAACACAGGTCAGGCCTCAGCTGGAGTATTGTGTTCAATTCTGGGCACCACACTTTAGGAAGGATGTCAAGGCCTTGGAGAGGGTGCAGAAGAGATTTACTAGAATGGTACCAGGAATGTGGGACTTCAGTTATGTGGAGAGACTGGAGAAGCCGGGATTGTTCTCCTAAGAACAGAGAAGGTTAAGGGGAGATTTGATAGAGGTGTTCAAAATCATGAACGGTTTTGATAGAGTAAATAAGGAGAAACTGTTTCCAGTGGCAGAAGGGTCGGGAACCAGAGGACACAGATTTAAGGTGATCGCCAAAAGAGCCAGAGGTGACCTGAGGAAACATTTTTTTACACACCAAGTTGTAATGATCTGGAATGCACTGCCTGAAAGGGTGGTGGAAGCAGATTCAATAGTTACTTTCAAAAGGGAATTGGATATATACCTGAAGGGAAAAAAGTTACAGGGCTATGGGGAAAGAGCAGGGGAGTGGGACTAAATGGATAGGTCTTTCAAAGAGCCGACACAGGCACGATGGGCCAAATGGCCTCCTCCTGTCCTGTACCTACTATGATACTATGATACTTCCACTAATGCTGGCAGGTTTGAGAAAAATGGAGAACCAGCAAGGATAATGGCATATGTTCACATGAGATGTATGTTAAGGCACTATATCAATGCAAGTCTTTCTTATTTTCTTTCTTTGCCTCCACCCTCTGCGTTTCTCGTTCACCTTCCTATTCCTTGAACTTCAATCTCTCCTTTCACGACTCCTCTATGTCCAACACATTAGTCACAGGTCACATGTGGCTAATTGGGTATCCAGATGCAGCTAATTGCATTTCTTATTAGTAAATAAAAAATGATTAATAGACCCCGTTGTGGACATGTGATCTCAATATTTGTATTTGCACGGTGCATGCATGTGAACTTTAACCCTTTTGTGTGTTTGTTGGCCAAATAGTACGATGAAAAGCAGAATGTGCGAGAGTTTTTTGATCGTTGCACGTGCTTTCCTTCCTTGGTTACTGAAGGGTGGAAGCTGTTTGTTAAGTAAATATACACACGTGGAGTCCATTTATCTTTATCGCTGACCTGCATTAACTCCTCGATTTTAATCATTCTCATCCTTGTTTCCAAGTTCCTCCATGTCCTCACCCTTTCTTATGAGATCTCTGCACTCCTCCAATTCTGGCATTCTGGCCTCTTGCGCATCCCCCATTTCCTTCGCTCCACCATTGGCAGCCGTGCCTTCAGCTGCTAGCTGCCCTAAGCTCTGGAATTGCCTCCCAAAACCTCTCCACCTCTCTACCTCTCTCTCCTCCTTTAAGACGCTCCTTAAAACCTACCTCTTTGACTAAGCTTTTGGTCACCTGTCCTAATATCTCCTTACGTGGCTCGGTGTCAAATATTGTTTGATAATCGCTTCTGTGAAGCGCCTTGGGATGTTTTACTACGTTAAAGGCGCTATATAAATGCAAGTTGTCGTTGTTGAGTGTATGTAAGGTGTTTTCCTCTAAAATTAGTGCATGTGGCTAAAATGTAGTCAGCAATTTCTATTAGTGTTCTATGCATCTTAGATCTCTCTTCCAGTTGTCTAATGCTTCTAAAGCTTTACTCGCCTCCAGTTGAATGCCCTTCTCTCCTATATCCTGTTTCTCAAGATTCATCTTCTGATACAATTCAAGCTCTCTAAGATTAGAAGGAAATTAAATGTCATCAGAACACACTGCAATTTCATACCGTTATTTTTGTAATTTTTCTTTTCTCACCAACAAAAATGTCTCCACTTTCTATTCATCCTTCACGTGGTTCTTGGGTAAAATGGGTTAAAAACTGTTTAGCACTGGTCTAAGATTCACCTTTATCCCTTTTTCGGCTGCACACAAACAGAGAAATCCTGTTGTTTCAAAGCCGGGCTCAAATTTGCAGGAATTCATATGGTGTTATCCACTTTTGCGAAATGATCCCTTTTAAGTGGTCAATACAGGCCCCATGTAATATATTTTTTTTCCTGTTAGCTTTCTCAGCAGGAACGGAGGTTGCTAAATCTATTCTCAAAGGAGAAAAGAAAATTGAATCACCATTTCATGAAATAATAGAAGGAATCAATAATGCGCATGTAGGGAGGAGCTCTCTGCGAGGCCAAAGATTGGAGCACTAAAGGAAATGATCGCAAACCAAAGTCAGCGCAACTGAACAGTTTCTTCATGCACCTAAATGCTGTTAGGCTCAATAGCCCATTCCCTTTTGATATCCACCTTTTCCCCCTGTGTCTCCCCATTCTCTCCCCAGAAACTCATCCAATTTCCTCTTGGACCCGGTTATACCGTCCGCTTCAATCGCCTTTCCTTGTAATCTTTTTCCCCACAAATTACCGGCCTAGAAATTGGGCCATGTAGACTCGGGGTCCCCTCACGGATCCCCCCCCGCCACCCAAGCCTTCCGATTCCCGCCCCCCGCAACCGAGTCTTCCGCTAACCCCTGAGCCTTCCGACCTCCCTTCCCCTGAGGCCATCACCTACCTTTGGGCCGCTGCTCGAAAGTGCGGGAAGGCAGCAGGATTGGAGGGGGTAAGTCGCTGCGGCCATTTTGACTGCCCGTCCGTCCAGTTTCCACCGGGAAGGCGGGGTTAAAATCGGGCCTTAAAATTTCTCTAGATCTCTTCTCATAGCTAACGTCTCACATCCCTTGGATTACCTTGGCGAGTCTCTTCTGTACCCTTTCCAGGGCCTTGACATCGTTCTTAAAGTAGGGTGCCCAAAATTGGATAAAATGTTCTAACTTCAGCCTAACCGGAGAACGTAAGGCTGACAAAATGCCAATTAGCCCTTTCAGTTTACTCATTATCTAGTTCCCACTTCAGGATCTTTATACGAACATAAGTACATACGAATTTGATGGGCAGGAAAAGACCAGCTGGTCCATCAAGCCTGCCCCACACACCATGATGGCTGGAGCATCATAACTAAACAGTTCCTCTCCTCCCCCCCCTCTGTAGGCATGTAATCTCCTGGGGAGCATTCGTTTGTGATTCTTGCAACTCAATCACTGTATTAGGCTCAACCTCGCTCTCAAATAGAGCATTTCACAGGGCATCTTACCTCAGTGGGATTTCTTTTAATATTACCTGTTTTTAATGAAGTTGCTTGAACATATTACCTGACTGGATTTTGCAGGGCCTCTAAGTTGTAAATGTTTCAATGTATATCGATGAAAAGAAAAACTGCAAATGCTGGAAATCAAAATAAAAATGGGAAATGCTGGGGTTATACAGTAGGTCCTTAAGCTTTTTGCTAGTACAATAGGCCTGCCCGTGATTTATGCATGTCATGTAAAGAAGTAAGAAAGAACTTTCATTTATATCCGAACAAACAAATTGGACGGACAGGAAAAGACCAGCTGGTCCATCAAGCCTGCCCCACACTCATGATAGCTGAAGTATTGTGACTAAACACACTCCCCACCCCGTTCCGCCCCCACGCCCCCACAGCCATGTAATCACCTGGGAAAGGCAAAAAAAATCTAGAGAAAGAGCCCAGGGCCAATAAAGGGAAAAAATATTCTGGAAAATTCCCCTCCAGCCCTCTCAGGCGATCGAAGCCTTCCAGGAGATCACATGGAGAGCACATGAGTTACCTATAAAGACACTTCCCTTCCATTTGATGCGATCTCTCCTCCCAGGTCCAGCTCTATCTTAAAGCATTTATACTCTTATAAAACGGGGGCCCAAACATCCTTAGATCTGAGCCTCCACCACTGACCTCTGCTCCTAACCCTGCTGAAGTATCTGAGGTCTGAGTGGGGTCACCTGTTTAACATAGAATGGATGGGTGCCTGCACCAGAATGGGTTTATTATGAGAGCTTGTTAGAACAGGGAGAAGATGCGGCAGCGGATGGTCACTTGGGGATACCGCTAGAGTGTCCCCTCCTAAAGTTCTCCACCTAATTGCTCCCCCTTTATAAGAGGGCCAATCTGAAAAATTGGTCGGCATCAATTCTGGGGACTTCCAGGCCATGACCCCAATCCCCAGTGAGCCCCAAATCCGCCCATACAATGACCTCGATACTGGTTTCTTTCCAGAGCTCAGAACATTTTATTTGTTATTCATTCTCAGGATATGGCCGTCGCTGGCAAGGCCGAAATTTATTGCCCATCCCTAGTTGCCCTTGAGAAGGTGGTGGTGGGCCTTCTTCTTGAGCCACTACAGTCCGTATGGTGAAGCTGCTCCCACAGTTCTGTTATGTGGGAAGTTCCAGAATTTTGACCCAGCAACACTCATTGGAATGGGAATGGGATATGCAGGAATCCCAGTGGAGGAAGCCATCCCATCAGTCCCACCTCCTTGTGATGTCAGAGGCCTTGTATGGAATGGATAGAACTCGTGCCTGCCTCAGACCCCATCAGAAACTACTCGTGGGTCCTCTACTGGATGGAGATCTAACATTTTTGGGTCTTGCTTCGGTCTTCCTTCTACACCTACAGAATTTTTCCACTGGTGCAGGATTAGCTTCAGTATGTTCACCGGTTCTACCTCTGCACCTGTTCTCTCACCCCGTGACCACTTCTGTGCTGTTGGACTGCTTATCTGACATTAAGTCAAAGATCAGCCATGTTCTTATTGAATGGCGGAGCAGGCTCGAGGGGCCATATGGCCTATTCCTGCTCCTATTTCTAATGTTCTTATGTTCTTATAAGTCTTAGAAGGGGTACAGTTTCCTTCAGCTGAACATCTGGAAGACTGAAGCCATTGTTTTCGGTGCTTGTCATAAACTCCACTCCCTGGCCACTGATTCAATTTTCCCTTCCTGACCACTCACTCAGGCTGAACTAAACCATTCACAACATCAGCCTCATGATCGACCCTGAGCTCAGCTTCAAACCCCGCCTTTATCCATCACCCAAATCCTCTTATTTCCACCTCAGCAACATTGTCTGCCTCTGTTGCTACCTCAGCCCTCCACCACTCAGATGCTTATCCATGTTCTTGTCACCTCCAGGCACAATTGGCCTAAAAACCCATGGGCTAGCGATCCCATCAACTAGGCCAATGATTACACCCTCTAGTGAGTTTTGACCCTGCCAGAGTTGGCAGGGCCTGGAGGGGAAGTCACCCGATTTAAATATTCCAGATAGGCACCCACACCGGTAGGGATGCATCTCAGGTGTCCATCTGCCCCACGAGGCCGCAAAATGTGGCACTGGTGGCCAAGCTAGGGAGGGGGAGGGGGGGGGGGCGCACCCCACCCCCAAAAGAATTAAAGATTGCCACCAGTGGAGGCATTTGTAAGGGGGCCATATTTAAATAAAGAGAAACCTCTTACCTGTTTTTCGGAGGTCCAAGACTAACCTTATCTAGGACCACAAAGGTGGGCCCCACAATAGCACAGCATTTCCCTACAACAATGGCTGTACTTCAAAAGGCACTTCATTGGTTGTGAAGTGATTTGGGACATGCTGAAAGGTGCTATATACAAATGCAAGTTCTATCCGCCTTTCTGTATAAATTAAAATACTGTGCTTTATCGAAGAGATGGGAATAACCAGCTATTGCAACAATGATACCCAAATTTATCCTCCAGAAGAGCACATATGCTAATTTCCCTCGACCTTTCGCCTTTCGTGACACTCACTGCTTCTTGTCCATGTGAGTCAGTTGCAGGCCGTTATTGTCTACTGACAAATAACAAGCGCGAAGGACAAGAAGGGCCATTTGCTGAGCTCTCTGCCTCTCTTAATTTCCCTCTCCGCGGCATCAAGAAGTGGAAGCTTTTCAGAAGATCCTCACAAGACTGTTTCAGCGTGAAGCTTTGCATAAGGCCTGGTATGAAACAGATTGGTAAAAGATGGCTTATCGTGAAAGGGTGACAGCTAATGCTCATTCATTTCCTTCGCGAGCTAAATCAAGGATTAGAGGATTCTCATTTTACTGGATTCTTAAGCCAGGAAGGATTTATTAGCTTATTAAGATGTGTTGCTTATGCGAAATCACTTTAAGGGTAGAAAGTTTTTCACTGTCATTCAAAATTCTACTGCAAGGAATCTATTATCACAATGTATGTGAAAAGGCATTCTTCCTCTGTGACTTGTCCGGTAGTTCTTATACTAGTGGGGGGAAGAGCATTCGATTCTACTCAGACACAATTGTGTTTTCTGATGTATTTAGGTGGTACTGAATTCTGCCTATGTTGCACTTCTTGCTGGATTAAGCCCGTCCATCGCTACTTTCCCCGCCCCAGTTCAATCATCAGTAAAGTGATGGAAGGTGTCGTCGACAGTGCTTTCAAGCGGCACTTACTCCCCAATAACCTGCTCACCGATACTCAGTTTGGGTTCCGCCAGGACCACTCGGTTCCAGACCTCATGACAGCCTTGGTCCAAACATGGACACAAGAGCTGAATTCCAGATCAAAAATAAAATACTGCAGATGCTGGAAATCTGAAATAAAAACAGAAAATGCTGGAAATGCTCAGCAAGTGAGGCAGCGTCCTGACTTGCTGAGTATTTCCATCGTTTTCTGTTTTTATTATAGCGGAATTCCAGAGGTAAGGTGAGAGTGACTGCCCTTGACATCAAGGCAGAATTCGACCGAGTGTGGCACCAAGGAGCCCTCGTAAAATTGAAGTCAATGGGAATCAGGGGAAAACTCTCCAGTGGCTGGTGTCATACCTGGAACAATCAAAGCTGGTTATAGTTGTTGGAGGCCAATCGTCTCAGCCCCAAAATATCGCTGCAGGAGTTCCTCAGGGCAGTGCCCTAGGCCCGACTATCTTTAGCTGCTTCATCAATGACCTTCCCTCCATCATAGGGTCAGAAGTGGGGCTGTTCACAGATGATTGCAGAGTGTTCAGCTCCATTCACAATTCCTCAGATAATGAAGCAGTCCGCGCTCTCAATCAATGGCATGAACATCACCGAATCCCCCACCATCAACATCCTGGGCGTCACCATTAACCAGAAACTGGACTGAACCAGCCACATAAATGCTGTGGCTACTACAGCAGGTCAGAGGCTGGCTATTCTGCGTTGAGTGACTCACCTCTTGACTCTCCAAAGCCTCTGCACCACCTACAAGGCAGGGATGTGATGGGATACTCTCCACTTGCCTGGATGGGCAGGCTCGACACCATCCAGAGCAAAGCAGTCCACTTGATCGGCACCTGCTTAAACATTCACTCCCTCCATCACCAGTGCACCATGGCTGCAGTGTGTACTATCCACCGGATGCCCTGCAGAAAGTCACCAAAGCTTCTTCGGCAGCACCTCCCAATCCCATGACCACCCCCCAGTTAGAAGGACAAGAGCAGCAGTTTCATGGGAACACCATCACCTCCAAGTTCTCCTCCAAGTCACACACCATCCTGACTTGGAAATATATCGGTCGTTCCTTCATCGTCACTGAGTCAAAATCACGGGACTCCCTTCCTAACAGCATTCTGGGAGCACCTTCACCACATGGACTGCAACGGTTCAAGAAGAAGACTCACCACCACCTTCTCAAGGGCAAGTAGGGATGGGCAATAAATGCTGGCCTTGCCAGTCATGCCCATACCCCAAGAATGGATAAAGAAAAGTTGACCCACAGTACATATAAACATATTTTAAGCATGTATGCAACCCATGATTTTCCATTCATTAATTGATGTATTTAATGGAAAAGATCAATGTTTGTTCCTGAAGGGTGAGGCTCCCTCTCATCAGAAGCATCAAAGTAGAAGATTTATCTTTATATGTGCAGCCCCTTCGAGCAATTTACCAAGTTCTTAGAGCTCTTTACCCCCACTCATATTAAAATAGGTTAATTTCCAAGCCATTTTCTGTCAAACACAAATCCCTATTTTCGTCAATTCCAACAAGAATCATAGAGTCATAGAAAGGTCACAGCGCGGAAGGAGGCCATTCGGCCCATCGAGTCCATGCCGGCTCTATGCAAGAGCAATCCAGCTAATCCCACTCCCTCGTCCTATCCCCCCGTAGCCCTGCAATTTTTTCCTGTTAAGTGCTTATCCAATTCCCTTTTGAAGCCCATGATTGAATCTGCCTCCACCACCCACTCTGGCAGTGCATTCCAGATCCTAACCACTCGCTGTGTAAAAAAGTTTTTCCTCATGTCACCTTTGGTTCTTTTGCCAATCACCTTAAATCTATGTCCTCTGGTTCTGGACCCTTCTGCCAATGGGAACAGTTTCTCTCTATCTACTCTGTCTAGACCCTTCATGATTTTGAATACCTCTATCAAATCTCCTCGCAACCGTCTCTGTTCCAAGGAGAACAACCCCAGCTTCTCCAGCAAATCCACACAACTAAAGTCCTCCATCCCTGGAATAACAAGAATCAAAAGTGAGGAAACTGAGCCTGTGACTGAATTGGGCTGCCTGGACCAGGAAATCCTGTAGGAGTACACTACCAATGACCCTGAAGGTCACCACCATTCTCAGTAGAGACCTCCCAGGCACCCGTCAGAGACATCTCAGGAGTCAACCGGTTTTTGGTTTATGGATTTCTCCGCACAGTGTGAGAATCACAGACTGCAAGATATATTAAAAGTGAATCATTAAATTTAATATGTTTTTCCAGTGCTCGTGGTGTAGATGTTCAAAATGTATTTTGTTGCAACGTTTGCTGCTTGTGTGCCGTGGACTTCTCTTGATCTTGCTGCAGTGTATTCCCCAAGTTGAAGGAGTGGCATTGGTGAGAGGCCGTATAGCCAATTGGTCAGCTGCAAGAATGAAGAAGGCTTGCCACCTGTACTTGCATCAAACCCTGATGGCCCTGGTGCTGTGGTCTTTGTGAGCTCATTACTTGCAGAGATGGCGCCTACCCTTACTTGTATGGGGCTTAACACAGAACTGTCCCTAACGTGAGTGCCACGCAGCTGGTCTTGCATTCCAGTGATGTCTCCTCATGACTTCCACCGACCGCTATGAGCATAGAACAGCGGGGATCAATGAGGTGGCAGAATCCCCTCCCATGTGGTTGCTTGTAACCATTCTCCAAGTGGGTTAAAGCCGGCCATGACTGCCTCTTGGGATTTGGATCCCAAATCTTCCATAGGAGCAGTGGAAGCATTCGTGAGAGATGCTCTTACTATGCCTACGATTGCTCCATTTAAGGCCTCCCCTACAAATGTGACAGGCGTTGCTCAGTGGCACATGTAGTTCAGATAAATAGATTGGCCCAATCCACCATACCTGATTACAATGGTGAGTACATAGGCTTAAATGATTGTTCAACACTGGCCCCATTTTCTGACAGCCTCCATTGTAAAGCAGGCTCACTGAGGTCTATATCCCCATACAACCTGTTTCCTTGTCATCGATGCCCCACCACTGCTACTCCTTCATCACCGGAGCTTGGTGCCTCACATTGTGCATCCTCCTCGACATCACTATGATCTTCCTCCATTGTGTGTGTGCCTGAAACTGTGCATGATTAAAATGGGAGTGGTGACAGTGTTTGCTCAGGTGAGTGGTGCCTTGAAGGGAACAATTTGGGCAGTGAAATTCAACTTCAGTGGAACGGAAAACCAGGTGGGGTTGTACATAGGGCGGCCAATCCGCTACCGCCCGTTTTACAACCCCACCAAAGGTGAATTTTAACCCTTTGAATACATGAGTATGTGAATACTGTACTGCCATCATTTGCACTTGTACTTGTGCACAGTCAGTGTGTGCAGGCCTGTTGATGTAACATCGTGCAAATCATGGAATGTATAATCAATACGGTAAATGTCAGCAATTCTGTACACCCCACGAACCCTGCAAACCCAATTTTTTTTTCCAGGCTCTCTTCCCTCAATATCATTGTCCAGTGGAATGAGTTGTTTATTGTCATAGGGCCTATCATCTATTTCATGCTATGCCCCTCAGTTATGGGCCAGTTTTGGCTTTAAACATAAGAGCAGTGGGGGACAGAGACATAGATTTACATTCAATCACATTGAGTCTACAGCGCAGAAACAGGCCATTCGGCCCAACTGGTCAATGCCGGCGTTTATGCTCCACTTGAGCCTCCTCCCACCCCTCTTCATCTAACCCAGTCAACACCCTGATTTGGCCCAGGGAAATTCCTTCCAGTGGTGCATTCTCATTTACATCATAGAATCATAGAATCATGGAATGGTTACAGAGTAGAGGAAGGCCATTCAGGCCATCGAGCCCATGTCGGCTCTTTGTAAGAGCAATCCAGTTAATCCCATTCCCTCGCTCTTTCTTTGTAACCCTGCAAATTCTCTCCCTTCAAGTATTTATCCAATTCCTTTTTGAAAGCCACGATTGAATCTGCTTCCATCATCGTTCCAGATCATAACTACTCACTTCGTAAAAAAGTTTTTCCTCTTGTCGCCTTTGGTTCTTTTGCCAATCACCTTAAACCTGTGACCTCTGATTCTCGACCCTTCCGCCAATGGGAACAGTTTCTCTTTATTTACTTTATCTAAACCCTTCATGATTTTCAACACTTCTATCAAATCTCCTCTTAACCTTCTCTGCTCTCAGGAGAACAACCCCAGCTTCTCCAGTCTATCCATGTAACTGAAGTCCCTATCATACCATGAATTATGTAAGTTTTATAACCCTGTGATTCTGCCTTCTAGTATCTTATTTGCCACATCCTTGCGAGCATTTCTCTTTGCTTTGCACACATACCCTTAACAATTCCAAGTTTCTTTCATATCGATGTGCGTCCTGTGCTTCTCCTTAACAATAATTTTAATTGCAGAGTTTAGCAGTATGTGCAGACCCTGGTCATGAAATCAGGCTCTTCTCAATTTTCCTTAGCCATTCCCCGCAAATATAGTTGGATTTTCACAAGTCAAGTGTCTTTCTAGCTCTACAGAGAAGGACTAACGGATCATGACTACATGTATAGCAGCTACATTTTTTTCATTGCCGCTATTATAATCGCTTTCAGAAAGGAATTGCACAATTCAAAAACCCTACATTAGTTAGCGGGATATAAATTTCAATCGAAAATAGAAGAAAATGTGGCTTTGGGTTGTTCCCTTGAAAGTTGTGTGATATTTGAAAATTGTTCATTTCCATTCGCCTTTCAAGCTGTCAGCCCTGGCTTTTGTTGGAAGCTAGATTGCAAGGAATTTATGATGGGTTTCAGCTGTGAACTGGTTTTATACGGTGGATAGAAAGAGCTGAGTGATTTTAGGAAGGACCTTAGCATTTCTGTGCACTTCTTTTGCTAGTTTCACTGCAAGATGCTGTGACTCATTTCTAAATAAATAGCACCTTAATTTGTTTGAAATATAAGAGCCTTGAATGCCAGGAATCTGAATGTGGGCAAGTACACAGCAATCCGGACAGCATCTGAAAGGGAATGATACCTAGAAGTTTACCTCTGAGCCCCAAGGTTGTTGGTTCAAGCCCCACTCCAGAGACTTGAGCACATAATCTACAGACTGACCCTTCAGTGCAGTACTGAGGGAGTGCTGCCCTGTCGGAGGTGCCGTCTTTAGGGTGAGATGTTAAACTGAGGCCCCGCCTACCCTCTCAGGTGGACATATATGATTGTAAATGAAGAGCAGAGGAGTTCTCCAAGATTTATCTCTAAATTATGAAATACAGATAATCTGGTCATTTATCTCAGTGTTTTTTGTGTGACCTTACTGTGCGTAAATTGGCTGCCTCGTTTCCCGACATACAATGTTCACTACACTTCATAAGTACTTCATTGTTGTGAAGAACTTTGCGATGCCTTAAGGTTGTAAAAAGCATTACAGAAATGCAAGTGTTTCTTTCTTTACATCCTCAGTGTTGAAATCAAGAATTAACATGTTGTTTCCTGCTCTTACTCATTCTTTCTCAGAGCTTCAGAACTGTGGAAGTCTTTACCTCCCTCAGTCTTTCCCTTCCTTCTACAATCTTCTGGCTAATAAAACACAAGCTTGACTCCACCTAATCATTATTTCCTGATTGACTTTATCTTCTCTTTTACTTTTTTCGACCTTGGTTGCATCCTGCATTAAAGGTCCTTTACCTCGATTTATTATTAATATTAAATTAATTAACCCGAGTCAACTTGTTCCCTCTATCACCCAGGCACACTGAATCTAAGACAATTACTTAGCACAGATCAGCAATCGAACATGGGACTTTCCTGGCAGCTATGACTCACTCCTACCCCAAATAGTACTTTTACGCATTGAGCTATTGGCAGAATTAACTTTTTAAAACAGATATCTTATTTTACCTTTAGAGTGAGACATGGGACTGGGGATGATCACCAATGAACATTTGACTCGGGGATTGAAGGGACAATTGGAATGTTAGTTTGGCTTTGACCTTCGTGAATTTTTTTTTTTTTTTTTATTCGTTCACGTGATGTGGGCGTCGCTGGCAAGGCCGGCATTTATTGCCCATCCCTAATTGCCCTCGAGGGCAATCTGGGTGATCCAGATCTAAAGGCGGGAATTTCCTCGGAGCTGCTCCTGCTCCAATACCGTAACTTCGCCAGAACCGCAGTGGAAACTTGTGCATAAATGTCATTCCGTCGCACTTTCAGCGAAGTTACAGTGGCATAGAGGGAGCAGCTCCAAGGAAATTCCTGGCTCAATACTTTGGATCTCTACATTTAGGCCAACTGTGTAAAATTGAGGAGAAGACCATTCAGAGAGTGGTGAGAAGGTGGAACTCGCTACCACATGGAGTGATTGAGGCGAATAGCATTGGTACATTTAAGGAGAAGCTAGATAAGTGGATGAAGGAGAAAGGAATAGAAGGACATGTTAATAGGGTGAGATGAAGTAAGATGGGACGAGACTCGGGTGGAGCATAAACACCGGCATGGACCTGTTGGGCCAAATGGCTCATTTCTGTGCTGTAAAATTTTATGTAATTCTGTGCAAGACTGGTAGAAAATGGACCAAAATCAGCTGCCAAGACTCAAAGTAAAAGAGCATTATTTTTTAGGGAAAAAAAGTACTTAAAATAATTTCTTTTTAAGTTCTCTTTTTTTCAGATTGTTGAGTAAAACAATCTCGAAATTATATTTATTCTGATTGTTATTTTTTTGCGGAATGGCAAGTGCAATTTTGGTAAAAGCTGCAGTGTCCTGCAAATCAATTTATTTTTGTGACTCATGAATTAAAACCCCAGTTCTTCCTGAAGCTTCTGATCTTTTATTGTATTTTCTGCTTCCCCGTGTCAGTCAATTTGTATCACAATCCAATCACCTGATGCTGTCTCCAGTTCTTCCTCATGTCACTGGGCGTAGTAGTCACGACTATGAGCCTTCTTGCTTCACATTGCACTACACGCTACATTATACGTTATAAATTGGATAGCCAGGTGGTGAAGAATAGAATACTAGAGCCTGGTCTTCAGTTGCTTCCAAGCCTTTATTCACAGAAATCCACAGTACCCACTGTCCACCCCCTAGATAAGCTCTCACATAAATGGATACAAGAGAGTCCCCAATTGATAGGCACCGCCTGAGTACAATTAACACTAATTGATATAAATCATATGGATACAATTAAAATTATAGATTTTCTGAGGTGCAGAGAGGAAGAGAGTTTCCATTCCTTCACACAGCAGGAAGCTAGAAGCAGACAGATATAGTGTAAAGTCACCAAGGCTTCTTCGACAGCACCTCCCAAACCCGCGACCTCCACCACATAGAGGGACAAGGGCAGCAGGTGCATGGGAACAACACCACCTCCAAGTTCCCCTCCAAGTCACACACCTGCTCAACTTGGACATAAACTGGCTGTTGCTTCATCGTCGCTGAGTTAAAATCTTGGAACTCCCTACCTCACAGCACTGTGGGAACCCCTTCACTATACGGACCACAGAGGTTCAAGAAGAAGGCCCACCACCACCTTTTCAAGGGCAACTAGGTGTGGGCAATAAATGCTGGCCTTGCCAGTGTCGCCCACACCCAAGAATGAATGTTAAAAAATATGCTTGATTGGAGGAAGGTGGAGACAAAAGTATTGAGTGCACTGGTAACCTTGGCTGCCACTGATAGCGCCAACCCTAACTGCGCAGGTTGGCTGCTGGTGTCTTTGAAGCAGATGGCATTGCTCTGCAACTGGCTGCCTGCTGACCCACAGCTTCTGAAGCCCGTCCACCCCCAATCATTGCCAGGTACATGTGCCAGCTCCTGCAGATATGGCAGTGCTGCCAATTTGGATCGTGCCCAACAGTGCCCTCCAGCATTGACCCCACCAGAATTTGCAGGTGCAGTGGACGGGCACCTCATTTCCATGTAGCAGGTGGGCACATCTCTGATGCCTGACTGACTACCCCACGCCCATGGAAATTCAGCCACTCACCTGCCCTGAGGTTGGGGGGTGGGTTTGCCCAGACCCCCTCCCCCAGCCCCTGAAACACTCTGATTAACTCCCGAGCAAGGGGGTCGACCCTGGAATTCCTGATTAAGGAATTCGGGAAACCACTCCAAAAAAAACATAATAACTAATGGATAGCTATGATCTGGATGTTTGCAAGTGAGTGCCCCTTTAAATAAAACTTCCAATAGCCCTTTGAAAACTGACACTGCTAGATATTACTCAGTGGGTTCGCCTCTGGGCGGGACTTCCGTTTCCGTGTGTTAAAATCTGATCGGCGTCATAACGACATAGTAGGACTCTGACTTGCATTCATTCATGAGGCTTCCGCCTGCGCCCAGCAGGTATCCTGGACCCCCTGACAGAACTGCGCGGTTAAAATGGCAGCAGGCGGGAATCAAGCAAAAACAAAGCCGTAAGTTTCCCGATGCAATTTTAACTCAACTACTGCCCCGTTCCCACCAGGCCGGGGGTTGGGGGGTGGTTAGAGTTAAAATCGCCTCTGCTCCATGCGAGTACAGGTCCAAAATAGCTGCCATTTTTAAATAGTTTCATTTTATGCATTGCTCGCAATAGACGTGCGGAACAGTTCGGTGTTCGCCTTGTTAATAAGAATGTGCATTTAAATGGAACATTCGTTGAGAAGCAGATTAATTCTCAGAACTTTCTAATGAAAAAAGACATTTGTTTATTGCAGCAGGTTAGACATTGGTTGCTGCATAATTATTAGGCAAGACTGGGTCTGATCTTTCATTGAATGAGCACTTAAAAAGAAGATAAAAAAGGAATAGTAACATCCATTTGGTGCATTCAGTCCACTCCATCCTATAAGGTCTTAGTGTCCTGGCCAATATTTATCCCTCAACCAACATCACTGAACCAGGTTATCTGGCCATTGTCACTTTGCTGTTTACGGGACCTTGCTGTGTGCAAATTGGCTGTCGCGTTTCCTACATTATAACAGTGATTACACTTCAAATTGGCTTGAAGGTGCTTTGGGATGTCCTGAGGTTGTGACAGTCGCTATATAAAGTCAACTTCTTTCCTTCTTCCTGATTTTCAAAGGTAAATCAGGCAAAAGTACAGAAAATACACTGAAATTTTACACCATGTCCAATATTCTTTTCCATTGCCATCAATGGAAAGGAAGATTAGATAGGGTGTAACACGGGTGTAACACGGATGTAACACGGGTTGCTGACTCACTATCACCCGCTTTTGTACCTACCGCCCAAGATCAATTTCACCCCCACTGAATCTTACACCGGACCAAAATCATCTTTCATCAAATGGCTTCTTTGACAGGACATTTCCAAAGTCCCATCAGTTCACCAACCATGAAGTACCTCATATCATTCAGGCAGTGAGTGGACGAATTCTGCTCAGTGATTATTTGTGTGTATTTTTCTATGTGAGGTCCAAGTCCTATGGGGCATCGTGATTGAACAGAACAGGTTTGAGTCGGATGCCTGTCTTACACCCCTTCTGATTTTACTCACCATTGAAGTCATTAACAACGCAAATGTAAACATGTTCATATGACATTCCTGTGTAAGCTATTTTAATGAAGACTTTAACTCATTCAACCTTGTATTGACTACAATACAAGGTTGAATGAGTTTGGCATGTAAACCATTGTGTGTGTTTTGCATCTGCTGCATACATCATACTTCACTTGTCATGCTTAAAAAAAATAGCAAATAAAAAGAGAAAGATAGTCACCCCTTGTTGAGTTTTCCGACCCTGACATAACCTGACCTCTTCTGAAAGAAAGAAAGAACTTGCATTAATATAGCAACCTCAGGACTTCCCAAAGTGCTTTACAGCCAATGAAGTACTTCTGAAGTGTAGTCACTGCTGTGATGCAGTAGCCAATTTGCGCACAGCGAGATCCCATAAACAGCGATGAAATAAATGATCAGATCATCTGCTTTAGTTGAGGGATAAATGTTGGCCCGGACACTGGGAGAACTTCCCTGATCTTCTTTGAATAGTGCCATGGGATCTTTACATCCACCCAAGAGGGCAGACAGGGCCTCAGTTTAATGTCTTAACCTGCACAGCACTCCCTCAACACTGCACAGAGAGTGCCAGCCTAGATTTTTTTGTACAAGTCACCGGAGTGAGATATGAACCCACAACCTTCTAACTCAGCAGGGCAAGAGTGCTACCCACTGAGCCAAGGATAGAAACCAAGCACACAGCAATCTAGCGAAGCTTCCAACAGTAAGATCGATTAGTCTGGAGTGCCCATTTAGACTACTTTCCCGCAGAAAGTGCTTGCGATTGTGCCTTTCAAGGGAAAGGCCTGGTTTGCAGCTGGGCATCACAACAGTGTTCCGGACCCGTTATTATGCATAAACAATGGCACAGGAGATCAGGCAGTACTTGCATATTCGGCCCACTATCTGTATTGAGTGAGGAATTCAGCAGTGTAGATGGTTGAAGTATGTCATTTGCTCTGAGGCCTTTGCTGCTTGAAGAAATAAAACTGATTCCATCTGCCGTGGGTTTGTCCACACAATAACTTGTCCCACTGAGGACACTGTAGAAAGGATAACACTAAAGGACACGATCAAATATTCATGACATGAACAATAACAGCGATACGGCAACCTCTTCAGTCTAGTTTCTAAGGGATCAGGAAAGCTATTAAGAAGAAATTCTTTTGAAATCTTGCAATAAAATATGATTCTTTTGATGCCAGCTTTGGCGGAGTACAATTGTATTTTATTTCTTGCAATTTCCCTGGGGAAATTTATGGAGAATGTAGCTTTGCAAAATAACTCTTTTGCTCCAATGTGCTTTGTATCGTTCGAAAAGTAAAAATCTGAAGTACATCGTGTAATCTTCGAGTGCTCACAATGCATTCGCCCAGATCAATACATTTCTTAGCTGTTGTACTTCGCGGGCTAGGTCTGAGCAGAGCATTTAAAATATATCATTAGCCTTTTTTTTGTGGCTAAATCCAGACTCCAGGCCTGCTGGCTGCGATGTGTTTTAGAATCATGGAATGATACAGCACGGAGGGAGGCCATTCAGCCCATAGTGCATGTGCCGGCTCTTTGACAGAGCTATCCATTTAGGCAGCGCATTCCAGGTCATAACAACTCGCTGGGTAAAAACAATGTTTCCTCATGTCGCCTCTGGCTCTTTTGCCAATCACCTTAAATCTGTGTCCTTTGGTTACCGACCTTTCTGCCACTGGAAACAGTTTCTCCTTATTTGCTCTTATCAAAACCCTTCATGATTTTGAACACCTCGATTAAATCTCCCCTTATCCCTCTTTGCTCTAAGGAGAACAGCCACAGCATCTTTAGTCTTCCTCTAGCTTTCCCCCAATTTACTCTCCTCCTCCCCTGATTTTGTTGGGGTCCGCTTCTCACAGAGGCAAAAGCTCTCGAGCCTTGCCCAAGAGGCCAGGCTTCACGTGTGAGCCAATGGAGATGGCGTCAGAGCTGATCCCCAGTCCAAAGTCCACACGTACACGCACACTTTCCAGCAGGAAGTCACCGATTAGGGATCTGGACTTTCCCCTCTCTAGCCCAGGGAGCTGAGGCCAACTCTAGTACCCACAAACTCCTTAGCCCGCCAGGTCAATTCCGGTTCAAAGGAGCAAGCTCGCTTTCTTGCAGTGTCAGCCGTGGCTCAGTGGGTAGCACTCTCCAGTCAGAAGGTGGTGGGTTCAAATCCCACTCCAGGGACTTGAGCACGAAATCTAGACTGACACTCCCAGTGCAGTACTGAGGGAGTGCTGCGCTGTCGGAGGGGCCATCTTTCGTCTGAGATGTTAAACCGGGGCCCTGTCTGCCCTCTCAGTTGGACGTGAAAGACCCCATGGCACTATTTCGAAGAAGAGCAAGGGAGTTCTCCCCAGTGTCCTGGACAATATTTATCCCTCAACCAACATCATTAAAGACAGATAATCTGGTCATTATCACATTGCTGTGCTTGCTGTGTGCAAATTGGCTGCCAAGTCTCGTACCTGGAGTACTGTGAGCAGTTCTGGGCACCGCACCTTTGGAAGGACATATTGGCCTTGGAGGGAGTGCAGCGTAGGTTTACTAGAATGATACCCAGACTTCAAGGGTTAAGTTACGAGGAGAGATTATACAAATTGGGGTTGTATTCTCTCCGGTTTAGAAGGTTAAGGGGTGATCTGATCGAAGTTTATAAGATATTAAGGGGAACAGATAGGGTGGATAGAGAGAAACTATTTCCGCTGGTTGGGGATTCTAGGAGTAGGGGGCACAGTCTAAAAATTAGAGCCAGACCTTTCAGGAGTGAGATTAGAAAACATTTCTACACACAAAGGGTAGTGGAAGTTTGGATCTCTCTTCCGCAAACGGCAATTGATGCTAGCTCAATTGCTAAATTTAAATGTGAGATAGATAGCTTTTTGGCAATCAAAGGTATTAAGGGATATGGGCCAAAGGCAGGGATATGGAGTTAGATCACAGATCAGCCATGATCTTATCAAATGGAGGAGCAGGCACGAGGGGCTGAATCGCCTACTCCTGTTCCTATGTTCCTAAGTCCCCTACATTACAACAGTATCTACACTTCAAAAGTATTTCATTGGCTGTAAAGCACTCTGGGACATCCTGAGGTCATGAAAGGCACTATAGAAATGCAAGTCTTTCCTTCATGTTTTCTGATATTAGCTAACTCGGCACAGATTGAGGTTCAAAGCTGGAGCCTTTTGCTTTGTATGGCTCAGTGATAGACTGGGTGGTGCCTTTAATCTCTCAAACACTGCGGGAGCTCAATAACTGCTTTGATATCCCGCATGAATCCAACACATAGTGAAGGACCAAACTCCTGTAATCTCTAATTCACAACGAGTTACAGTCTGTACTTTGACGTGCAGCCGTTGTCGTGGACCTAAGCCAGATAGAACAGGAAAATGCAGGGTTCAGTTCCTGATCTGAGATACATTAATCAATCGTTGCCCAGGCACCAATGGAGGGGGGATGGTTCTACATTGTTTTAATATTTGTTCTTGATGACAATAACAAGGCAGTATTTATTGTCTATCCCTAGATTCCCTGAGGGGAATACGAGTCAACCACATAGTGTGGGACTGGAGTCACCTGTAGGCCAGCCTGTTTTAGAAGCTTTCCAATGTTCTTTTCCATTAATCTTAATCCAGTTTGCTGTCCTCTCCCTAATTCCATACCCCTTAATCTTCTTTAGTAATCTCCATGTAATGTTACATCCAATGCATTTCCCCCACATATCAGGCTCAATTTTAAGTTGGAAGTGCGGGTGGGTTGGGGGCGGGAGGGCTTCGAAAATCATGGAAATCAGGAGCGGGAAACAAACCAGGCTCCAACCCGCCGACTTCCACATCTCACAAAGACGCATCTGGGTACGTGTGCCATTCCCAAACCCGGAGGTCCTACCGGCAATTAAAGCTGGCAGGACGATATTTAAAGAAGCAATGAGGTCTTAAGGCACTTTATTTCCTACATATTAGGTAGTTAAAACGATTTTCAACGATTTACCTGGGCAACTTTCCCTTGGCTTCCGATTCACGCCTGGTGAAACCAGATGTGAAGGGCCGGATCAGGCAAAAATAATGTAAATAAATGAAATAAAGTAACATTTCACAACGTAAAAAAATAAATAAACCTACCTTTCAAACAATGTCACCTGTAACCCCTGCTCCGATGTCCTATGTCTCTCTGATGTCTCCCCCCTGATGTCTCCCCCCGATGTCTCCCCCCTGATGTCTCCCTCTCTGATGTCTCCCTCTCCGATGTCTCCCCCCCGATGTCTCCCCCCCCACAATGTCTCCCCCCGATGTCTCCCTCTCCGATGTCTCTCCCTGATGTCTCCCCCCAATGTCTCCCTCTCCGATGTCTCCCCCCAATGTCTCCCTCTCCGATGTCTCCCCCCGATGTCTCCCTCTCCGATTTCTCCCCCCAATGTCTCCCTCTCCGATGTCTCCCCCCGATGTCTCCCTCTCCGATATCTCCCCCCAATGTCTCCCTCTCCGATG